>NW_016107322.1:8167338-8350360 GCF_001604975.1 Cebus imitator
CATGTTCTCACTCATAGGCGGGTGTTGAACAATGAGAACACATGGACACAGGGAGAGGAGCACTACACACTGGGGTCAGTTGGGGGGAAATTGGGGAGGGAGGGGGGGGGGTGGGGAGCTGGGAGAGATAGCAAGGGGAGAGATGCCAGATGTAGGTGATGGCGAGGAAGGCAGCAAATCACACTGCCACATGTGTACCTATGCAACAATCTTGCATGTTCTTCACATGTACCCCAAAACCTACAATGCAATAAAATAAATAAATGGGGAAAAAAAGAGCTCTGTTTTTGCTAACCAGTAAGAGTAGTATATGATGTAATTATTTTTTATTCTTTTGTTTAGTAATTGAGAAAGGAAGGGTATTAGCTTAGCACACTGCATTTAAACAAAATGTCAGTTTGGCTATTTTGACTTTATAAAAGTTTGTTCATAAGAATGAGTTTATATGTGCATAATTTGGATCGACAGTTTCATGGACATGTCTTGGGTGGAACACTTGGATGGCCCATAGACCCCTCTGTTTGGCCCTATCCTAGTACTTACTGCATTGTGTTAAGATGGTTATTTACTTCAATGTATCTCCCAAAAGGTGGTAAATACTTTGAAGCCAGCGACTGTGACTTGTTCACTTCTGTATTTCCAGTTCTTAATACAATAGCTTACACATCATAAATAAATAGGTGCTCAACAGTATAGTTATTGAATATAAAAATGAAGATTGCATCAGTTTGTTTATGATATGTAACAAACCACCCCCAAACTTGGTGCTTAAAACTAATTCTTATCATTGTTCATGAGTCTGTTGGTCATCTGAGCATTTCTGCTGATCTTGTCAGATGAAGCTGATCTTTGCTGGGCTCCCTCATGCTTCTGTGGTCAGTGATGGACTTGGTCATGGGCTGTAATATCTAAAATGGTCTTATTGTCACACCTGATGTTTTTATTTCTACTAGCATGGCTAATTAACGTGGCTATACCATGTCTCTCATCATCCAACAGTCTAGGGAGAATTTTTTCACATGGCAGCAGATGGTAGAAGTTCCAAGAGCTTAATAAAAATTGCGAGTCCTCCTGAAGTCTAGATTCAGAGGTACAATTACATTTTTGACTCATTTATTTAATAACAGCCAGTCCGAAGACAAACTTGTATTCAATACGTGGGAAAAAAAATGAATCATGTTTTGATGAAAGGAGCTGTGAATTATTGTGGTCATTTTTGAAATTTACTACAAATGATAAAGCTTCCAGAATGTCATAAAAGACTAAGCTACAGTGAAATCTGAAATCTCCTTTCTGTGACATTAGCAACATCATTAATATCTTAATCCTTTTTCTGCCTGGGATCTGAATCCCTTTCAAAACCCCACATTTATTTAGGTCAAATAATTAAAAGACGACAACTTAAATGTAATCACTTAAAAATTTTACATTAGACAGCCATAATAAACACAAATATATAAACACAATAATAATAAAAAAAGCTATGTTCTCTAAACAAAAACATAGTAAGGAGAGCAGTAGCGATTTACATTTTTACACATCTCTTTAGGTTGGGTTTAATTAAAAATAGTTGGATCATCAAAGAAAAAAATCTCCCCTTACATGCTAGTTATTAGCTTTACTCCTTGTGAAATGTTTTTCTTTCTGTTATCTCAATTGTACAATCCCTTAGCCTCTGCCTGCCTGGGGAGGCTAGACAGAATTGAAAATCTAAGCAAAAATCCTGCATTGATTATAAAAAGCTGTTTTGAGAACAACTGGAAATTTCAGTGGCCTGCTGCAAGTGGCTTATTTTAGTTTTGTTTTATGTCTTGATTCCACTCAGCCTTAAGAGGACCACAGCTTAGATAATAATAGTTCATTTCTGAAGTGGGCTCAACAAAAGCAAGTGTTCACCATTCTTTTAGCCTTCTTTTATTAGTGTGACTATCATATGCTTTTTTCTTTTTTCTTTTTCTTTAAGCTGCTGGTCTATAGCATCAAGTATTAGAAGAACCCCTCCAGAGTTCATGGGCAACATTGGATGGAATCACTGAGTTAGATGATATCTATAAAGAGATATTGAGGATGTCATTAAAATAAACATTAAGCGTTAAACATGAAATTCTAGATAAAGTGGTTTTCAGAGTTAGATTTCAGTAAAACTGTGAGACTGAAGAAATGTTGTCTTGGCAACATGTGAGTTACCTCAAATTTTGCATCCTGCCCTGTGTTGAAAAGTTTTCTATCATTTTCATTAAAATCCTCATGAACAATGTTTCAGTAGTTTTTATAGGCAATGTTCAATGATAGGACTATTTCAAAACCAGGAAGAATGGATTTAAACAAAGGCAGATGGATAAGGGTGGCAAACTTTGAATCACACTGTGGAGGTCACTAACTACTCAAATAATCTCAGGTATTTCCATGCATGCAGTCATATATTCATCTAATAAACATTTATTGAGCATCTGCTATATATCAAGCCCTAAGGCAATTACAAAGAAGAATGAGGTACGTCCTTATCTTCAATAATTATACTGCCTGGAAAAGAAAGCCTACAGCTAAGCTGATGATAAATATGAAGTAGAGATGAATATAAAGTGCTCAGGTAGCATGCAAAGAAAGCAACTAAATATTATCTGGAGAGCTAGTGGTGAATTAATGAGGTACTTATATAACATAGAAGATAAATTTTAAAAAATCTAAACAAAACAAAACCAAAAAACCAAAAACTAGTTGCAAGTAAAGTAGAAATCAGGCAGTGTGAATGACACAAACCAAAGCAAAAAAACTGGAAAGTAATTTAGTCTCTGAGAAATTTTTCTAAAGTGTAAGTTATATTGTTTTGGGGAAGATAACAGTAGATTTATGTAAAATATTATAAAGTCAGAATTGCTAGTGTTCAAATTATTAATTCATATGCAAACATTGTTATCCAGTATAGCACATGCTCTGATCCTTCTAAGTCATATTTGAATAATTTGTCTTCTATGCCCTTCATAGGTACTTGGATTCTGGTACTTTTCATATTACCTTGTACTGTTTTGTAGTATCTGTATTTTTACCTTAATCCTGTGAATAAGACTCTCTTACATTTCTATCTCCTTCATGTGGAAGAATGCAAAGTACTTGTCATACTTGTTGAATGCATTTCTATCTTCCTAAATTATCTTAATCCTTCCGATTCTTAGTTTAAAATAGTTGCCGACTTTCTTAGTGAGCCTACTTTATCTTTCGAAGTTCTTAGTAACACCAACTGATAATTTGGAATGAAACAAACAATTCACTTAGGTCCACATTGGTTTCTCAGTCCCAATGGATTCAGCAAACACTCTGAGCCTTAGAAATGTACACCAGTGGCCAAGCATCTTCACACAATCTCATTGTACCAGGGTTTGTCCAAATACAGAGAACCACACGGTCAAACCATGTATTTCACCCAAGTTATCTATTTGAACAAATTTATTTGTGTCTACTGTTCTTTTATTATCCTCATACATGCTTTTAATCAGCTAGATGTAGACTAGTACACAGTCTTTCCTTCCAGCTTTTAAAGAATTGTGAAAATCCAAGAATCAGTGGTAACCCATTATCTTGTACTGTTACTGGGCAAATATGAGCTCACTGCCCACCACAGGAAGAAGCCAATACTATGGCACTGGCTTTTGAGAAAAGAAAGACTTTGTTATTATTATTCTTTAAGTTCTGGGGTACATGTGAAGAACATGCAGGTTTATTACATAGGTATACACGTGCCATGGTGGTTTGCTGCATGCATCACCCCATCATCTACATTAGGTATTTGCCAGGCTGGCCAGCAAAGACACAGGTGATACAACCCAAATTAGTCTTACTAATCTGGAGTCTGGGACAAGTTTTAAGGGGCCAGAGGACATGGGAAAGGATTTAGAAATGTTAGTCTGGCAGAATCTGATTGAAGGACTTCAAATTTGACTATGGTAAAATATGATGAGGTGGATTTTAACTCCTGATCTTTTGGGCCAGTGGACCCCTGGCTTTTGAAAAAGTTCCAGGGTTTAGTTTCTGGTCATGTGCTGGTCTTCTTGGTTCCACAAGGATGAAGCATGGGTCCTGGGTGTTGCTAAAGGTAAAAACTTTTTGTATTGCATATGTTGGGGCTACGTGATTTGCAATTTTGACTCTATTATTCCTACAAGGTAACTTCACATTCTGTCATCAACAGAGTAGGCCCACATTGGGCTGGTCCTGTGGTTGCAGGAAGGACACATCAAATCTACAAAAATATTCAGAAAATTCAATTTCTTATGGCCATATTCAGAAAATTCATATCTATGGAATTACATGCAAACTTCTGGTTAAAGGAATAGTCATAAAATAACTCACAAGAGATCTTCTGAATACCTGTTTAAATTAAAAATGAAATCCATAATATTGACATAAAACAAGGTCCTATGCCTGCATTGCACTGTTAATAAGATAGCCCCATAAGTGATTTAAGGCATATTTAGATGTCATGCTTCAGGCATTGTTGCCTTTTATTGACAAAAGAGATTGCATGATGGTTGTTTCTGAGAAGTTATTGCTTTCTGTGCAAAAGTCCTGCACACAAAAGAAAAAAAAAAATGGACTTCTGAAACTGTGAAATTGCTACCGAATATTACCTGAGGAAAATTGATGTGATCTGAAAGTGTTGTGATATTGTAGACATTCTCCCAATTGTTCATTTTATCCCTGGCCTCCATCCTTCCAGCTTTTTTGAAGTTATTTTTATTTTCTCCTTTTTACACTTCAGTGAGTGCTCTCCCTATGTGAGAAAAACTGAAGACCAAAGTTCATAGATGTTTACTGTCCTCTTGTCTAACACACGCATGACAGAGTGTTATATTAAAAATATCTAGCAAACTGCTTGTGGGTTTTTTTTTTTATCTTATGAGTAGAAAGGGTACTAGCTTCTATATGTATGTTTTCTTAATGAAAATGTGCTGCTATTATGACTCCAAGAATCATTGATAACCAAACTTGGTGGTGGGTTTTCAGTTGATTACATTATTATCAGTATCGGATTTCTAGGATTTAACTCAGTGACATGTAATTTGGTTCCTGGACACTAATGCATTTCTAAGAGCACATCTGTGACTGAGCGGTTGACTTTTAAGTCACCCTCTGTCACTCCATTTCTGTCAATGCTTCTTTATTGGAAACATACCTAGATAAAAGTCACACATTCTGGCAGCTTGCAGTATAAGATGAGATGCCTTCTAGGCATTAAATAAAAATACTAGAAACACAGTTAAATAATTTTTGACTTCCCTTTTGTGATTAGATGAACAATCCTTACAAAATGAAAACTAAACTTCTATATGCGCTACTTTCCTACATCTTTCTAAATCCATGTTTTGAAGGAGATCTTTAAATTGATCTCAATAATGGAGACAACTCAGGAAGTAAATTAGTTACTAAGAGGTCAGTTATTTCAAATGTTGTAGGACTTGTTGATATAATAAGTTATAGTAATATTATTAGAGATTTATTGATGTGTTTATTTCTTTAAGTAAACTTATGAGAAATGTATAATGTCACCTTTACAATACAAGGTCAAGTATCATCCGTTGTCTGTCTTTCTGTTTAAGAAACATTCAAAGAGTAAGATACAGTAGCACACTTCAGGTGCTCAGGCTTTGGTAAGATGCACAAGAATTTACAGTGCAGAGTAGCATATACAGTAAAACAAGTTAGTTCATACAAAGTATTTCAGAATCACAGGGAACAAAGCCTTCAATTCTGCGTATATAGGTCCAGCAGTTCCTCCGAGATAAGTTCAATCTTCAGTTGGTCCCAAGGAATAAGTAGTACTTTGCCAAACCAATTAAGTGATAGGAAGCATTTCAAAAAAACTAGAGACAGAACATGGACATGCAAGAGTCATGAAATTGCTTGACGTTTTTAGGAACCCTCTATGAAGTTAGCTGCTGGAGCAAAAAAATTCAAAAGAACTTGCTGCAAATGCTGCTGAAGAGAAAAACTAAATCATAACCTCTTTGCTATGCACAGCTGAAAGATTTCTCATTCTATTATAAAGGTAATTGTGAGGAGTTATTTATGATTTCCACCAGAGTAATGAAATATCCTAATATTAACATTACTTAGACTGTGCTTAATGATGGAGGGTGGTGGGGACAGAAATAGGAAGGACTGATCGTGGAGCAGACATTAACACAGGAAGACATTGTTTTAGTCATACATTGAAGGGATGCTGCAGCTTGAATAAAGGCAGGATGATTTGGAATATTAAAAGAAAAGAAATTATAGATATTATAAGCCACATACTAGACAGTTTTGAATATGCAAGAGATAAATGTTTCAATGTAGTCTTGTAAAATTGTTCAACTGAAAAAATATATATTTAAACAAGAATGTAATAAATACTTGAAATATTTTATTTTTAAATTAAAAAAATTTTTAAATCTTCCTAAACGTAAAAAATAGCTTTATGTTATACTTTTAAAAAAGTATTTCTACATAGAACAAATTGATCCTCAGTTTTTAAATGAATCTTGAATGTCCTTGTATACCTTTTAGTCTCCTGTTGAAGAGTTCTTGGGTTATGCTTGTAGTGTCTCTCACACGTTAACAAAATGATACCATGAAATGTAAGTTGAATCAGTCAATCTGCAATATCCTCTCATTAAAACAATATGTAAGAGAAAATGTCTGGTTCAGATAACTTGAAAATTCAATACCCTTATTTCAAGATAAAACATGCAAAATATATATAATTGTTCACAAGTAGCTTCTTTTGAACATGAACTTGATGACAGAACTTTAAAAAAATGCTTGAAAATGCCTTTCCAGAGGTTGTCATTTATTTTCCGTTAAATGTGAATAAGCAACAAGATAAAATACTGCTTTCAACAGCCCAGATGAATAGCCTGTAGAGCTATTAATATCCTTATCAACATTACTGAAAGCATTCCTATATTTAATGATTCCTGATTTAAAGACAATGATTATTACTAGCTTTTGTTTCATGTGTTTATTTTATTCTACTTATTATTTACTTTTCATTTATGTGAAATTCTTGATTCTTATTTCTGGGCTGTGTAGATAGTTGTACCTTGTTTCTTATGTTATAACCAGTATCATTGAAAAAAAAAATCATTGACATGATATGCCATATCTTGGTGGGCAATAAATTTCTGGTTGGTTTTATTGAATACAATGATTTGTCTCAAATCTAACAGCTGTGTGCTTTGAAATCTAATTCCTAGAAGATATTTAACTATAACTCTAGAGCCATTAAAAAACATTTAATGTATTTTAATACCAATAAGCTATTCACTTGGATATACAGAGAGATTTGGCACACATTTTCTAATTCATCTGGCCTACAAATATTTATTGATAACCTAATATGTGAAAAGTAATTCCAAAGCACTATAAAAGATGAATAGAGAGGAATGATATTTGGTCTTGATCCAAAGGAGCTTAAGAATCCGAAAAGCAAATAAGATATATGCTTGACCCTCAAACAACCCAAGTTTGAACTATGACGGTGCACTCATACGCTGAGTTTCTACCACCCCAAGATACGTAAACCAACTTCTCCTTTTTCTCCTCCTCTTTATGGTCTTCCTAATAACATTTTCTTTTCTCTAGGTTACTTTATTGTACAAATACAGTATATATTACATATAACATGCAAACTATGTATTGACTATGTTATTAATAAGGCCTCTAGTCAACAGACAGCTATTAGTACTTCAGTTTTGTGAAAATGAAACCTTCTAAGTGGATTTTTGACTACATAGGAGGAATGGCTGTCCTAACCCCCATGTTGTTCAAGGGTCAACTGTACTCATAAACTATCTCAATATAAGCTAGAAAGTAAGAGAAAGTAAGATATTTATTCATTTATCCAGGCAGTATTTTTGATGTTCTACTATAGGTTAAACAGAGTTCTTGGCATGAGAACTACTGTAACAAAACTCTAGAGTCCCAGCCCTGAAAGCATTTACCATACAATTTCAAAGTGTTTGAAATAATTTAAAGAAAAATGGACACAGATAGATAGCAACTGGATGATTGTTGGAAGAGATTGCTCTAGTTTGGGTGGACAACTTAGGGTTCTCAAAGGAGGCATCATTTGATTTAAGAGGGAGAAGATGAAAGGAAGCATCACTTTGGAGATCTGATCCAAAAGTGCTCTCTTCAGGGGTGTCAATTGAAATTAGCACATTGGAAATTATTAAGTAAGAGAGTGAACTTATTGTTTATGAAAAAATTGTTACTGAGTCAGCCTAGGGACTAATTTAGGCCAAAAGAAATCAAGGTAGGGAAAAGGCCAACTTGGAAAGAAGAATATATGTAACAAGAATATGTTCACTATTCTTACTATTATTATGTTGAATACATAGACTATTATTGAATGCTTACAATACCCTTAATACCATTCTAATCCTCTTATAAATATTAAGTCATTTCATTTTCACAACAATAAGGTATGTACTTTTATTACATTTATTTTGCAGGTAAGATAATTGAGACAAAGAGAGTTTAAGTATTGTGCCCTATGTGTTATTGCTAGTAAGTGGCCAAGTTGGATTCTAAACCTGGTTTAAAGTCAAGCTGGTGAGCCCACTGTCAAGCACAATGCTAGACTATGTCTGTAATTCATCTGTATGTAGTTAGAATTTTGTTCTTGTTGATGGTTTTGTTTTGTTTGATACAAGGTCTCACTCAGTTGCCCAGGCTGCACTGTACTCTCTGCTCACTGCAACCACAATGTCCCAGGCTCAAGTGATCCTCCCATCTACCTATTAGCTGGGACTATGGGTTTGCACCAATATGCCCAGCTAATTTTTGTGTATTTTTTGTAGAAATGAGGTCTTGCTATATTGCCCAACCTGATCTTGAACTCCTGTGCTCAGTCACCTACCTTGGACTCTCAAAGTTTTAAGATCACAAGCCTGAGCCACAGCACCCAGGCTTGAGAACAGTTAGAAATTTTTATTGGTTAAAGCTTCTTTAGGAGGCTCAACCTAATAATCTTCCATGATTGTTCAATCTGTTAAAGAAAGACAATGAAGTGAATACTTTAGGCAATGTCTACATTGAATAGGAAAGAAAGGACAGCCAGGGAAGGGACAGTAACAGAAGGAGGAAGAGAATAAGGAGAAAATGGGTTTTCAAGGAAGGCAGTGCTAATTGTAAATGTTATATGACTGAAAAAGGTCAATGAATCTAATATACAGAATCCTAGTGACCTTCAAGGGTGGTTCAGCTTCTCTTTGAGATTTAGAGGTTATAAGGAATTAAGGAAATGAAGAGGATTCTGTCAATGAGATTCAGGCTAAGAAACAGGAGGGAAAAAAGATGGTAATAAAGTTTGTTCTAAGGATAGGAAGACTTTAGCATAATTTTAAACTCAGAGTAAAATAAAGAAGAATTTGAATTTGTAAGCTATTGAAAACATTGAGCATTTCTTTTTGAAAGATGTGGGAATTATACAATGGAGTGATCTGGGAAAAGGCTAGTATAGAACAGAAAATAGTTTTCTAAGAATAGAAAAATATAGAAGAGATAATTTTAACATAATTTCAAGGCTAAGATATGTTTTGTCCTTATTCCTTCTAGTATTGAACATTTATAATAGATGTTGGAACACATAGTTTTGTCTGTTCAACTCTGTTCCCCTTTATAAAGCTATGCAGTGGATGAATAGAGAATATATTCAGTAGTGACTTTTTTGCAAACAACTCCAGCTTCCAGATGAAATACACAAATCAAAACAGATTAATTTTCCCTCTGATGAATCTATTGCTGCTTTTGGTACCTGTATATATTGATGCTTATGGTACTGTTAAGCAGTCTGGGTTTACGGTCATGCTATTTTCATTTTTAGCAATTTAATTTGGAATTCAAAAACTTTTTAAATTTTTTTTTCCTGATAAATAGTGCTTAGATTACTTGTGAATATTCCGTTCCAAGTAATGTCTAAGAATTGGATTTTGTTTTTCATTTGATGTGTGGTAAGAGTGAGAAAGATGCATATCTGATGTGCGGCAGCTGCCAACAGTTCAGATGACTTTATGGTTGTCACAGGTCAGTCATAATGAAAAACAACAATAAAGCATCCCATTCCTGTTAGAATAAACCGAATAACCTCTGACAACATGCAGTAAATGAGAATAAGTGACCTGAAATGCAGGATACTTTACTTTGTGAACTCTGTGTAAGATTACATGAGAAACTCTGAATTTTCTATGTGTCAGGGAAATTTCTGTTCAGGATATTCCCAGAGGATGGAGTGGTTTAAACAGACTTCACAATGGCAGTGTCTGCTGCGGAACTGGCAGATGTCAGAGCATGTGACAAGACAGGCTGGGCAGAAATGCAGAAGAGCATCCCTGATAAGGCACTGGGAGAGAATGGATTATTTGTTTACAGTTGCAGATTATAAATAAATCTGCCATGTTAATCAAGGGCATATCAACGCTTGCTTTGCCAACTGCATAGACATTTCAATTGGAGTGAATGAATTGCACTGATAAATTTTTTTCCAAGTGGTTTTCTTGTAACTGTTACTAAAACTGTCCTTGATTTCACATAATACATAGAGAAATGTTAATATATTTCTTGATTTAGCTTTTTAGTATGCTATTTATTCTCAATGAGTAGCTTAGTACTGGCTTTATAAACAAGAAGCAGATAATTGATTTACTGGATATATATTAACATTCAGCCATCTAGAACATTTCAGTCAACCCTTCAGAACCCTGTTTTGGTCATGAGAATATTTCAGAACAAAAAAGCAGAGAAATAAACAAGGTTAAAGGGTAAGACCTATAATTGAGTGCAGGGAGTCTGTTAAGCCATAAAAATCAAAACCCAAATTTTTGTATTGATATGTGTATCTATGTATTCGTCTGTTCTCATGCTGCTATATAGAACTGCCCAAGACTGGGTAATTTATAAAGGAAAGAGTTTTAATTGACTCACAGTTCCACAGGACTGAGGAGGCCTCAGGAAACATATAACCATGGCAGAAGGGGAAGCAAACACACCATTCCTAGCATGGTGGCAGGAAGGATAAGTGCTGAGGAAAGGGGAAAACCCCTTATAAAAGCATCAGATCTTGTGAGAACTCACTCACTATCAAGAGAACAGCATGAGGATAACCGCCCCCAAGATTCAATTACCTCCAACCTGATCCCTTCCAGGACATGTGAGGATTAGGGGAACTACAATTAAAAATGATATTTGGGTGGGGACACAGCCAAACCCTATCGGTGCATGAACATTCAATCTCGTTGCAGTCAGGTCAGAAACCATATTTCAGTTCTATATCATTTTGTCTGCAAAATGTCTTTTGTTTTATTTTTGAGACAGGATCTTGCTTTGTCTCTGAGACGGGGTCTTGCTTTGAGTGCAGTGGTGCAATTATGGATCACTACAGCCTCAACCTTCTGGGCTCAAGCTATCTGTCCACCTTAGTCCCCCAAGTAGCTGGAAGTACAGGCACGCATCACCATTTCTAATTTTTGTAATTTTTATAGAAACAAGTCTTCTCCATGTTGCCCAGGCTGGTCTCAAACTCCTGGACTCAAGCTATCCACCCACCTTGGCCTCCCATGCTAGGATTACAGTCATGAACCATCACACCCAGCATGCCATGCATCTTTTCAAAAACTTTAACTAGTTTCAAATATTTAAAAATCAGATTTTATGTAAAAATAATGTTTCTTCAGTTCTCTTATAAATCTGACACCTGAAAAAAAAGAACCAATATTTGGGATGGTATCAATTGGCTAAAGCTGTCTAGTTTACAAAAAATGCAATCAGTCACCTTATCTACCTGACTCGAGAAAAAGAATTGAAGAAAAGAGATATAGGTCAGGTTTATGACATCCAAGAATTATGTGACTTGTATGGAAAGCCAACCCACAAATTAGATATTTGATTGCATACGAAAATAGAATTTGCATAATCACATAATTAATAAACTCAGGCATTTTTCCAAGGCTCTGGGAATCACAGTCCACTCATTCTAATATTCATTTTTTCTCACTCTCTAAATGTTATTTTCATTTAGTTTACTCTCCCTTGCACAGATTTTGATCTAGATATTTGAATCAATTTCTCTGTTTAGAAACAGTAGCAAAAAGAAAGACTGATTTAAATGGAAAGATTTAGTTTATTAACATATTTATATCCCTTCTGCAATGTGACTATTCATTTTCCTGTGTTTTCAGATTAGTAACTTCCTGTCATAAAGATATGTCAGTTTCTTAAGGCAACAGAAAATAATCTACTATCAGCTACATATGTGAAAGGTGACTAGAAACTGAATGATCTGATACTAATTAATTTGATGATTTAATGAAACAAATTTTATTTTACCCTTGAGTATCAATCCTAAATGAGTACATTCTTACATTTAAATTGAAATACCATTTTTTAAAGAAGAAAAGCTATAATAACTGGTCATATTAAATATAAATACATTTGATATATAGTAATATTCATCTTAAAATACGTATTATATTTCTAGGGATGTACTTATATACATTTAATGAGCACATATTTTTAGATTAGTTTCAACTATACTCAGAAGAACACAGATTATCTTACTAATACAAACTAGACCTTTCTTCGTATTGCCCCTTCCCTCCTTTCTTTTTTTCCTTCCTTCTTTTCTTTCACAAATATTTACTGAACACCTACTATATGTCAGGTATTGTTCTACAGATATAGCAGGGAACAAGACAAAGAGAAAATTCAGCTCTCATGGTGGTTGCATTTTTTATTCAGACAGTCTATTTCAAAGACACACTTTTAAAAAACTTCCTAATTTTAAGGTTGCATGCCATTGTGATTCCATCTTCAAAATGAGGCCAGTTTTCTCTATGTTGATCCTATAGTGGCAGATGTTAAGGTAATTTTCCAAGTACAGTTAAGTCTAAGGAATCATTTAAGACAGAAGACTGGGCTACAGTATCAAAAATGGATGTTTAAAGTACAGGTAGTTTTATATAGGTTTATGATGATTCTGTTAATTCAGCGTTGAAATGGCATATGCCATCCTTCCTCAAACGCTTTGTGAATTTCAACTGTGGGACATACATATGCTAGAAGCTGGCAAGAGAAAGGTGAATAAGGCTTGGCCCCTGCATTTGGGCATCATAGGGTAGCTGTGGAGACTATGAGTACCACAATCAAAAGTGTTAAGATAGAAAATATGTTAAAAAGCAGGTGAGAGTGAGTCTCAGTCTACTTTTGCTGCTTTAACAAAATTTTGCAGGCTGAAGAATTTTAAATGATAGAGATCTATTTCTCACAGTTCTAGAGGCTGGGAAGTCCAAGATCAAGGTGCTGGCGTTTGATGTCTGGTGAGGTGACAGCTGCTCTTTGCTTCCAAGATAGTGTCTTGGAAGCACGGTCTTGATGTTGTGCCCTCACATGACAGAGTGGAAGGGGAAAAGGGTTTCCTAGTTCCCTTCAGCCCTTTTATAAGGCACTAGTATCATCAATGGGGGTGGAGGCTCTTAAGGACCCCACCTCCTAATCCTGTTAGGTTGGGTATTAGGTTTCAGCACGAGTTTTGGAAGGAATACAGCCATTCAAATAACAACAGAAGGTCACATTAGCAGACCTGGGAGGAATGAGACAGGTTTCTCAGAGAAAATGTTGTTTAAGCTGAATCTTGAAGAATCATTTATTATTATTACTATTATAATTAAGAATCATTATTAATGGAAACTAGTATTTAATAATTTTATTTATTAGAATCCATGAAAGGAGCAATTTTTGCTGTTTTATCTGTTGAATCTCAGTCACATAAAATTGTGTTGTACAAAATAGGCAATTAATAAATAGTTGCTGAATGAATGTGCCAGACATAACACTAATTAATTATTACAAATTTCTCAATTCTGCAAAACAGCCCTATAAAGAAGTTATCAGAATTACTTTTCCCATTTCACGGAAGAGAAAAATGAGGATTTAAAAGTTAAACAACTCATTTAAGATCATGGAGTTTTCACAGGGTAAAGTCAGGAGAGGGTTTAGGCAGAGGGATTCCAGAGCCTGTGTTGTGGATGAGTAAAGATTTTGGGGATGACAAATGAACATTATGTTTGTTGCATATAGAGGACAAAGGCTTGAAAATATAGGCAAATATTTAAGGCTGTTGTATTTCTTCCACGGAAGTATAGGTTTTATTAGTAAGTCAAAGAAAAGTTATATGAAAAATTAGAAGCCAATGGGATGAAATGATCAGCACTTACCTTATCTTACAACATTCAGTCAAAATACTATATCAATATTCCTCCAGAGCAGACAAAAATTTCAGGCAGTAAACTCAGTTAAGAGTTTCTTCCAGTGAATATATTATGGATCATGAGAACTATTTTTTGTTCTATGCTTCTCTTTTGTAATTACTGGGTCATCAACCTGCAACCTGTCCCTTTGTATTGCATTACTCTTGTGTTATAAATTTAACCTTTAGTAATAAAGTAGTTTGAATATGTAAAGGGAAACACCTGTTGTAAAGAAACATTGTCCATGTGATATAGTATAATTTTAGTGGTCATACATTTACCAAATCTTATTTGTATTTACTTTTCTGACCCACCCCCAAATTTCATTCATTGCTCCACAACCAATTTTGTAGGTAAACAGAGCTACTTGTAATTTTCACAATGTGCTCTTTTTTTCAAGAAAATTAATGTCAATTGATAACTCTGTTTTTTACCTTTCTGCCCATTGTTTTTATGCATCTTTCCATCATCCATCTATATTTCATCCATCTATTCAATAAATATTTTATTTTATGCTTATAGCTATTTTCAATGATAAATAGTATTATGTATTTAACATTTTTTCTTAAACATTGTATTCGCCTTAAATATCTTTGCAATCTAAAACTTTAACTTTTTCGTGCCCACTTTAATTTTCGAATAACTGTACAATTTAAGAAAGCAAACAAAACGTCATATTAAAACTCTTTTCAAAATCTATACACACTCCAAAAAAAAAAAAAGCTACACATAGAAATGTTATTGCCCTGAAGTTAGAAAACACATTTGAAAAATGGAAGGGCTTTTGCCTACATCCTGCTCAAATTTCATTCAGCGTTTGTACCTTATACATTGATTTTGGATATGTAGGTCAGTGCGTAATATGCATTATAAACTGGTAATGAAATATAGTCAGTAAAAACTTATTGACTGTGGTATTAGCTGATATTTCAAATGTAGACTCTCCTTAAGAGCTCCCTTCAGGGGATCCTCCAAAAATGTAGCAGAAAAATGATCCACTATCATGCAATAACACATATTTTAAAGCAAAGAATTTCTACATAACAAGAATATAGACTATCTTAAGAATATGATGGAACTCTAGGTTGGTCTTGAGATGGAACTCTAAACTAGGCTCACCACTACAAGTTTTGAAGAGAAATAATTTGTTAGCTATGAACAGGATATTTGAAAACAATAGGAAGATATCATCTTGAACTATGATTTCTTGTTGAGATGCATTTTCTCCAAATATATTGCTGCATGTGCAATGTTCAGCCTATGTGCTCTGTACTTATAAATCTTAAATTCATAGTGTTACTGATAAAAAAATTGTCCATAAAATACTTCGCCTCTATATCTTTTTAATAAAAGGCATACATTATCTGCATAAGACAAAGCTGTCTTCAGATTTGATGGTTTGTATGACACACACAAATATAAGCTGTGATAGAGCTTCTTATGAAGTAACTTGGCAATTCATCTTTCCACTTTCCTTTGTTATATACATCTATATTAAAATTAAGTTTCATCGATTATATCTAGGCAATGAATTTTGGCCTTTCAGTTTATTTCACTTGAATATAGATTCTAGAGTTAGAAAAATTATTTCTATGTTACAGTTTGCATCTTACCTTGGGAAATGAGAGTTGCATTTTTTTGTAACATTGTTTTCAGTAGTCTACACAGAAAGCAAATTGCAGTCATTCTTCACTAGAGCTCATGTCCCCTCTGAGGTTAGCAAATATCTGCCAATTGCCATTGGTTTGGAGCTGAGAATAAAAATTATCTTCAAAGGATTATTTAACTTTAAATGATATTCATTATATTTATTTAGATCATACCTAATAACTTAATAATTACAACAGCTAACCTCTGTTTAAAACATTAAAATATGACCCACACCCTCCCCACAAAAAGAAATATTTGGCTTAGGGATATTTGAATTAAATACAGAAACACTATCATCATAAAATCTCACTTTTTTTAAATAATACTGAGTCCCTTTATTGCTTTAACCCTTCAAAATAATTTTAGATTACATTCCAAATATTAATATAACTGTATATATATATAAACTATTCTGTTTGTATTTGCATGTATATTTTGAAACTACTTGTATCTTATGATTTTAACTTGAGGGAAAATAAGACATACATTAAAGAGATTATTTATACATGATATTACTTAATACAAGGTAATTATAACTGTAATTTTTAACAGTATGCTAGACAATGCCATCTAAGATGAAATTCATTAAAGTTTCATTACTCTTGACTGTTAGCCCATGTTAGTTAAGTAGTTGGACCTGTACACTTAAATTCATAATCCTAGCCTACTTTATTCATTTTTCAGCATGGCTTTCTACTCCTCTATCATTTTAGTGATGGTAGGTCTATCACTAAAATATGAAGCCAGTTCTGTCTTTCCTCCTTTCTAAATGATTATCAGCTTCTTTTGAGAAAATTTTGGCCTTGTCCTCCTTGTCTTTCAACCTATTCCATGTGCAACTTCTGTATTGTAGATTAGTCATATCCCATCAGAATTAACACTTCTGAGGACAATATGTTTGGTATGACACTGAGTGTCTAGATGCTTCAGTCTGCTAGATAACACAGACAGTGAAGTCTGCCGAATAAATAAAACAAAATAATTTTGTTATTATCTTATTAATGTAAACCATATAGACAAAAACATAGGAAAAAGAAAATAGATTAATTAAATTCAGTTAGATAATCCATGTAAGGTCTTCAGCTTAGTGCCTAGTAAATAGCAAGCATTCAATTAATGTTATAGTAAATATTATAAATGTTAGATACTATTATCATTAACAGTATTTTGCATCGTGACTCAATTGTAGATTCTCATTGTATCTATTGATACAAGTGTTTCTCAATGATCAAACAGGGCAGCATACCTCTGGCCATAGATTTCAATTCACAAAAGTTATCAACCGTAGTGGATGAATAACAGTTGATTATTGTATTTTGCTAAAAATGGTTTTGAGATGAAGACTGAGTATGAGCGTGTTATGCAGTAGTTTAACAACATTTGCAATAGACAGAGCCAGTCTGCATCCCACATATATGGAATATATGTAGAAATATTTTAAATAGAACTAAAGTTTATGCAATGTGTTCCCAGTTTGAAACAAATTGTATATCTCCATTTTTCTTCCAAAATGTCATAACATATTCCCCATGATGTTGTTACCTTTCTTTTTCTTTGAGATGGGGTCTTGCTCTGTCACCCAGGCTGGCGTGCAGTGACACGATCTTGGCTCACTGCAACCTACGCCTCCCAAGTATGAGCAATTCTCCTGCCTCAGCCTCCTCAGTAGCTAGGGCTACAGGTTTGTGCCCCAACGCCCAGCTAATTTTGTATTAGCCGGAGTTTCACCATGTTGGCCAGGCTGGTCTCTAACTCTTGACCTCATGATCTGCCCACATCGACCTCCCAAAGTGCTGGGATTACAGTTGTGAGCCTCTGCGCCTGCCCAATATTAGTACTTTCTATTTTTAGAGAAGTGTTAGTGGTAAGAAGCATAATAACCAAAAATGTGAAAATAAGTCTCTCCTTGAAAATTATAATGATGCGAGTCTGTTGTTTAAAACAAGATCTGTTAGGAAGACAATGTACTCTAAGTTTACTTCACATTAAAAAAATAGCATTTAAGCATTGTGAATAGAAAAATTATACATGTATATGGGCATTCTTATTCAGGGGTAATTTTATAACTTGTTTTCTTCATAATATTATTATTTTCTAGATGGCAGTGAACATACTTAATACGTTTTTTTTTCCTGTATATATTTAGGCCTAATTATGAAGAATATCCTTGGCATTAATAATGCAAATCTTAATTACAAGTTAGAAAATTGATGTACCCTTTTGGCTAAATTATTGCAATGACTTTCTATAAAGTAGGATTATTTGGATAACAATCTCTGGGGTACCTGAGGTTTGTCTTAATTGTTTTCAGTTTTTCCTACAGACCTGCATGGCTTAGAACTTTGTGTTCATACATAATGAATAGTGAACTTGATAGCCTCATGAATTGTACACAGATACCTGTACAAATTGTTTTGCTTTACATAAGCTATCATAGACATTAATAACATCAGAAATAAATTCCTGTTAAACTAAATTGGTATGCATGTTGCTTTTTTAATTCTTTATTTTTAAAAATGGAAATCATGACTGAATTGATGTTAGACTGATTTTAAGAATTCTGGTAAAATGTTAGCTTTCATTGTACATTTTCCCACAAAAATGATGGCTTTCCACTTTAGGGATTAATTAACTTCTAGAAGACTGTGAAATAAAGCAACAGTTGACAATTTTTAATCTCATAATGACATAATAAATAGTAATAGTCATTTTTTGTTTTATAAGAGATAGGTATGTTTCAAATATCACAACATTTTATTATAACTCTGGTATCATTTAAATCTAACAAGTTCTATATTTTATATAGGCTGGAATAAAAAATCACTTCAAAGGAACTGAATTTTGATCATCTTCACAACACTTTGTCTTGTTTGAAAGATGAAGTGTAGTGTAATCCCACCGCTGCTACCCACACTTTTGCCAAACTTTCTAGAAGAATTACGCTTTTGAGTTGAATTCAATTTACTAGAGAAAAAAGATTGGCTTAAATGCACATTTTAAAGAACATAAGTTTGGATGTGAAGATGTATTATGAAACTCCCCTTTGCTGTTAACTTAAATGGGGACCTGTCAAGTATCAAACGGGTGACAGTTATTGTTCTGTACTAATAGTAAAATGCGGTGTTTTCCAGATATAACATCATTTTGTGTATTGCAATCATCATGGGAGCTTGTTTAAAATATAGATGTCAGGGCTCTATCCAAGACCTGTTGAATAAGAATCTCTGAATACAGAACCCAAGGACCTTTTATGTTTTAAGTAACCCAGGTGGTTTGAAATTGTGTCAGACCTACTGAAACAATAAATCCTTCATTCAACTATGGAAGTATCTCTACCTTAGAAGTATAATCATGCAAGTCATACTTGAGAAGAATTTGAGTACTTTCTTATTCATATCTTAATAAATAAAATTTCATTGTAGAAAATTTTTAAATAATGGAGTAAATGATGCTAAAATAATAGAAAAAAGTAGTTTGCGGGGAATAAAAATGTCACTGTTAGGAAATTTATAAGACTTGCAACGTTTTTGTGGCTTGTTTGGTTTTATATACTTTGACATACTTCTATTTGAGTTCTTGCATTTATTAGAAGTAAAATTCTCTAAAGTAAAAGATGTTTGTCCTTGTTTTTAGAAACACTATAGATAATGAGGAAGGTAATGACATAATAACTGACCTTGATAAGAAAGAAACGTGTGGAAAAAATTACCCAGAAACGATATGGCCTGCAGGAAGTGAAGCTTGGAGTGAAGTGGAGTGAACAGAGGAGTGTCTCTGAATCTTAAAGACTCACATCAGTTTCTCAGCATGAATCATACTGTGTTATTTTTTTAAATGGTAGTAACATGGTCCAGGTTTTATTTGTATTTTTATTAAGCAACACGTAAGTGTGAAATTTTGAGTATATTCCTAGATTTGTTAATAGGTAGATAAGGGGTATAGAAGAAAAGAAAAATAGAAAATTCAAGCTATGTATATTAGTTACAGTCTTACCATGGCAATTTTAGCACCAAATCTTACCATTCAGTATGTATTCTCTTCCATTTTCATATACAGTTGCACCCCTAGGCAATATAAACTAATTTATATTAGTTTAGTATATTCTAAACTAAATGTACTATTACTATACTCTAAACAAAATGTACTATTAGTATAGTATATTCTAAACTAAATATGCTATTAGTTTAGTGTATACTAAAATAAATATACTAATAGTTTATTATATTCTAAAATAAATACACCATTTGTTTAATTCTGTTTCCCTACTCATCTTATTTACTACTTAAGACAAGTTACAGCTCTGTCTTTAAAAAATACAAATTCAACAATAGAAACACATTTGCTTCTTTATGTCTTTTTCATCTCTCTGTATATGATTTCAATGTTATAACATCATATTATGCTTGTGTGCCTAATTTAGACTATTATTGTATATACTACATGCTTATATAAACAAAGCACCCTACAGAGATATATGTTTAAAACCATGTAAAGTATTCTTTGTAATTCCCTAGAGGTGCAACAGCATGTGAAAATAGAAGAGGGTACATATTGCATGGTAAGATTGGGTGCTAAAGTTACTGCGTAGGATCAGACTCTATTATCATCAAAATTGACTTTTAAGTTAACTAAATTACTCACAGAGAATACTTTACATGGTTTTAAACATACATCTCTGTAGAGTGCTTTGTTTATATAAGCATGTAGTATATACAATCATAGTCTATATTAGGCACACAAGCATAATATGTTATAATATTGAAATCATATACAGAGAGATGAAAAAGACATAGAAGATTTAAAGAAGCAAATGTTTTTCTATTGTTGAATTTGTATTTTTTAAAGACAGAGCTGTAACTTGTCTTGAGTAGTAAATAAGATGAGTAGAGAAACAGTATTAACATGACAAGTGTCTACTGTGTGCCAGATGTTTTGTTAGTCTCTCTATAAATGAGTCATCTGTTCTTCATGACAGCACCTAGAGGAAGAAACACTTTGAGGGAAACATTATCGCTAATTTACACATAGGACTGCAGAGTTTAAACGCCCTGCCTAAATGTTGAATCTGGGATTAAAACTAAGGTCTTCAGGAATCTGAAACTATGCTATGACGTGAGAATACATGCCTTCTTTAGTACCCAGAAGAGCTTTCAACATCGATGAGATTCGTAACAAAAATACCCCAAAGGTTTCTGAACAAATTAATGGCGTATGGAAACAACTTTTAAAATGAGATCAGTAAAATAGTTCAGAGTGGAAAACAGATGCAAAAAGCCATGTACGAAATGATAAAATTTTATCTTATGGTAATAATATTAAGTATCAGGAAGTATGAGGCTTTGCCAAAGAATGAGTGACAGAATACAGAGGCTGACAAGTGATTTATCCATAATTCCTAACTCTGTAAAACGCTTTATTCATAAAAGTTTTCTTGTAGAATGATCACTTCAAGAGCACACATTGGCTAAATAACAACAGAAGCATTTGAGAAAACCTAGACTCATAGCATTATAATACCATGTAGTGGGCATAGATTGACCTTGATAGAAAAATACCTGGCCAACTTCTAGCAAGAACAAATTCATTTTAAAATTGGCTTTACTCCATAAATTCAGAATATGAGAAATAGATGAACGGATATTAGGACTAGTGAAGCAACTTTTGTATATAAAGAATATATTCATTTTCTGAAGCATAATACCAATCCTAAAATCCCAAGAACTTGAAAACAAATTTTCATTATATGTTGCTGCTTAGCTGGTATCCATGGTACCTTAACAGTTAACAAGAAGTTTGTACTTGAAAAATATTCTGGGATACTTAAAATTGAATATAAAATTGTACTGAAGCAATATCTTAAGATATCTAGACATTATTGAATTGGAGAAATCAGACTAAGCCTCAATAACCGTTTTCATTTCTGCCAGGGAGATAGTGAAATTAATATTTGTAGATTCTCTCCTTCCTCAGTCATGAGACACATGAAAGTGACTCACCCAAAAGTGGATACCAACATCTAGATACCAAAGTCATCTTTGAGTGACATAGACTATGAAGATTCTAAGTACCATTATCACCTTAGCTAATTGCAGAATATTCAAATTTATGAGCTTTGCAAAAAATATATTATTGGTTTGGACACTGAAATACAATTACTGCAAAGAAAGATACAGGATAGAGAAATTGCTTTAACAAAGAGTTTATATTTTTGCTTTAAAATATATGTAATTTATAAGATTGCAAAAATAAACTATAAGTAGTGTAGCAAGATATCAGAAGGGTACATCACCACACATCTGAAACATATTTTTAACACAATATAAATTTTAGTTTTCAATAACAATGTAACTTATTTGTAAAACATGCTGATTAAATGCCTGCTCTTTGTGAAACCAAGTTTATTAGATGTATTTGTACTTATCATCATTAGAATTGACGTGTTATTAATATCTCAAATAATGTAGACCCTTCTGTGTTCTCCCTATGACCTCTAAATATGAGTTACACAAAATGGATCCACAGGAAGTTGCCACTCTTGTTTGCCAGATTGCTACTTATGTTCAGGATTTTTTTTTTTTTAATTGTGGAGGAGAAAGTACACACGGGGGACATTAGGTATACATACAAATGTCTCTGGCGGTATTGCTGCTGACCCATGAAAAATTATACTTCACACTTTTGGCATTTGAATATAGCCATGAGATTTTGCTTTGGTCAAAATAATGAGAAAGGAGACGCTGATTTGCCTGTTTTCTTCTCCACTGCGGCAAGGGTAGAACATATGCTCCTCTTAGGTTCACAGCTCAGTCCTCACAGATAAGATGTGTAGTCTTCAGAACTCAGTCAACATTGCAAGAAAAAAACATGTAACTTTCTCTTATAAATTTTTTAAAACACTGAGATTTGGAGAATGTTGGCTACTGTAGTTTAACTTCATAAGACTGAATGACACACTACATGACCTGTAGTGGCCATTCTAATTTGAAGATGCTAGACCCTGAGTACCTGGAAGGTAAAGAAAGCCTGTGTTTAAATCATTTTCCTTGCCTCAATATCTAGCACATGCCTGGAGTTTAAAAGGTTATTGGCTAATGAAAAAAATTAAATGAATAATCAATTGTAACATGTAATATAGATGAGAAGCCTCTTGAAAGGGCCTTTTAAAAAAGGCAGTGAAGACGATAAAAGATTAAGTAAGGATGAGCAATTAGCAACAATAACAGGACCAATAAGAGTTGAAATTTATGACGGCGTTACAAGCATTAGGTGATGTTCTACATGGCTCCCATACATTACCATATTTAATCCTCACAATAAATTTATGGTACAGATATGAATATCATCCTTATTTTACAGGTAAGGAAATAAAATAAAACCTTTACTCTGGCAAGAACAAAAAAATCTAGTATCATAAAACTGCAAAATCATTATGATTATAAATAAATTTAAAAAAGAATTTGTCATGTCGTAAGGTATCAGAACAAGCTGAGGAAATATTTTACATGTTCTAGTTTGCACAATGGTAGCAAAATAAGTGAATTCATCATAGCCAAGAATACAAGGAAACAATTACAGAAATGTTTATGTAAATTTTTAGAAGGCAGTTCTATAATTTGATCAATACAACAGGATAATTTCAGAAATTTTTAGTATTTTAGAAATTTTTTTCAGAACACAAGGAAGACATGAATGCTTGAACAAATATAATCCGTGGTGACTCTGAAAGACAGAACATGCCGAGCTGAATATACCTGATGTCTGACTTAGAACAAGTCTTCTTATATGCCGAGAACAAGTTTACTTCTTTTACTTGTGGTTTTTTAATTTAACCATGTTTGCCTAAAATTGTCAAGAGAATATTTATTTAAATTTTACCTTAGTCCTGAATTCAATTACTTTTCCATTTAAAAGTGTTAAACCACAGTTATCAATCTTAGGTCCCCAGTGGTAAACCCTGGGTTGCCACGTGTTGTTCTACACACATAACTTGGCAATTGTGTAGGAGATGATGCTTGAAGACATTTCTGTAATTGCGCATTCAGGTGGGGCAGCTCTCCTACTTGTGAAAATTAAATGTTCTCTTTTATTTATATACTTATTAGGTCAGTGTATTAGTTTTTTATAAATAATGTCACAGATTAGCATTAACTTACGGGCTTAAACAACACAAGTTTATTATCTCACAGTTCTGCAGGTGACAACTTTTCTACTGGTCTCACCCAACTAAAATCAAGTTGTCAGTAGGTTGCATCATTTTCTGGAGGCTCTAGTTTGTTTTTAGAAGAATTCAGTTATTTGAGGCTGTAGGACCAAGATACCCACTTTCCAACTGGGGGCAAACTGAGAGCCATTTGCTGTTGCTAGAAGCTGCTAATTTCTAGTCTCTTGGTACCTGTTTTTCAACTAGAAAGCCAGCAACTGGGGATCAGATTCCTCTCAGTTTGAATTTCTATGATGTACCTTTTAAAAACTCATCTGATTACACTGGGCTCACTCAGGTAATTCACAATAATCTTTTCATCTCAATGTCCTCAAATTTAATTACGTCTGCGAGGTCCCTCTTACTATGTATGGCAACATATTTAGAAGTTTTGGAAATTCTGACAGAATATGACAATTTTGGAGGTCCTGACAGTTTTGGAGAGTCTGACAGAGAAAGACTGGGGCCAATAAATGTTTATTTGATGATTTGGTGCATGATTCCTTCTAGATACGTACAATTTTGGAATGTACAAAGAGCTGAAATGTAGATTAGTTAATTCACTTGGCATAAACCTGTTTGGGGGCATTATTCTGCCTATCACAGGCAACGAGAGTTTGTTTCTTAAACTTGTTTAGAATTGACTACATCAGATAGAAGGAGTATCTCAAGAGGAGATTATTCAGCAAGGTTTTTTGTTTTCTGTACAGGAGGAAATTAGATGCCAACAGTGAGTCATTTTTTAATTTATGATTCCACAAAATTAGTATTTTCCAGTACTTGAAACTTAAAAATATTTCTTTATGCTATTATTTAATCTATTTTAAAAACCCGTTGATAAAGAGAGGCATTCATATTTCTTTTCTCTCAGATTCTGAACAATAAAGACAGGTTGTTGGAGCAATTTCTGGTCCTGGGAAGCTTTTAGTACAATGAGACCACCCCAGACTAACTTCTCCAAAATGCTATATTGAAATGACATCTCCAGAGGGTTCTGCATTCCTTTCAACCACAATATTTACTCCATTATATAAGAGCTTTAACTGCAGGCAACCTCTTCTGTACAAGATATGGTTCGAAGACCATGATCATCATAAGCACTGGCAGAGTTGTAAACAATACTGAACACAGCAGAGTCATTACTGCATGTTAGTTGTATTAAGGAGGAGATGCCAGGTATTAAATGATTGTGATTAATTCTAACGTTTGAGGCAGTGACTTTTCCTTTCATCCAAAATGTTCATTTTAAGTATTAAGTAATGTCAACATTTTGTTCTGAGAAAATGTATATGCCATGCCATATTATTATTTCCTTTGATCATTAGGACTACTCTTGAGAAACATGTTAGTACTTCACATACGTGATTTATGAGAGATTATCTAAGATAACAAGATAGCTAGACTGGAGTTAAGAAATCTAAGTTCAAGTTCTGACTCTGCTACTAGTTATATTATAACCACAGTGTAATTTACCTCTCTAGGCTATAGGCAAATGAATTTTAAAAAACAAAGTCTGTATCTCATATTGATACTTCCACTTATAGGATGCTTAATTTGTGCTAAGAGACATGGAATGCAGCACTTTCCATTAAGACCACATCAACTGGGTTGGGAGAATCACATTCACATAGAACTATTTATTGTAAAAATAATGACAATATAGAATCAAATTTATTAAGTATATATCATTTAGTTTATACATGTGATTAGAGTTTAGAGAAGGAATATATCACTGAGAATTTAGTACATTATGTTTTATGTATGAAAGTAGCCTTGAGCTAGGCTTTGGAAGGTGTTTAGTCTGGATAATTGAGAGTAAAGCAGTTAATGTGGAAGAAATAAAAGTAGAGAAAATAAAATGGTCATTATGTGCTATTGGAATAGTAATGACATTGGCCTAAACTGAGATTAGAGTTATGATGTTTGAAAGCTTGAGTGAACCAAATATTTCAGGACCTTTGAACCAGACATTTCAGGACTTCGCAAACTAGGATTCATAGTTGATCAGGTAGGCTAATAAAGGCAAATAATTGTTTATTATTTTTTATAGTTGGAGGCAGGAATATAAAGCTACAGTCTTAGGCACATTTTACTTTTATCATTGAGGGAAGATAAATAGTGAGAAACTCACTCAAAGTTGCTTAGAGGTAAATAAAGAAATGCAGCCTTGTGGATTAGGGGTAACTGTCAATAATCATAATGGCAGAATACATTGAAGACTGAGGGAAAGAATCAAAGACGGTGCAAAGCTTTCTAATATAGAAAACTGAGAAAATTGAAAAAGTTAAAAAGTTAATTCAGAATTTTAATGGCTTGGTTGTGAACCTAGCATATGTGAATATGAGAATGGGATGTAGAATACAAGTATTCTGTATTCACTGAAGAATAATGGAGTACTCACATATTGTAAGGCATAATATCAGTTGACATTGAATTAAAAATAGAAATTCTGGAAACTTCCTGGAGCTTTCATTTTGACAGGATAAATTGGGGAAAGGGATCCACTTTGGACAATGGCATATGCTGTGTGAAATATGATTCATAAAAAGGATGAAAGAATAAAGGTGCTTTAGGTAGAGGTTGATATTGAATTGTTTGAGAAAGGGCTCTTTAAAGGAGTATCAAACAAACACAGATTTAAATAACAAGGTGTGAGCCTTGGGACTACTCCAGCCAGAAGCTTCTTAAGGTTCTCATATAAAGTTAAAAGGCTCTTATATGAGAACAAGTTTGCTTGTTCCAGGAAGAACAAGGTTAATGTGGCTGAAGTGTGGAGTAAGAGGTTGGAGATGAAGTCAGAGAGAAAGACTGGGGCCAATAAATGTTTACGTGATGATTTAGCATGATTCATTCTAGATACATACGATTTTGGAATGTGCAAAGAGATGAAATGAGGTTTAGTTAATTCCCTTGACTTTGCAGATGAAGAGTAGAAAGGTCAGATATCTAAAGGAAATGCACAAATTTACACAGTCAACTAAATCTGGTCATCAGTCCATTGTTTTTTCTATTAGTTTGCAAAGTCCTTCAACATGTTTTACTTCTTTGCTTAAAAACAGCAGATAGTGCCTGCTACATATAGGTATCCAAAACTATCATTAAGAACTATGATTGGGAAGGCTCGGAAAGCATAGGTTTCTTGGCAAGAGTTCACACATTCATCTTCCATTTGTTTTTCTTCTCCTCACACTCGTAATGTTAAAAGCAACCTTGAAAAGGAAAGCACTCATATAAGTAGCCAATAGGAGAGGGGGTTGGGGAGTTGAGGGAATCACTTTCCCTCACTTTGCCAGGTGGTGCATATGGGCAAATTATATCTGGAAAATAATCATGCCTTTTGAAAATGATTTGCTCATATGTTTCTGTAATACATTGCAGGTTCTTGGCACTCTTTAATAGTTATATCTTGTCTTTTCCATCTAGTTATTCACGTTTTCCTAATATTATAAGCATTTTTAAAATAAGTATTACTAAATAGATACCTATATATGGCAATATTCTTTTTAACATAAAAATTACATAAATCAAGAATTGCATTTATTTATTACACAATTTCTTCATTTGAGTATTGTTTGTATTCCCATTTATCTGAGTATTTTACATCAAAATACTTAGAATATCTCAGACTACAGCATTAATTTTCCCTTTTTTGTCAAATTAGCATCATATAAATTTTACTCTCAGTAAAAATTTAATAAATTAATGGAATTTGACTTTCTGTTATTAAGGAAGTTTTGTGAAAAATTCACAGTCAGGTATGTCTGGAAAATGTAAATGTCACAGGCATGCTCTCTATGATGATAACTAATTTTTGGATTAGATACTTTTCCCAACTCACTTTGTAGCAATACGTGTAAACATAAAAATGGGAGCTTGCTGTGATATTTGTAGTGACATATATGGGTAACAGTGATTGTTTCATATTTCTTTTTTTTTTCTCCCTTAAGAAAATGGCCCACAGGTAAGTAATTTGATAAAGAACAGGACCAGAGGAAAGGAGTGGTTCTGTAGACTCTTCAAGGTGATCCAGTTATCCCCTTTTTCTAATTAGGGCACTGAGTCTTTAAGAAACATGATTCACTCATGGTCACACAAGTAAGCAAAAAATCTCAATATTGGTGTTCTGATTCCTAACCCAAGTATAGTTTCTCATTCTGCTACTTGTAGTGATAATCATTGTTTGCACAAATTAAATTCACAGTCCAAAAGTGATTTGTGTGAAAATAGAAAGCTGAATCATCTACTGCTTTTTTGTAGGTCCAGTCTATTTAGACATTTTTGCAAAGATTTTGATCTGTGGTTGTTTCATACATATAGGCAAGAATGATTTTCTTTTAAACATTTATCATGTACCCAACTTGCTTAAAATCATCCAATGGCTTTTCATTACACTTATAATAAATTTCACATTGTACTTTGGCCTACAAAACCCCACATAAACTGGCCAGACCAGCCTGAGTTTTTTCATTTATTTTGAACCACTTTTCCCCTTGCGCACTGTATGCCAACCATGCAATGTTTCTTTTTTTAGATACACCAATTACATGGTTTGCAATAGGATTTTGTTCTCGTTATTCCTTCTTCCTGGACATTTTTTCTTCTCTGATGTTTATTAACATGGTCACCTGATTCTTGATATTCAAGTCTCATTTTACATTTTATTTAGAGAGACCTCCATTTCTCACCTGATCTAAAGTAGTCTTCCATTTGCACTCTTACAACAGTCTGTCTTCTTTTGCTGCATAGCAATTTCTGCAGCCTAAACCATTCCTATTAATTTACATATTGTTTAGATGTTTCTTTTTAACATATACCCTTTTGCTCAATAAGATAGGAATGGGAACTCTCACTGTTATGTTTTTAATTAAATCCCCAATGCCCAGACTGTTGTCTAACAGACACATAATAAAAGTCAATATAGTATGTTAAAGCAAAGTTAATAGTGGAAATAGCATGAAGATGGGAGAAAAGGCCCATGTGAATATAGCCAAAGGTCGCCTCTTACCCTTACTGCACATACTTCTGATGAGAGACATGGAGAGCTATGGGAAAAGTGCCAGGGTCTGAGTGAGGCAAATGAGAGGGGAAATTAATGTACCAAATATGAACAACTGGCAACAATCTTTGTTATCGGGAATTATGTTTTGTTGTTTTCTTCATTATACATATATACAAACATATGTACATTAAATTTTCAAATTATTTTAAAGAAAGCACATGATATAATCAGCAGAACCCTTTTAGAAAAGAAACCATGATGTAGAGCAAGGTAACCCAACCGATGGCCTGTGAGCCTCAGGTAGCCCAGGATGGCTTTGAATACAGCCCAAGAAAAATTTGTAAACTTTCTTAAAATATTATGAGATTTTTTTTTTGTGATTTTTAAAAGCTCATCAGCTATTGTTAGTGTTAGGATATCTAAGACAATTCTTCTTCTTCCAATGGGGCCCAGGGAAGCCAAAAGTTTAAACACCTCTGATGTCATAGAATGAATAAAATGATAAGCCAGGCATTATTTCTACAGGTAAAACTATAACAAAAATAGTATAATATGCATACCATCCAAAACTATCTTAGACAATGTTTGATTGAGAATACATTCAACATTTCGCTTAATTCAGACATTGATACTGATCTCCCTTGAAAAGTTTCTTATGGATAATAGTTTGAAAGGGATTGAGAAATGTGAGCTCAGTTGGCATGGGTAACAACTCAGAGGCAGTGATTTTTTTTTTTGCTATTAAATTCATGGGTAACATTAAAATTTGTCTATCCTTGCCAATTGCCTGCTTTTGCTCCAAAAGATTCAACTCTTTTCGCGCCTATGAAACACCTTTTAGAATTTGTTTAAGAATAGTGAGTAAATTAGTAATCACTTTAGCTTAGTATTAACCTTGCAAAAAGTATCTCATTTAACAAAGCTTCAAAAAATATACTTAAGCAAATCTATTCATTGCAGGAGGGGACAAAATTGAAAAGCATGTTCTTACGTACATCACTGTGCAAATGTATTTGACAAATATATAGAAGATGTCAGTTTATCACTAACTGGAGAAAGGGCTATGATAAAACAGTATGGCAGGGAGGGATAGTTAAGATATTTAGGGAAAATAAAAAATAAATAAAATTGCTATTAATACCCATCCTCTATTTATCTTTATGTAAATTTGATGGTTACAGAATATTTTTAATTTTGTACGTACCTGAATATATCAAAATGTTGATAATTTGTAGTAAAATTTTGATAATTTGCTGAGTCCTCCCCCTCTTTCCTCTTCCCACTGAAGTCACTAGCTATTCATCCACTTTGTCAGTTTAGAGTAGCATTTGGGAGACTGCAGGAATTCAAAATGAATTATAATATACTATGGTGTAGAACATTTTAAAACGGACACTGAGATATTAATATTTATTGAATTAAAATAGAGTTCTGTAGTCAAAAATGTTTAGAAGACTAAGTTTGACTTATGAAATTTTCACATTTTGCTTTGCTTTTTATTGTAGAAATGTTCAGAACCTATTGCTATGTAGAAAACTAACCAGACATCAAGAAATGTGGAAATATCTGAAAACTCATAGAACTTTATATTCATTTGGAGGGTAAAATTATAGATATCAAGATCAATAATGATCATATCCAACTAGAAGATTATGTCATATGCTGACAGTCGGTCATTTCAGAAGCACATTTTTCCCTTGGTTTCCACATTTCTTAGCAGAATATCTTTAGTTTTTAAAGGCATCTTGGATGGAAGCCCCATAAAGATAATATTTTTCCTAAAAGTGGCCTACTTATTACTAGCCTTTTTATAGTTTTTTATTACAAAAATGGCTCACACATAATCAGCCTTTTCCTTATCAGTTAACATATGATCCATTATGTTCCATAGTATTTTGAAGAGAGATTTCTCAGACCATTCTCTAACTGTCAAAACAAAACTCACGCACATTTTAAGTCTTCACCAGATATAAAGCTTAATAAGAGCAATATAGTTTATTGAGGAGGAACAGGTGCAGTAACTTAAAGCATGGTATCTTGGGCAGAACCCTGAATTTCAAACTAAGCTCCATTCCTTAGTAAGTTAGGACCTTGAGCATGTTACAAAATTCTTTGAACTTCAGTCTTCACATTTTTAAAAGGGGGGTTAAAGTAGAACTGTATCAAAACCTAAACAAAACAACAACAACATAAAAATTGGCACCGTGTTGAGATAAGAATATGCCTTAAATAAGTAAAACAAATGGTTATTATTTTTTAAATTCTTGGATTCCAATGAAGACATATGATAGAGTACAGATCTATTTCTAGCAAAAGTGCTGCTCCCCCAAACATGTGTTCACAGCAATCCCTTTTATAATTGCTCATTTTGTATCAATTTCTGAGAGGAGTGTGTTGCTCTGTTTATTCAAAGTGAAGAAGACGGACAAAAGACAAAAACCTTGTTTTCACATACATGTTTTGTCATTTTTTAGACAAAATCATTATCTCAGTGTATTTTTCTTGGGCTGCTTTGTTTCTACTAGTAATTTGCAGGCAAAAACAAAATGTTCCAGCAAGTCTCTAGTTTCTACTCCTGCCTAAAAGTCACTGAGGCCCCAGGGGTTTAGCATCTCAAGCACATCAGTGCTCTTTGTAATTCTTTTAGGTGCTGCCATTAATCAGATCTTTGCACTAATTTATGTTATACATGGAACACAGCACACAGCAGAACAGACGGTGGGTGTATATATTGTCTATCCTAAAGGATCAAGACTAAACAATGAAGGTTATGAGTACTAAAGGCTTGTTTTTACCACCTCATAGATGAACCAGACAAACAAATATTTACAATACTGAAATGGATTTCGTAATGGTAGAAAATTGTGTGAGAATGTGTTTATGTGTACATGACAATTTCACAGGCCTAAGTTGCATTTTAAGATCAGGTTCTAGGTTGTCTTCTAACCTGAGGCCACTGATAAGAGAGTCCCATTTTTTAGTCTTTCTATGCCTTATTTTTGAATCCAAATAGTTTTTAGTTTATTATTTGCCTAATATAAGTTTGAATACCTGATTGTATAAAAAAAGGTAAATGTTTTTGCTTACTGATGAATGACACTTCAGATTTATGCCCTAAAAGAATGTCAACTCTAAGATACTGTATATGATAATATACACCTCTTTAATGGTATAAACACATTGTTGAAATTCTGTAGTAATCTGCACTCTGTAACCACTTGTAATTATTCTTATTGGATGAGATGTGTAAAATGTGATGTTTCATGGAAATCATATTTAAAATTGAATAAAAAAGAAGGATTTTAGCCTTATCAAGAAAAAGCTGTGGTGATGGCTCAACAACTCAGAGTGAATGTAATAAATCCTACTTTTAAAAGAAGACAAATTACAAATTATCTTTTCATCCAGGGAACTGAACGTTTTTAATTTTTTTAATCATAATGAGTTTATCATGAATGAACAGTACTTGGGGGCATGCTATTCCATTGTGTTGAGTCATTCTTTTGGATTACAAAGTCCAAAGGCCATGAACAAAACTTGGAAGAATTGACCCCCAAGAAGAGCCAAAATTATAAATAGCTAATATGCTGAATTATAGAATTCCAATTGACCAAATGGAATCTTGAAGCTAGTTTAATTCAACAAACATATATCAAGGTTTCTATCATGGCCAGGCAGGGTACCAAGATGAGTAGGACATGGTTCTTGTTCTCTAGGAGCATGCAATCTAGCTAGACAGACACCTAGATAAGCAGAAAGTAAATGTAATACATGCAGTAATAGAAACATACAAAATAAATTGAAATGACACCGATAATGAGGTCCTAGTAAAAAAATATTTTTCTATTGGGTGGTTTAGAGCAAAGGAGATCTTGTAGTGTTATCCTGCCTTGAGTAAATGTGGAATCTCATTCTAAGTTTATTTCAACTGCAACTTACTAAAGTAAATTATTTTTATTTTTTCTGCCATGATTCTTCAGGCAAAATACCTTGCTATAGGGAAGACACATTTTTTTTTCACCGCAGCTACTCACACATCTCCAACTCTCCCTCCAACATTTAAATATCTCACACATTACTACATTTACAATGGATATTTCTGATCCATATGCACGTAGCATAAATGCTGGCATGCAAGTAATTTTTGTGAAAGTAGCATAAGCCTAAAGTGTTTAACTCTTATTTCTCTGCAGTGGTAATACTGGCAAATGCTGTTGTGTGGAATGTGTATATGTCTGTGAATGGGACAGAAGATTATGGGGTTTTCAAGGCCATATCACTTATGCCTTTCACACTCAGTGGAAATGGGTCATCCTCTGTTTTTTCCCTTTGCCAAAGGTACATTTATCCTGTGGAAGTATGTACCCTGAAAATGCCTTCTATTAGATGGTTTTCATGCTGCTGATAAAGATATACCCCAGACTGGGAAGAAAAAGAGGTTTAATTGGACTTAAAAAGTTCCACATGGCTGAGGAGGCCTCAGAGTCATGGTAAAAGGTACTTCTTACATGGCAGCAGCAAGAGAAAAGTGAGGAAGAAGCAAAAGCAGAAACCACTGACAACTCCTCACATCTCATCTCATGAGGATTATTCACTCTCACCAGATAGTACAAGAAAGACCGGCCCCGATGATTCATTCACCTTCCCCTGGGTTCCTCCCACAACTCATGGGAATTCTGGGAGATATAATTCAAGTTGCGATTTCAGTGGGGATGCAGCCAAACCACTTAATTCCCCCCCAACCCCTCCAAATATCATGCCCTCACATTTCAAAACCAATCATTGACTTCCCAACAGTTCCCCAAAGTCAATTCATTTCAGTATTAACCCAAAAGTCCACAGCCCAAATGTTCATCTGGGACAAGGCATGTCCCTTCCACCTATGAGCATGCAAAATCAAAAGCAAGCTAGTTACTTGCTAGATACAATGGGGGTGCAGGTATTAGGTAAATACAGCCATTCAAAATGGGAGAAATTGGCCAAAACAAATGGATTACAGAAACCACGCAAGTCTGAAATCCAGCAGGGGAGTCAAATTTTAAAGCTCCAAAATGATCTTCTTTGACTCCAGGTCACACTAATGCAAGAGGTGGGCCCCCATGGTCTTGGGCAGCTCCATCCCTGTGATTTCACAGGATACAGCCTCCCTCCTGGCTGTTTTCACAAGCTGGCATTGAGTGTTTGTGGCTTTTCCAGGCTCATAGTGCAAGCTATCCGTGGATCTACCATTCTAGAGACTGGAAGATCATGGCCCTCTTCTCACAGCTCCACTAGGCAGTGTCCCAGTAGAGACTCTTTGTGGGGGCTCTGCCCCCACATTTCCCTTCTGCACTGCCCTAGCAGAGGTTCTCCATGAGGGCCCTTCCAGGCATTTCCATAAATCCTCTGAAATCTAGGCAGAGGTTCCCAAACCTCAATTCTTGCCTTCTGTGCACCCACAGGCTCAACACAACGTGGAAACTGCCAAGGCTTGGGACTTCTGCCCTCTGAAACCACAGCCCAAGCTTTAGCCATGGCTGGAGTGGCTGGGAAACAGGGCACCAAGTCCCTAGGCTGCAAACAGGATGGGAACCCTGGGCCCGGACCACGAAACCACTTTTTCCTTCAGGGCCTCCCGGCCTGTGATGGGAGGGACCACGATGAAGGTCTCTGACATGGCCTGGAGATAGTCTGTTGAATTTCTTCCCAGAAAATCAGTTCTTCTTTTCTATCTCATAGTCAGACTGCAAATTTTCGAAACTTTTATGTTTGCTTTCCTTATAAACGGAATGCCTTTAATAGTACCCAATTCACCTCTTGAATGCTTTGCTGCTTAGAAATGTCTTCCACCAGATACCCTAAATCATCTGTCTCAGGTTCAAGGCTCCACAAATCTCTAAGGCAGGGAGAAAATGCTGCCAGTCTTTTTGGTAAAACATAACAAGAGTCACCTTCACTCTAGTTCCTAAGAAGTTCCTCATCTCCATCTGAGACCCCCTAGCCTAGACGTTATAGCCCATGTCATTATCAGCATTTTGGGCAAAATTATTCAACATGTCTCTAGGAAGTTTCAAACTTTCACACATTTTTCTGTCTTCTGAGCCCTCCAAACTGCTCCAACCTCTGCCTGTTATCCAGTTCAAAAGTCACTTCCACATTTTTGGGTGTCTTTTCAGCAATGCCCCACTGTACGTACCAATTTACTATATTAGCCATTTTCATGCTGCTGATAAAGACATACCCAAGACGGAAGAAAAAGAGGCTTTACTAGACTTACAGTTCCACATGGCTGGGGAGGCCTCAGAATCATGGCAGGAAGCAAAAGGCATTTCTTAGATGGTGGCAGCAAAAGAAAATGAGAAAGAAGCAAAAGCAGAAACCCCTGATAATCCCATCAGACCTTGTGAGACTTATTCACTACCTGGAGAATAGCACAGGAAAGAATGACCCTTGTGATTTAATTACCTCCCCTGGCCCCTCCCACAAGACAAAGAATTCTGGGAGAAACAATTCAAGTTGAGATTTCAGCGGGGACACGACCAAACCATATCATGCCTATTTTGGTCTTTTTGTCTGTATGCTTATAAATAGATATTTATACCTAGTTTTCAAAGTATTATAACATTAACACTCATCTCTCTATTTTCAATTGTATATAGCAGAGTTTTGTTTACTACTAGAGTTCAGATAGTTTGTGATATATCTCCTGGACTGAACCTTCCAGGACTTTCCAGTCCTAAAAAATCTAGAGTGGGGAAATAGAACAAAACGAAACAAACAAAAAAAAACTTATCCTAAGGGAAGTAATTGGACACACATGCTTGGTACAATTGCACTGTCTCTTTGTGAAAGGAGATGGGCGATTCTGGGTAGAAAATCCTTTTTATCAGCTGAATTTCTTTCCTTGCCAGGTCTTCATGACGTTATGGTTGTCATGGACTTAGAGAATGATGGGTGCGGAGGGATTACATGAAAATAAGACCAAAAGACCTCTTTTATTTTTCTCTGTCTAAGCTCTGTAAATCATTAGGGAACAAGAAAACATGTCTTTGATCTCTGTAAGCAAAAAAATAACAAGAATCTCCTGTGCTTCTCATATATGGAATAAATGAAGGGGCCAGAAGTACATCAAGGGCTCTAGTGCAACTTTGTCACTTCAGTGAGTCCCCATATTGAGGTAATGGAGCTTCAACAAAAATGGGGCCTTTGCAAGCACCAAAGCCTTGAGACTAAATGAAGGGTAAGAGAAATTATGTGAAAGAAATGTATGCCTCTCAGAAATGTCCGAAAGGCTCTGAAAAAGGCTCGATATCACAGTGACTTTGCATATGTGTGTGTTAATGGGACCCTATTTTTAATCTCAGATTGATATTGCGTAGTGACATAGGAGCTCATTAGCAATGATCATTCTTCTAACTTTATCTCATAAGCCCTAAATATTTTAATAATGACTTCATAATCTCTATCAAACTGGGGAGGCAAAATGTGAGCCTAATCAGTAATTTGTCAGCACTAAAGAAAAAGACTTGCACATAGTATTTAAATTATATTCTTGTGTATATGTGTGCATCAGTGTAGACTTTTAAAATGGCAGGGAAATATTGCTAATCAATGAAAAGTGGACTAAATTTCTTATAGATGCTCCTTATAAATACATACATATAGGTGTATGAATTTGTAGACTAAGAGGGTCAACCTGTCATTTTTATGCCTCCTTCATAGTGTTTGACCAACTTATAAAAAATAAAAATCAGACAATAAGGAGTTACACAATTTTATAAGAACCAAACACTGCCTGGATTTATCTTCAAGCATCACAACTGAAATTGGAACTTTCCAGATCACTTTAAATTAAATTGATTAATAATACATCATGTTAAAATGAATTTTTCATGGTTTGGGAGCTAATGTTCTCAATTATTTAGCAATGCAAAGTGTAGAAAACCCACACACAAACAGCATGCAGGAGCTGATCCATGAACTTTCCCTTAAAACAAGATGATAAATGGCCTATTTTCCTATCATACTAGAGCAATATGTTAATTTTTTTTTTCCATTCTGAAAACACTTGTTCTCCAGGGAACCAAATCAGGACATGTTCTGTAGTTTTAAAAAATAATAAAATAAAAATTATTTAAAATATTTTTTTAAAATATTAGCTCTGAATGTCTATAATAGAAGAAAATGTAAATTAACTAACAAATTCCTTTGGCATATTAGTTTTATGTCTTTTGATTCACACTTCCACAGTCATTTCAATTCCATCTTCCATTTTAAACAGAAAGTCAAGTTTAATAAGAAGTTGCTTTGAAGGGATTATGCACTTCTGTGCCTTTATTTAATGTTGAAACTGTGTTTGTGTGTTTGGAAAATAATTTACATTAGAAGACACTAAAAATAAAACAGTACATAATTTACATTTTGAGCATTATATTCTTTGTGATTAAAAATTACTTTAAAGAGCTTAAGTGGATTATATGATAAATTAGTGGATTTTTTTCTGGACAATTTTGCTATGCTCACTTTTGCCAATGTTTCAAGAAGCAGAGTAGCACTACAATGTTCATCTCTCTAAGCAAGTATTTTAATGTACCAATTTATAGGAGAGATGATGACCACAAGACACAGGTTATACAGCTTTAGACGAAGTGATTTGACAGGCTGTCTAGAAAACGTCATCTGAAGATACTGCTAATATCTCTCTCATCATCTGCACTGTCAACTTTCTTGCCTCTATTCAGTTCGCTTTGTTGAGAATCTCTTCTTTGTGATAATAGAGAGTTCAAGTTCTCAGTATCTATAGAGTTTTATGAGCTATATATTAAACTTTATATTCTGCAGTGTTTAAAACATCGTAATATTACTGTAGAAAGTTGCTCAAAGGCACTAAGAATAGCATTAATGTTATAGGCATATTATTAAAAGACTAGTTGTTAAAGTAGAATCTATCCTGCTGTGCTGGTAATTCAGTTATCATGGCATCATTAGCATAGAAACTAAATACCATTTAAAGATGTTGTGTTCTTTTACATGGTTATTGTAGATGGTAAAATCAAATGACCAGAGGGATGTAGGCAGACCACACAGCATGTTATAAGATATTACCATTAATATGTACCATAGAAACAACCTAACTCGGTTTACTCATTTTGCATATAAGACAACTTAGACTTAAAAGAGTTTAGATGCTTTGCCACAGACCATCTTGTTAGCCAAAAAGCAAGGCACAGAGGAAGATTCAGTGACTGCTTTCCCAGTGTTCATTCTAGGACATGTTGCCATTTTTTTACTGCCTAGTTATATGCAAGTACTAAGAACTAAAAAAGGGCAAGTAAACAAGATAAATGGACAAACAGCAAATCAAATATGGCCAGGGTTTACTCTGCTAGTTACAGAGTTAAAAGTGGAACTAACATTTCTGATTCCAGTTCATTATGCTTTCTCCCTCATAAGGAGTTTAGCTAGTTAAAATATTGAGGAAAAAAATAAAGTTAGCCTAAATAGCATGGGGAAAAAGGTGGGGGGTGGTTATTCAAATAACTGGAAAAATAATAGTTACAGTCTGAACTTCCTAAGTGGTAAGCTTGTAATACAAGTTGAAAAGACGCAACAGGCAATAGAATTTCCAAATAGAAGACAAAAATCAAAATTCACTTTGAACTGTCTCTGCAAAACCAAACTATTACATTCAGAAAGATAACTAGGTGAAAAAAACTCAAGTGATTTTAAATTTTATAGTCTATTATTATCTAGAATAATCACTTTCAATCAAAAAAATAATTTTTACAAGAATGTGTTCTCTACCACATTCCAAAATGATCTTTAAACTGTTCAAGTATTAGGTTGGTGCAAAAGTAGTTGTGGTTTTTGCTACATTAAAAGTAATGGCAAAAACCACAATTACTTTTGCACCAAACTTTAATAAAATGAGAACAAGCCCTGAAGAGTCCCTTGAGAAGATAAAGCCAGTTAAGCCTTGAAAATAACCTTAAGGTTGTTTAAATTGCAAACAAGCAAAACTTAACTTGAGCTATTTCGTATAAATGCTTATATTAAAGAAAAACCAGACTTAAGCTCAATCAATCAGAAGAGCCTACAAATCTATAACTATATAACTAAGGACTTGCCAATAGGATAGACCAAACAAGGCAACTGTCACCAAACAAATACTTCCTTTGCTTTAGTTCTGTGTTGGCCCAATAAAAGTCTCCTCATGGTGTTCCCTAGTTGGAGCTCCCTAACTACTTCTTGTTCAGAACCATTTGCTCAAATAAATGCTTTAAAATTTTATTGTGTTTCAACCTGCATTTTTTTTCTTTACAAAATCAAACTCAGTTTTCTAAAAATGATGAAAATTTTCAAATAAAAAAATACATGTGTACTCTTTATAATCACATTTGGTTGAAAATATACTCAAAGACCTTGTAATCAGTTTTATTAATTGTTAATTGAGTATCTTTGCAAGTCACATTAGTTACCTAGTTTACTGGTGAAAGAAACAGTAGTAAGCTAGAATTAATTCAATTACTTCTTGTGTGCAGTGTAACTGCTTGCACAATACAATCTTTTTATGAGAAATAAGAACTTCTTACTAAAATACCAATGCATCTACTTTTAAATCATGGCTTTACAAACTTATGTATATAAAGGTTAGTGTGCTATCCATTTCTTTTTTTTTTATTCTCCAGCTCCATGTATTTTGTGTTTTAGATTTCACTGACACCAGGTAAATAGTAGGTTAAGGAGTAAACAGATAAATCACCATAAAAATGGGAAAATACATGTTAAAAATATCATGTCATCAAATGCCATGGTGCCAGTTATTCGTGTTTCTTCTGGGTTTTATTCGAAGCATGAGCAATATTTCCATTAACCCTAAGATTTGGGGAAAAAAATGAGAGTCAAGAAAACTTAAAAGGTTAAATAGTAACCACAGAATGCTGTGTCCTGGCTCACTTTTCAGTATAGGCATAAGCTGTGTAATTGTACACATGTAAATTAGATAAAAGTTTTATTCAAAGGGATACAAATACCAATGCAATTGAGTTACAAACATTTTTTAAAAAATTTAACCTGGACTGCAATAAAAGCAGGTGAAGGTGATTTGTTTTATTACCTGAACTACTTTTTATTCAGGGCAATCAAGATCTTCTAAATGAACTACCTGTATATCTTTTTTTTTTTTTTTTTTTCCTGCACAGAGGAAGCTGTAAAAACTAGATCACACTGTATTGCAGTGATAAGAACTTATTTTGTCTGTCTATTGTGGAAAAAGATGTACATTGTGATGCTTTTATCACAAAGGTAGGAAGCATGGTGTTCTTAAGGTCAAATGCATCAAGGCGATTTAGCCTCATATTTTATTAATAGTAATGGGAATCATGTAGCTAAATCCTGGCAAATTGTACTGCATAGCTATTTCCAATGTTATATGATTATATTCATAATGGAGTGTTCATTTGATATTCAGTGTGAAGCAACTAATTCTAATGGGTTTTTGTTTTAGTAATAGTGATATATCAGCAGGTGAGAAGGCCATTCCGTTTGAAATAAAAAATATACTATAATCAGTGGTTAAGTTAACCTTTCTCTAGGGTTTTACCTGTAATTCTCTGGACTATACACAGTTCCTGTTTTAGCATATTATTCATCATATCACAGGTAATATGATAAATGCTTAAGATACTGCTTTCCTGAAGCTCTCATTATTTTATTTGGAGGCAATAACTTTAAATGATTCTATACTGTACCATCCATTTATTATTTGGCCTTTTGATAAATCCTTTAATATTATCATTACATTTATTTTTATTTTTGTTGAGATGTGGTCTCCCTATGTTTCCCAGGCTGATCTTGAACTCCTAGGCTCAGGAAATCCTCTCGTCTCAACCTCCCAAAGTGCTGGGATTACAAGCATGAGTCACTGCACCTGGCCCATTACATTGCTAAGAATACAGTCTTTATCAATTTTGCTTGTGTTGGTTATAAAAGGCCTAACTACATATAGAAGTTAACTTCTAACCTGATGTGTTTAAATGATGATGTGTAAAAAATGCCAATGTTTATCTCCTTAGGTGTAAGTTGTTAGGCTAAAAAGTTGAAAATAAAACCTAGATTATAAGCAATGTTTTTGATTAAACACATATTTAAGATAATAATTAGTACCACAGATCTCTATGTTCATTAATAGGTAAACTAATACAGATATATGCATACATACACATATAATTTCATATAGATCCCTTTTTGTTGCTATCTGACATTGTATATCAATATGACAATATCAGTATTTTGTATTAATCAGCCATAAACTATATGTAGTTCAATAAATTGCACTTTTCCCTAAGAAATTTCAACTATTTTTAAATTAAACGATTTATCTCTAGCAGAATTTCACATTTTCTCTAACAATATTAACAACTCTGATAGAAGCTATTTTATTTTTCAAAAATCTGAATTGGAAGTGTTTTGCACCTCCACAGAAAACAGTCATGCTAGTCCATCTGCTTAAATATGAAAGCTGTCACTGATGAGTAGGTTTTCCACATGTATAAGAAGTAGGGAACTGACAAGAAATAGTTCATACTCACCACTGGAGATGGTCAAGAAATTCATGCTGATATTTAATAGCCCTTATCAGCAGGAAAGCAATGAGATTTTAGGGAGCATAACTAGTTTCACAGTAATGCTAGCTGTAAAACATCTATTAAATTGTTGAACCTCTTTCAATTGGGGGAAAATATTAAATTTTAATAAAAAGGTTGTAACAAATCAAACATCTATTTTTTAACTCTACCCATACTTTGGGGTGTATTTATAGCGGTTGTAACAATATGTGAAAATTTCCTACTGTGGATCCAACAACCAGCAATATTTAGGTAGACAGAAGCCTCTATTCTGTGGTGAATTTTGTACTCATTCAGCTGCAATTTCTGAAAACAATAGCCCAAAAAAGGTTTAAACATGCCTGTTGAAAATATTAATTATTTTTAAAAGAGATTCAAATGTTTTTTTTCCAACAATAATATATTTTGATCATTCTTTTCTTCTGTTAAAAGTATGCATAGGATGAGTGTGGTGGTTCAAGCCTGTAATCCCAGCACTTTGGGAGGCCAAGGAAAGTGGATTGCCTGAGGTCAGGAGTTTGAGATCAGCCGGCCAACATGGCGAAACTCCGTCTCTACTAAAAATACAAAAATTAGCCGGGCATGGTAGCGGGTGCCTGTAATCTAAGCTATCAGGAGGCTGAGGCAGGAGAATCACTTGAATCTGGGAGGTGGAGGTTTAGTGAGCTGAGATTGTGCCACTGTACTCCAGCCTGGGCAACAAGAGCGAGACTCCCTCCCAAAAACAAAACAAAATAAAGCGAGTGTATAGTATGAAGGAGGAAGAGACTAAACTGTTAGAGAACATGAAAGCTATTTAAAATACTGAGGAAATAGTTGTGTGTCATTTATTGGACCTGGAATCAAGATCATCCTATCACAACTTGATATAAATATGATCTGAATAACTTTTAAAGTAGCAATGGCTTTCAATGCTAGATCCATCTTAGAACTGCCTAAAGAACTGCTTTTTAAAACATGCCCATGACCCACTGTTGACTCATTTATTCAGATCTTGGTTGGGTGGAGTGTGATGGTCTCACCATGTCTCTTATTTAAAACCTCCACCAGTAATTTTAATGGTCACACTGAGAACCTTACAGTGGATACAACATCCCAGAAGACTGTATGAGATGACAAGATCTGAAGGAGATTAGATCAGGTTTTGACAGAAAGTAAGGTTCAACATATTCTTCAAAACAAGTAAGTCTTAAGATTGGTAATATGGCCAGGCTAGGCAGCTCACACCTGTAATCCCAGCACTTTGGGAGGCTGAGGCCAGTGGATCACCTCAGGTTAGGAGTTCAAGACCAGCCTGACCAACATGGAGAAACCCTGTCTCTACTGAAAATACAAAATTAGCTAGGTGGGCGCCTGTAATCCCAGTTACTCAGGAAGCTGAGGCAGAAGAATTGCTTGAATCTGGTAGGCGGAGGTTGCAGTGAGCCGAGATCATGCCTCTGCACTCCAGCCTGGGCAACAAGAGTGAAACTATGTCTGAAAAAAAAAAAAAAGATCAGTAATTTGTTCATGCAACATTAAAAAAAAAAAAAAAAAAAAAAGATATGGGATTAGGACAGGCATGAATAGCCCTGAAAGAAAATTTTTGCATGGTTTTGACATGAAAATCATATTTAGTCTCCAATTTTTACATTTGGCTCTGTTATAATTACTGTGATCCTTTTACGCTTTCTTTTTGTCTTCTCTTTCTGCCAGTTATTTATATTCCTACGCCCAATTCTTGCTTCTTGGCATGCACACGTTGAGTACACAATAGTAATGGATTGTAAATCGTAGGCTCTTGGCAACTGCTTTTGACCAAATTTGGTACATAAGTAGCCCCACCTGACCCCACAGAGCAATGGAGACTAATCACTCCACTTTGGTATGTTGAAGGCATTTATGTAAATGCCTGTTGATGTTAGAACCTAATATGTGTAATAATGGGATAGAAATAAAAGAAATATGTATTGCAATACAAGACCTTTTTATAAGTTTACTTTTGATTTTCTTCCGTAGTCCCCACTGCCCACCGTAGCCTCTCCCAAATGTGTAATTTTATGATAGCTTCTTATCAAGAGGTTGTGTGTCTTGGCTCCAGCCCCTTGTTTAGTAAGGGTCAGATCTGAATCTGGACTGAGATTTAACTTGAGAAGTTGACTGAAGGAAAAAGTGGATAAACGTAACTATCTCTACATGAACAGGTGAGCCTGGGCCTAATGGAGGTTGCTAGAGTTCTATATTAGGCAGTGAATCAACTTTTCAACAAAGATTAAAAACTACTTGCATGTTTGATCTGTATTAACCTCTCAGGTCACTGGGGCGCCATTTAGTAAATTGCATTGTCTCTTTGGAAATGGGATCACGGCTATAAAAGAGTTGTTTCATCTAACTTAGGAAATAAATTTACTTTCATGCATTAGTGTGGGCATCAGAAACATGGTTGAAATTCTTAATAGCAAGGTGATGATGTACTTTATGTAAAAATGATTATTTTTCTCTTCAAGCACTTTGAAACTGCAAAATTCTTTTTAAAATAAAATAGAAGTGAATAAGATGTAAATAAGTAGAAAACACAAGGTTAGTCCATTCAGCCATAAAATGTCATCTTAAAGGATAAATGGGTGGTAAATGAAGAAGTCAAGGTAAAGAAAAAGGTCAGATTTCTTTGTAATCTGAAGACACCAGGAAAATTATCTATTTTACTAAAGACGCATGATAAAAAAGGGAGAATAAACACAGTAGGATACCTAAAAATGTAGGCAGAGGTAAGAGTCTTGCCCGCACCGGAAAGGAGTTTGTCCTTTTAAAGTGGCCCATCACTTCCTTTGTAACAGGAGGGAAAGTGGAAGGGATGATTGCAAGAGCAGGTGAGTTTATAGCTTTGACTGCAGAGCAAAGGAGTTGCCATCTAGTTTCTTCGATTTTCTCAGTCGAAGCTTAAAGTAGTGCTAGGCAAAGGAACAGGAAGAGGATGAAATAGAAGATCCCCCTGGAGAACAGCAGAGAGAGCAGATAAGGAAAACACAGAACTGCTGAGAATCACTCCATAACTAGCTCAGGTGGAAGACCCTTAAGCTGTAGTGACACAATAGTCATTTATGTTTTTCTCCAGAGGCATTCAGGAACCAGGACGCTCTTTGGCAAAGGCAGACAGATGACATTAGCTGAGTAATGGAATGGCAAGACAACATGGAAAAAGAAAACTGAGGCTATCTGCATGAGAATAGCTGACTAGATGGATATAAAAGAAGCAGAGGCAAAAGTGTGACAATAGTGAGAACAGATGTAAATGAACCTAATGGATTAGAAAACAGGAAAGCAGGGAGTAACCAAGAGAAACTGGAAGATGGGATTTCATCAACAAATGATTAAATGTATTTAGAATTTTATAGCAGAGAATTCTGGGGTGATTGCAAGGTATAATCTTAAGGGAAGGGAGGGAGGATGTTAAAGCAAATGAAGGTAAAAGTAAAATCCACCAGATGAGAGGTCAGTTCTCAACTAGAGTTTATGGCTAGTCATCCATGGGGATTTTGAAATGTCTAAAATGATGGCAAGACTTGAGATAAAAAACAATCACTGTGAGCCAGTCGTTAATGTGTTCAGCTAATAAAGAGATGTGTTCAGGAGGTCAGTAGATAGACTAGGTAGATGGCATAGGCCTCAGAGGATCCGAAGTTTTATCCAATGGAAGAAATGCATTAATTTGAAAATCGTATTGTTGAATTAAAAGGGGAATCACCTGACTTCCTGCTCCTGAAATACATAAATTGATAAGATTTAAAAATAATAAATAAAAACAAGCAAACAAAAAATACCCTATTATATGATTTTGAATGGATACTTTCAATTCATGCATTGTAAATCTCACATTCTTAAAAACTATTTTTTGCCAAACTGGGTAAATAAGGAGCCCCACCTGACCCTGTAGAGCTGCAGATACTACTGAATCCACTTTGGTATGATGAAGACACTGGAAAAGCGGACCTTGACTTGAAGTCCATGGGCCTCCAAAGAGTCCATGAATCGAGTTCACATGGTTTGTGATCTTGGATAGCAAAAGATGACATTTCTATTTTCACTATCTTCTCTAATATCTGGCACTTGTTTTGCTTATGAATATAGGTTATAAGCCACAGTACTTAGCAATATCTGTGTCTTTATCACCAATAGAAGTCATGAGATTTTCATATTACCTTAACAATATGTAAAAATATTATTCAGTACTTATCATACATTTAAATTATGCAATAATTTGAACAATTTACATTCATACTTATCAATATTTTTAAAATGTATGTTATTAGACTTGCTAATATGTAAACTGTTATTAACAAGTTAATACATTATTTCATTTATTAATACTCCTATAATTGTATTATAGTATATTACAGATATTCTGTGAACTAAGCCAGATACAGAAAGACAAGTGCTGCATGATCTCACTTATATGTGGAATCTAAAAAATGGATAAACACATAGAAGCAGAGAGTAGAAGCTTCCAGGAGCTGGGATGAGGGAGAAATGGGACGTGTTGGTCAAAGGGCACAAAGTTTCAGTTATGCAAAATAAATAAGATGTAAACATATACTTTATAAGGCCTTTGATTAACAATATTGTGTTGTATAGTTAACAATTTGCTAAGAGGGTAGATCTTATATTAAGTGCTTTTACCAGACAAGTTAAGAATTTTCATTGTATTTGTTTATCTTCAAACACATCAAGCTGTGCCTATTAATTATCTACAGATTTTTATGCCAGTCATGCTAAAATAAAGTGATCAAAATATTTGCTGACCATTCTGTGAAGTGATGCAAAGGTGTGCATAGCACAAACAGTTCCACTAGAGCATGCTAAACTCGACATTCCCACCCAGAACTCTTTTTGGAAATCTGATCTACCACCACAACCAGGCATGTCTCTAGCGTTTTCATAGTTCTAAATCAATAATAACAAAGCCTAGATCCTGCATAATCTGGCCTCTTCTACCCTTATACATTTGCTGTCATCTTTCTTGCACTCCATAACCCAACCACATGGAACTCCTTTGTAGTACCTGCAGGAGCCATGCTTTTCTAACCCTGGGCCTTTCCACTTGCCATTCGATTTGCCTCTAATAGGATTCTGTTGTTTTTTGTTTCTTGACCACCACTCCTTCATTTAGTTAATGTGTATTTAGCCTTCTGACTTATCCAAATTAGATGTTCCACTTGAAATACAGGAATATATAAGACCTGGGTATACTAAAATTATTTATCATGTACCTGAAATTGAAATTTAACTGGGCACCTTTGTATTTTTATTTGTTGGTAGAGTTACCAGCAACTCTACCCATAGTTCCCATACTGTTCTCTCATAGCATTTTCATATCTATAATTACTTCTTCAATGCCTATCTTTTCTGAAACTTTGAAGATCCGTGATCCAGTGTGTGTGTGTGTGTGTGTTCTTCACCATGGTATACCCAATGCCTAGGATAAAACTGCTAAGCATGTAGTAGTCACTCGTAAATTTAACATGACCAAATTAATGAACTCTATTCTATTCTTAAAGTATCTGTTCATTGTTCTGATTTTCCTAATAGACTATGAGTTCCTCAAGGACAAAGATCTCCTTTGTGCCCAAAGCCAAAGCTCAGTGCCTATAACACCCAAGAAATGAGTTGGTCAGAACAAAATTTCCCTCACTTTTTCTTTGGAAGCCACTAGAAGAGGACCCAACATGTTTACATCATGTTTGTGAGATTTTCAACTTACCTCATTGGAGAATAAAAGAGCTGTAATAAGGACAAAGACATTAGGCATGTACCGGTTTTTACGTGCAGTTTCCCGGTTAACATCAATTAATTGGGTAAAATTAAAACACTTATTGATTTATTAATACCCCTGTTTCATTTAATTCTTTTATACAAGAAAGGATGAAGGTGAAAAGCATAAAAATTGTCATGTGTTTGTGTTCATGCACACAAATGAGTGTTTAGACCTTTATAACACAGGCAGATAGTTTAAATGTGGATGAAGAGAGGTGAAGAGGAATCTGGTTTTTGAAAGTTTGGAAAACTCCATGTTAAATGAGAGAGGTTAGGGATGTATAGCTCTGGCAAATGTTATTTGAGTATTTGAATAGTACCACTTTGACAGCATCTATCCTGAAGTACATCAGCTCTAAATTACCCTCTAGTTTTAAAATCCCATGTGCCTCAGATATAAAGTATATCCACAATTAAAGAATCACAAGAGTAGCAAGCAAAGGAAATAGCCAAGGAATATTAAGGAGCTTGGGAAGGTTATAAATACTAGAACTCTGTGGAAATATGGTAAGAATACAAAAATGATGAACAGACACCTGTTCCCTGCAGAGTTCATAGATGGTAAGGAAGCCATGATGACTGGGTCTAAAAAAATAAGAAATTATCCTTTTTTTATAAATAATTCCATTGAAGTGAGGAAAAGATCCTTGTAATTTGGAGAATTTTGAAATCTCAAAGGAAACAAATATTAGAAAGTGGGAGAGAGGCTTAGATGACAGGTGTGATTTTTATTGATTTTTTGTGCTTTTCTTTCTTTTAAAGTATATAATTAAATGTGCTTGTAGGTAGAAGGATAGGTTAGTAGATTTCAAAGAAAGGGAAAGGAAGATTTTAGAAACCTAAGGTTTACAGAATCTGTAAAGGAAATGTGAGAGTAATGAATTGCAGAATATTGATTTTATTCAGGTAGAAATATATTTGAGACATCACTGAATGATTAAAGGGTCCATGCCTAATTACATATGAATGAAGTTACTCACCATGATGGTGAGAGCATCACAGAAGAGGAATTAGACTCCACAGAAGACATAGTTTACCTAATTGCTTATTTAGCAACACATAGGTGCATATAAATATGTTGTGTTGTGCTAATACATATTTTCCTATGACCTAACTATATTACTCTATACTCTCAGCCTGATTGTGCTAGTCAAAATTGATCAGTGAGCATTAGTACTCTATAATACAAATTCCCTTCAAAATTGCAAGATTTACATGATTCTCTTATTAAGTGTGCTTTGCATCAGGGGCTGCTTCCACTACTGTGTCCTGGCTTTCTGACCTTTATTATGCATTCTGGTGAACAGTTCCGACCTTTAATACCTAAAAAAAAAAAAAAAAATGCTTGCTTGCAACCGATAGTGCTGGAGATCACAGATCACAGGAAGTGGGTGAAAGGGGAAAATATCGTGTTGGATGTAAAAATGATAGATATAATATTGAAAGGCTGTCAATGAAATGGTGAAAATATGATAATGAGCAGACAGTGCAGGACTTGTGGATGTACTCTGAAAATTTGAAGACTACTGCAAATGTAAGGACAGGAAAAGAGGTATCAGAAATAGACCTGTGAATGGAAAAAAAATATATCTTAATTCATGAATAATTTCAGGGGGGTTGAAGAAAATGGAAGAATAATTCCAAATTGTGATGTCAGGAGAGCGATTCTACACATTACCAATGCATTAAAAGAAGAAATTGTGTTTTATCAAATGCTATCCACACAACTGATAATTATTATTAAATATTTTGTTGCTTACTATGAATTAGGATAAATGCTTATTGTAATTATAGTCTTGTTGTTTAATGATTACTGTTATACTTTTTGTAAAGTAATCTGATTTTAAAGCTATCTCTTTAAATGAGCAGGCTTTCCTTTTAGATTTCTTCTAAGAATCTGGTTTTTCAGTGAATATCTTAGCGTGAACATCTTAATCAGCCACAGTGATTAGTATGTACGTCTCTTCTCCAGTTTTAGACACTGCAAACCCACCCTTGAATGTAAATATGTTACTTGTGTTTTTATAATTTATAGGTTTAAAAAATATAGATACTATCAGGGGAATGAGCGTGCAATACATATGTATACATATATGTGTGTGTCTGTGTGTGTATATATATATATAAAACATTTAAAATAAACAACTAGTTTTAATTCTATGAAATGGAAGATTTTTTTTTCATAGTTTATGTTTATGGTATAAAATAAGGAACCAGGTGGTATTTCTGCTTCAGTAGTCTGTGTCTATTCAGCAGAAAATAGTAAAATATAGAAGACCTCATAAGTTCCATCTGCCCACATACCTGGCTTCAAGTCTTCCAATAGGTTCCAGACATCCCCACTGAACAACTCTGTAATGAATGAATCCATCACATAAGTACAGTCCTTACGGAGCATAATTTTTAACCCTGTGGATACCTCCAAAAAAAAAAAAAAAAAAAAAAAAAAAAAAAAAAAAAAAAAAAAAAAAAAAAAAAGGATCTTTATATTGTATATTTTTTATATTGTGGAGAAATATTTGGAAAAAATAATTCTAAGGAACATTTTGAAGAATTCTAAAAGAAAGATTTGGAATCATATTTAAGTAATTTTCAAAGATCATTAGTGCTATTCATCTATTTCAAATGTTAAGGATTATGTAGACTTTCATTGATAAAAGGAGAGAAAAAATGCTTTTTAGAGTAATGATCTTATGAAAATATATTAATACTTAAGATGTTGGTTTTTGCTTTTCTAGTGCATTCTAACACTATAGTCTAACAGAGAAACAAAAGAGAGTTTCTTTTTCTGTAAAACAAATACATTTCATAAAACTTCAGATAAACTAAAAGTTTATATATTAGATTAGATTTTACATTTGACTACTATTATTAGTGAGCAGAAAATACTGGATAGAACTTTGAGATTAATATTCTTTTGAGTTGAGCCAAGTGAAAGTGATAATATGGGAAGTGTCACCTGCTGAAGCTGGTTCCTTGGCCTTACCCCTTCTGAGCTGCTGGTGGTGATCTTCATGGTAGTGGGACTGACCGTCTGCCAGCAGCTACTTTAGAGCTTCAGCCCCAGCTACCCTAGAGTAGTGTCTCTAGTCCATAGACAAATTTCTTCTCTAACTTCTCACCTAGAGTGATAAGACTGGAGAATTCAATCCCAAATTCCAATACTTTGTAGAATGAAAATAATAAATTAAGTCTCTCCTTAGGAAAACATTTGTTGACCTCCAAATATATGCCTATCATATATTAATTAATTCTTCTGGATCCAAACTTTATTAAGATAATAATCATTATTCTCCCAGAACTCACAGAATAGTGGACACAAACACACACACACACAGTCACTCACTCACACTCAGGGTCTTAGGAACAATACAATGTGTTGTATACGCTATGTCCAAGCTATGGACCTAGTGCTCATGGGGGTAGAAAGAAGGGAATACTTATTCTTACATGGGTAAAAAGAGACAAACAGAATGGCTATGTTCTAACATTGTGGAAAACCCATTATTAGGGTTGTTAAGTAAATGGAAACAGTATTTTAAAGCACTTAGAACAATTCTTAGTGCTATATAATTGGTTCAATAGATAAAACTTTTATGGCTTTGAGAATATATTCTAAATTTTACTTCTTGATTTTCTGGTTTGGTATGATAGCATAATATGGAAGAGTTTGGCATACATCAGAAAAATGCATGTTATTCTTCCAGAGGAGAATTTGGGTCTTACATAAAAGCGGTAAATATTAAAAGCAAACTACGTAGAACATTTCATAGCCTCTCTTGGTCCAATTTAAATTTAATGAGCTCTTAGTAGAACTGAGTGTCTCATCCTCATAAACTTAGAGGCATAGGTTTACAGAAACTGCAACTTCAACATTCTTTAACAGTAAATATGACTATAAATCAGGGGGCACATTTATTTTCTTCCAGGGCTCTGGTCTTTTGCCATCTGCTAACCTGGCACCTTGCCCATTTGGAAAACTGTTAGGTTATGAAGGATAGAGGTGTTCCCTTCCTAATCTGCTCCCAACTCAGGACTGGCCCAGTTGCTTTGGGAGATGGTGAGGGCAAGAACAGCAATGAAAGTAACAAACAGCATGGACAGTTCAGACTACTGGACAACATACCCAGGATATTGGGACACTGGGAATAAAGTGAGCCTTTGTTTAATGCACCAAGAGCACCTGATTAGGGGCAGAGGTGAGGCAAAGGGGATATGTCTCTTCCTAGTTAATTGCAGGAGACATTAGGGTCTCGTGTTTGCTAGAGTTGCCAGGTAGGCTTGGAGATACATTTATTCAAAACCCCAAATACTTTCTACGTTTCTTTTGTAGAATCTACCCAGGTTTCCACCTACTATCTTGGACAGGGTAGATCTTACAATGACACTTCCTGAAACTATAATAGTCTCTTAACTTTGCCCTTATTTTACAATATCAATATGAAATAAAGGGTAATTTGATCCTTTCAGTCACAGTTAGCGTGAAAACACATAGTCCTTTATTGATCACAACTATGTAAGAGCTGAATATTCCTTTTTCAGAGTATCTCACAAGTGCCAGCTGGTTTTACACTGACTTATCCTTTTCCCACCATCTTTGTGTTTTTTTAATCAGAGGCCTATCAGAAGCACTGTTAGATAATATTGTATTCTGCTCTCTATCCATAGGTGCTAACTCACTGGAATTATTAAGGATATTGGGGAAAAGGGGAATTTACATCTTGGTCAGTCAGGCTCATAGGAAAATGTTATATGACTATTATCATTTGCTAGCCTGATTCCCATATATGTCTCATTTATTCATTGTACTATTCTGGATACTTTTTGTTCCTTTTTCAATATATTATTCATCTTCAATTAAATTAAAATTAAGAATTACTACAATTACCTTTTAACAAAAGACTATAATTTCAGTTATTCTTCAACAATTGTATCAACAGTATTGTGATTTTCTATTTAATCATCAACACATTATTCCTTATACTTGAGTAGATTTTACTGATCACAAAAATGTTTACATTCATATCTAAAAAATCAACTTTGTGTTTATCTCTGGGTTTTTCTGAAGAATTATTATTATAGTTTTTTATTATTATAGTTTATCATGTAGTTTATGGTTTATTAATATTCTGTTATTTTAATATAGAATTATATAATTCTAATACATGATATATTAGAATATTATAATCTTTGTTTTAATATATTAACTGTGAGACATGATATCATTGATCATTTCAATGAGCAGCAGAATTCTGATATTTCATTCAAATTTTTTTATGAACTACTTCTGGCTATTCAGTCATTTTATTTTTCAGCGTTTATTGCAGACCTACTATGAAATAGTCACCATAAACACGGATAAATAATTAGATAATATCCTAAACATGATATTCAGTTTTTTATTTTAAAAAATTTTGTACTTACAATACAAAATGTTGTTTAAAAATGTTGATTAAACATAAAGAAATATAGGCATAGCATAGTTATTTAGGCATGAATAAAAAGTCATGCATATCAGAACCTTCTGAGAGTACTCACCCATGCCTGCTAGATCTGGATTATTATAGAATTCAGAAGTAATTATAACTAACTTCCTTCTAGACTTACCTATGTGCCCACAGTTTTTATTTACATTACAGATAAACCTAAAAGTTCACAACATTGATAAGTAAAGTTTTATAGATTCAATATTTGCAGATTTATATTACAGGAAACTCCACTAGCCCTGTCATTTTGGGTTTCTTATAATAAAATAACAAAGTAACTTTTAAATGGCACACTTTTCCCTGGATGGAGTTTGTGTGCTGTTTTGATAATTTACATCAGTTTATTTATCGAAATATCTGTAAAAAAGTAATCATAGTTAATTTTCTTTTCAAAACCAGCATTAACTCAGTACTTATAGATACTGCATGTTTAGTAGTTGTTCAGCCAATAAATAAATTAAACCAGCTGGAACATTTTGTGTTTAGCTTATTTGAAAAATAATGCTTAAAAAGTCTTAAAGGCTTATTATGCATATTTAAAATATTTCAATTATCTATTTTGCAGAAACTTAGCTTTTAATTAAGGAAACTTTGAAACTCTGTTGGTGTTTTTGAACTAAGTTTACTCAAACTAATAAAAGAATAGCTAATTACAGATAATTCATGAAGTCAACAGTGTAACTATAAGGGTTTTTTGTTCATTTAATCACTCAGCAGTAGAAGAACGATTTACATTATTTCTGGGAAACCAAAATGTCAGAATCTTCTGAACAAATATAAAAGTTGATAAAGCGATAAACATTTTGTCAAGAAGTATACTGTTTAAATATACTGTGTCTTTGGTTTTATGAAACCATAAAACAATGGCCTTTTATCTTTCAGCAAAAGATATATATATATATATATATATATATAATTATAATATATATATTTTTAATTAACATTAAATATATATATATATTATTGTTAATTTTAAAATATGTACAACCCTTAGGAATTAGATGTTTTTGCAATATTTTTAAAAATTACCATACATAGTAGCTTCTAAGAATTCTATAGTGACTAAAAAGTAGTCTTATAATATTAAGAAATACATTTGTGTGTTTAAAAACAGATGAGTCACAAATGTGGCAATGTTTTAAATGTATAAGAAAGACATTAAAACATGTAGTATGGTTGAATAAAACATGAATCGTACAGTAAATCTGAGGCCTTCATATTTATGACTATACTTTGCAAGCATTAATGCCAGTGGATTAAGCTTAGTAGGGCAAAATAATGTGATTAAGTAGTCCCAGGGTAATCTTTTGTATAAACAAGCAGAAACATTAATCTGAGAAAGTGATCCTTTGCATAAGTAAATATCACTAAATAGAAAGAAATGTGGTTGATGCCAAATTAGTATTTTGTGTCACCAAAATGACAAATAAGAAAATAAAGAAGGAGAGTGTAATATTATGCTAATCTGGCACCAAATAATAGAAATTTTGCTTGTTTTCTGTTTTTGTCTTAAATATAAACACTTTGTGTGTTCATAAATTTATTGCTATCTTAATGCTGGGAAGATTTAACTGTATTTTATTTTATATGACCTACATTAGTTTTTGACATTTTAGAACACTGAAACGTCAAAAATTAGATACATCAATCTGTATAAGAAATAAGGAAATGACCCCTGTTCATAGGTGTTAGAGGCTGTTGCTTAGAATCATTAGAATCTCACCTATAAGAAAATGGAATAAGTCGTGTGACAAAATGATAATCATCAAAGTTGAGTGTGTCATTCCTGCTGTATGGCATTTGGTCTCCTACAAAGTTGTACATTTACAACTTCATAACACAATTAATAAAAAGTCCAAAGTTGGACTTTTGCTTAGATAAGACTAGAGGACTGGTCTACATTTGTATAGATAGTATATATTCTGCTCTCTTGATTTATGTCCTCAAAAGTATTTAGAGAAAATAAATACGTTAGCATAGAATATCTTTTTATTTTCTCCAAAAATTCTATTTTCATATGAGTTACATTTTGCCACATAGAAAATTACTGCAAAACCCGGTGACTTAACTCAGCAAATATTTAGTTGGCCACCTCAGATTGCCTTAGCTGGGTGATTCTGGCTCTAGGTCTTTGATGAGATTGTAGTCAAGATATCAGACAGGAATACAGTTATCTGTAGACTTTACTGTTTCTAAGATAGCTCATTCATACGGCTATGAGCAGAAAACTTCAGTTTCTCACTGGCTAATGGGAGAATATCTCAGTACCCTACTACCTGAACCTCTGAAGACATGCAGCTGGATTCCCTCAGAACTAGTGATCAAAGAGAATGAGGCAGAAGCCATAGTGCCTTTCAAGACCTTGCCTTGGAAGAAATGTGTCCTTACTATTTCTGCATTCTACTGGTGGAATCAAACAATCCTAATACAATTTGAGAGAAACCTGTACAAACATCATAACCAAAAAAACCGGGTATTGGGGGCTATCTTTGAGGCTGTTACAGTGAGAGAAAAAAAGAGGAAGAAAAGAAGGAAGGCAGGAAGGGAGAAAGGAGGGAGGGAGGAATGAAGGAAAAAAGGGAGGGAGAAAAAGATGGGAAAAGGGAGGGAAGGAAGGAGGGAGGAGACTCACTCACTCCAGCATCTTAGATTTGTTCACATTGGATAAACTAGCATTTAGAAACTGTGACTACCATCTCAAAATACAACTTTATTATTTCACGGTTGCCAAAGTGCTATCTGTTTTCCCCCATAATTAGTAAAATAGCTGCAATCTGCTAAGTTTCTTATATTTCTGCAATTAATTGGTCAGAACATTTTCTTATTAATGGGACTACCTTAAAAATCCTATACCTTGTAGGATAAGATTTTCTTTCAAAAGGGAATGTAAAATTCCCTTTTATAAAGTAGGGATTTTTTTAAATTATGAATTTTAAACTTATAAATAGCATGTGATTTAAAGTTATAAATTTTAGCACTAAATAAAATCTCACATTAGAATAGCCGTATTTAGCAAATAAAAATGCAGTATGTCCAGTTGAATATGAATTTCAGATAAACCATAAACAATATGTAGTACAAATAAATATACTAAATAAATAATTATAATAAACATATAATAAACTTTTATCTTAAATTTATATTTAACTGAGTGTCCAGTATTTTATCCGGCAACCTTACCTTAAATAGCTGTCAATCTGCATTTTGATCAAACATAGTAAAATTTTAGATACTATAAATTCTTTCTATGTATTATTTTTTCTGCATAAAACTACGTTTAAAACAATAAGTACATCAAATAAAGTAGGTCACATCTATAGTTATTACTCATTAAATTGTATTTGTATGTGCATGTGTGTATCCCATTACTTAAGAAGATGACAGGATAATTAAATAAAGATGTCTATGTTGCTGTGTTTACTTGTGAGAGTGTTGATGTCCATTTCTAAGAACATGCATAATAGCCAAGCTTCCATTTCTATAATAGTTCCAATTCTAAAGTCAATTCCATAGACTGATTTAAAACACTTTAAGGCTTTGGACATCTTTAAACCTTAAAGACATAATTGCTACTTTAGAATTCACATCTCTATCCATTTTCTTTGAGGTCTGCAGACTGTTTTTCTAAGGCTTTCGCAACTTAAATTTATTTATCCATCTTGGGATTCTACTCCAATACAATGTAGAAGAAAATTAAGAGAAATCCAAGGAAGTCGAGCTCAAGAAAATAAAAATACAATATGGTTTATCATTCATGCATGGAAGTATCCTGTACATTGCTTTTTATATAGTGTTCATTTAACCAATATGAAGGTAACTTTAGCTTGCCCATACTTTCCTGTTAAGGTCATAAGTGGGTGCTCTGGCTCAGAGAGGCAATATGCAGAATCACTGATTTTAAATTGCACGGCCAATTTGTTAGCTATGCTCATTGATCTAGCAATATATCCTCAAGCCTCAAATAAACACGTGAAATGCTATCACCGTAACATTTAAATATTTGACAGATGTTTTACTTAATTCTGGCTCAAAACTAAGTTTGTGTAACATAATGATTCAATCTTTGCACAAGACTACATGAGTCATTGTGAACTGAAGTTTGGATTCCAAAATCTTTATGTAAGAGACAGTAGTACACTGAAGCTTTTAAAAGTTTAACAACAAAATTTTCAAATATACATACTTTGGTACAGGACTATGCATGGAATGAAACTAGAATTTGGTTATTTTAAGGAAATATATTTTATATAAAGGAATTAAGTATGCATAATGATAAGAAGGATAATTGCAAAGATCCTAGTGGTATACTGCTCTGTAGTTAGAGTTGGTCCCCTCCAACTGGGTTTCCTATACTTGAAAAAAAATAATGCTAGTTTTCAAGTAGTGCTAAGCAGGGAAATTGATATTTAAAGGAAACAAAATCAACAGATGGCATGGAAGAAAAATTTTTAAATAATTTCAAACACTGTCCCCAATCCTACCAATGATTTGGGAAGTATTTTTGGTTCCTTCAGTTAAAATGTCACATGTGAATTTTAAACTACATTGAAAAATATTAGTGTTGTTATGCATTCTGAACAAACAGGCAGATGGCTTAATAAAACAAAAAAGGGATGTTTGGAAATTATTATACAGACTTGTAATCTTAAAAATTCAGAAATTTCCCTTTGTAAACAAACAGGAAGTCTTTACATTGTTTTTTACTTTTGTTTATGCTGTGAGTCTTGTGCTGTACACAAGTGAATAATGAAAAAGAAAACAAATACAAAAGATGATCTTACTTCTAAAATATTGCCTGCTATTGCTGGGTGTCTGCCCTTTTTCCATGTCATTAGCAGTTGTTTAATTATGCCAACAACATATCTGTCTCTTGGATAATTATGCCAGTTAGCTTCTTCTAAGCCTTCAGACATGCCATGCATCAGGACGACATGGGAAGCGTACTGCTGCCCTCTAAAATATAAGTGTGCTCTCCAGTGAGCTGACTTCTCTCAAGGATGTAAAACCCATTGCAAAAGGTTAAGCATATACAGTTCCAGAATTGGAATGACAAATTTTATGTCTACTAAGAACTATAACTTTGTCGGATTTGCAAGATTTTGTGCAAGCCACAGCATTTATAAGACAGGCAATATTCATTCTTGAGAAAAAATTTATATTCTCTGGCACATACTGAGCAGAGATTTGTTAGGGGAGCCTATCAATTGAAAATTGTGTAAATATTGGCTACTTATATTTTATCTAAAATATGCCATCCTCAATTTGTGTTTTTGCAACAAAGTGATAGAAGGCACTTTAGCTTGTGCTGTATTTAGAAAATTGCATGTGGAATTGTATGTATGATACATATCAATTTATATGTAGCCTAACTTTGGGCCAGTTTGAGTTTTTAATTTTTAGTGTAATCAGTTCACACACACACACACACACACTCACACACACACACTGCACACATATATGATGGTAGCACATATTTTACATAAAGTATTCCTATCAAAAACTATACTGATCTCTTTCACTGCTCTACCTAATATTGTAAAGCTGTAGACTGAGCAAGTTAAACAAATCAAAATATGATTATAGGCGGAGAACAAGTCACGAGTAAAAGTTAGTTTGAAAGATTAAATGCCAGACTATGTCACAGGGTAATTTATACAAGTATGAGTATAATTATACTTGTAATTACATTTTCACATATATATCCTATAGAAATAATTGGATGTAAATTTATTAATTTTCATGGTTAATGCAGAAACATCTTGAATCATTTCCATTGTAACTTTTAGTTATCAATTATGATTTATTTAATTATATACATTCAACGAATAAACGACCATTTAGAATCTATATAAAACATATGAGATTTTGAGATAAGTGGCATTAAGCCCAGAATTCAAATCATAAAGTTCACAAAAGGAAAGGAAGCAAAGCGATTCTCAGAGATTCATTAAAAGTTGTTTGTACTTTGATAACATCAGAATTTGGGGCTTTTTTACACTTCTTGGCTATTTAGTTGTGATTGCATATTGCTGCATAAATGACAATAGAAAAGGATAAAGTTTTAAAGGTGTTTTTCCAGACAACAACCCACAGCGAAATAGAACATGTAACTAGTGGGAACCACCATTATTATTTATTTCACTTTTCCACATATTAATTAATCTAGCAAATATTTATTGAATGCTAACTGCATGACCAGTACTATACTAGGGTCTAAGCAATTGTGAATCAGAAGAAACAAATGTCACCGCTCTCATGGAGCTGAGAGCTAGTGGGAAACAGAAACAAATATAAAATGGGATTCCGCTGAAGGTTACAAAGAGGAGATACGAAGAGCTGAATCAGGAAGATCAGAGAAGGTGCCCCTAAAGAAAGTGACACTGATATGGACTGTGAGAAATAGAAGATGACGACGAATCCAAAAGCTAAATGATCTTCAAGCAGAGCAGCAAGTACAAAGGTATTCTTGCTATACCTTTGTTTTAGGGGCACCTTTTCTGATCTTCCTGATTCAGCCCTTCGTATCTCTTCTTTGCAACCTTCAGCGGAATCCCATTTTATATTTGTTTCTGTTTCCCACGAGTTCTCAACTCCATGAGAGCGGTGATTATGCCAAGGAAAAACAAAACAAAATTTAAAAAAATAAAAACTGAATTCCTTGTACTCAATGAGGGCAAGTGCCTAGCATGATGTAGATGTGAGATATTCTACAATTTCTTGTAAAGAAATTGAAGAAAGAACTAGAAAACTGTACTTAATAATATTAGGTCTATTTTTAACATCTGTTTGTCAATGCATGATGAAAGACTGAGTTAAATCATTTGCTAAGTATTAGAATTTCCTCCTACCCTTTTTCTTTTTCTGTTGACTTAAGGGGATGTATTCTTCACACTCCCTCGATGGGTAGTTCATCACGTGGGTGGCCCCAGAGAACCCTGCCTTTTGGTATCCATGCCCTTGTGCCATCCTCTCTCCTTAAGTCTTAGCAGGTTCTACGGATTGTTTTAACCAACACAATGTGGTAGGCGTGACACTTCCAGTTCCAGCTTTTCTCCTTAGGAAGTGGCAGCTTCTACATTTGCGTCCTGGGAGCTCTGAACTATGGTGGATGAATCCTATCTTTCCTGCTAGAGAGATCACCTGGAGATGGAGAGGATATGAAATGAGGAGAAAAAGCGAGAAATTCTGCCAAATAACAAGACTTAAGGTCCAGATATACAATCCCAATCAAGTCCCAAGCAAGGATGTTAGTAAAAGTATTTTATTTGGAAGGGAATCCTAGGCAGCATGGTCAAGGGAATAAGGAAGTAGAAAAAGGAAGGGAAGAAATCTGTGACAGGTGCTTTACTGAACAGATTTAATTGAAGGTCACTAAAATACAATTCCTCTGGTAAGTCAGGGAAACAGTGGAGAACAATACCTCACTGTTACCCCTTCCAAGAGCAGAAATAGGTTCTGTATACACCACATCTCCACCCATCGTTGGTGAAGGGCTGCTCCAAGAATCACTAACCCTCTGGCACTTTCAATTTGCTTTAACAGGGACCAAGTGTGCCCCTATACCAGAAAAACATGAGCAGGCAGTCACAGGTATTTCAGAAGGATTAGGAGGTGAGTGCTGACTAATATCACAGAGCTCTGAGCAGGCTACCTCTGTCGTAAAACACAAACTTCTCAGGCATGTGGCAATGTTTCTTTGACCTATTATCCCATCTCTAGCCTAACTCCCAGCACATACAGTGGAAAACATGCTGAAAATGTGAATATTAACATTTAAATTTGACTTTTTTTAAAGGATATGCATGATATTCAATAGGGTTGGTAAATATTAGATGCTAATCGATGTTGGGATGAAATTCAAAATGTTGATTCTATTCCCCCCCCCAAAAAAGCCAAACAAGATGTCCTTGTCCCAACTTTTTACAAAGCTGGTGCTTGGATGTTTTATATAATATTAAGATACAATTTTAATTATTTGGATATAGAAAAGATACAGAAGAGTTTCTAAGAAGCCTATAATGTCTGTTGTACTGTTCTCCCTTTGCAAAGATTCTGGTGAACCTATGAATAATAATATGTCAGTACTACTTGAAATGGAAATGGCAGAAATTTAGAACAAACATTTCCTGGTCTTTAATTCAAAGCTTTTATAAAGAAACTGTTGGTCAAAAGAGTATCAGATATTTGGAAGGAAAGAAAAGCCCCTCATTCTTGAAAAGCTGTATATTCAAAACCAGAGGGAACAACTGTAGTTTTCAGAAGAAGCAGATTAACAACCCAGGAGTTAAACATTTTTAGAATGAGGCTCAGCTGAGTACAGAGCTATTAAATTTCTTTGTTGCTATATTCAGTGTGTCCATGTTCATTCCATCAGAAGTAGAATAAAAACTGTGTGAGTGTGTATCATCCCTGGAGACAACAAGGGAGTCAATTTGTATCTGGATACAATTCTCCCCTTACCTCTTATAGCTAGATGAAGAAATGCAGGAAATTAAATGTCAAGCCAATTTTCATGATAATAATAAGAGGAATAACTTGAAACTTCTTGCTCTAGGCTGGATTGTCTAATATCCAGTCACAGCTACTAGGCTGGCTTTGTCCCACACAACCAAACTTTCACTCCTTAACAGAAAACTTTAATTGTGTTGGGATCTGGCTTTAATTTAGTGAATGTACTACATTTAAAGGGACACGGCGGGGAAGAAAGAAAGGAGAGAGAGAAAGAATCTGAGATCAGGACATAGGGCAATGTGTTGGCGGTGTCTACCCCTTACTTGCCATTCAGGAGAAATACAGTTAATGAAATGGCCAATGACCATTTTCTCACAGGGCAGAAAGAAAATGAGTGAGGGCTCTGGATAACCCACAAACTGAGGAATTGAGCTACTAGTACTTTCAGGAAGTATAGGGAATACCTCAGAACTCAATTCATTTCTTATAGCTAAGTTGTATACTTTTAAGACTTATAGGACAAAAAGACCTAAGAATATATTGCATTCATCTGTGTCAAAAAATACCCCAGTAACTTATCCCTCCGTATCCTAATTTAATCAGGATGCTCTCTAGGATGTGTCCCATAAATCTTTCCAGAGACTACTTCAGCCATTTCTAGCTTTTTGTTTCTCAAGTGGAAAGAGAGCAGAGCATAAAAATGCCATGCATTATTCTTTCTGTTATTTTAATGGAGATGGCTCTTTACCTGTGGCTCAGGGCAGTACCTTTCCCACAGCAAGTACTATAGAAGTATTAGCAGCTAACATTATAGTAGTTCCCCATATCTATGGTTTCGGTTTTACTTTCTGGTCTTCCAGTTACCTGAAGTCTATCACTGTCAGAAAATATTAAGTGGAAAATTTCAGAAACAAACAATTCCTCAGTTTTAAATTGCATGCTATTCTGAGTAGTGTGATGAGATCTCTCATTTTCCTACTTCATTCTGTATGGTTTGTGAATCACTCCTTGGTCCGGCGTATCCACACTGTATATACTGCCCACTTATCCTTGTTATCAGATCAACTGTTCCAGAATTGCAGTGTTTGTGTTCATGTAACCCTTATTTTAATTAATAATATTTTACTACTAATAACTGAATTGTTAGTTATTCTCAATATCCACCATGCCCAATTTATAAATTCAGCTTTCTCATAGGTAAGTGTCTCAGTCTGTTTGTGTTGCTGTAAAAGATGAACCGAAGCTGGGTAACTTATAAAGAAAAGAAGTTTATTTGGTTCACAATTTTGCAGACTTTACAAGAAGCATGGCACCAACATCTACTCCTGGTGAGGGCCTCAGGAAGCTTCCACTCATGATGGAAGGAGAAAGGGAGCAAGCATGACATGGTGAGAGAGGAAAGAAGAAGGAGGGGGGAGGGAGGCACCAGGTTCTTTTTAATATTCGGTTCTCACTGGCACTAATCAAGCAAGAATTCACTCATTACCTCCAGGACAGCAACAAGTCACGAATGAGGGAGCCAGATCCATGACCCAAACACCTCCCATCAGGCCCCAACTCCAACATTGGGGATCACATTTCAACATGGAATTTGGAGGGATCAAAAATCCAAAATACATCAGTATGTATAGGGGAAAAAAACATAGTATATACAGGATTTGGTACTATACATGGTCTCAGTATGAGATCACTGAAAACCTTGGATGTAACCTCTGAGGATAAGTAAAGACTATTTTACTAGTGCTGCTTCTACTACTAATACTATAATGACTACCACCACGATTGCTATTAAAAATTATCTGAGTATGTTACAGAACTTCAGATACCAGCTACTTAGGTCAGCATGCTTTATATCCCTGCTAAAAGTGCCCTTTTCTCCAAATACTGCATAGTCTCCCATGTACAAGATAATCACTGGAAAAGCTAAAGCACAATTTAAATGTCAGCTTCAGCCCGATTTCTCTTAGTGGCCACCTGCATCAGAATCATTTGAGGTACTTCTTGAAAGGGGGCAGGGGGAGGAATAGCATTAGGAGAAATACCTAATGTGGATGACAGGTTGTGGGTGAGCAAACCACCATGGCACATGTATACCTGTGTAAAAAACCTGCACATTTTGCAAATGTACCCCGGAAGTTAAAGTATAACAACAATAATAATAATTATAAACTTACTGGGAACTGCTTTAGACTGAGTCTGGAATGGGGCTTATGAATCTTTGTTTAAATGAATTCTCCAGATATTTCTTGTTCAGTGGAAAATTTGAAAACTTCTGCTGACATCTTCTGGAACAGTCACACATAGGGTTTTAACCTACTTTGATGGAACTTGTGACAGAATGTTCATATACCAGAAATGGTCAAACATTTCTCCAAATGTTTTTAGATTTTAAAAAATATTTTAAGATAATTATATGTATATTTAAAAACTGTTACATAACTTTAAAAAAAATCACAAGAGGCAAAGTAACTCAAAATTCTGAATACTTTCCAGAAGGTTTGTATTAGTCCATTTTCATACAGCTGTAAGAAACTGCCCAAAAGTAATTTTAAAGGAAAGAGGTTTAACTGACTTACAGTTCAGCATGGCTTGGGAGGCCTCAGGAAACTTACAATCATGGCAGAAGATGAAGGGAAAGCAAGGCATCTTCTTGCATCTGCTTCACAAAGTGGCAGAAAGAAGTGCCACGTGAAAGGGGAAGAGCCCCTTATAAACCAGTCAGGTCTTGTGAAAACTCCGTCACTGTTACAACAGCATGGGGGAAACCACCCCCATGATTCAATTACCTCCCACTAGGTCTCTCCCTTGCCACATGGGAATTATAGGGTAATGGAGATTTTCATTCAAGCTGAGGTTTGAGTGGTGACACAAAGCCTAACGATATCAAGGTTTATCTGCATTTTTTTTTCACAGAACTGGGAATATAATAATCCTATAGTTATTTTTACCCCTTTTTTATTCAAAGTGTATTGTGAAGATTTACAATGTTATTAAAAATTTTCCTACACATACAACATTTCTAAAGGTTTTATGCCATTTCATTAAAATTATATGCAGGCATTTAATAAATTCCATTGCTAGATAGACTTCTTTTTTCCCCGAGGTTTTTTGGAAATAGGAAACATGATGAATCAACATTCTTTATTACGCTCTTTCCCTTTTGAAAGCCATGAAATATCTTCTCTTGACAATTCCATGTTCACTATCACAGGCTTCAGGGGAAGATATTTTCTCAGTAGTTAATCCATAGAATAAATATATTTATTACATAGTCCAAGTATATTATATAAACCATATTCAAAATTAACTTTCTAAAAGTATAATTGTCCAGGAAAGTGTGCATGAACTATCAAAAAAAAACTCCAAATTGTCAACATTTAATGGAAAGTGTATATTTTCTAACTTCCAATGGTATAGTCGCTTGAAATTGAGAGGATAACAACCACAGAGAAATGAAACTATAGCAAAACTAGGGAAGGAAAGGAAGCTGAGGCACTTAGTAACACTTTAATAGATAATCTTTTTTGCTTAAAGCCAAGGCAGCTTCAAAATATTCTCCTTTATTTTATAAAAATGATTTTCCAAGTTGAAAGGGTTTTGAAAGAGTCTTTCAAGGTGAGCCACTTTCCAGAAAATTCTCTTGTGCATGAATATGCATGGTAGCAAATTTGAACAAGAATATTTTATGTAAATATGCACACTGAATTTGTCTTGAGAGAGCAGCTCTCTGTACTTCAAATGTAGAAACCTGATATATCTTGCAACTGATAATGAGTTTTAATACAAGGAAATGGCCAAAACATTGGCAGTGTGTTCATGGTTTCCTGGGAGAAAAATGTATATCTGAGATAATGAACACCACAGCTCATTCACCAAGGGCAAAATGAGACTGCTGATTAATAGCAGGTTGTTATCTACCCAAAATTTTGTAATTTGCTTCATCTGTTTATGATCTCTATAACTGTTACTAAACAGTTCCGTAAGTATTTCTTTCATAGCCCTTATAAAATCTAGGCTTCAAGAATCCTTCGAAACATGTTTAAGAAGTACATAAAATTGTTGGAACCAACTAAGGCTTTATTTTAGCTAAGCTTTGTTAGGCCCTTACTCTGAACCAGACTTTACATTTGTTAATCCATATATTTCTCACAATAATCCTAAAAGGTAAACCTAATTATTCCCCATTTTGCTGATGAAAACTCAACTTCAGGGCAAAGTACCCAAGGTTCTGCAAGTAGGAAGTGGTGGGATCGCTAGTGAAATGCAAGCCTAAATCACTGTGTCCCCATTCATTATGACCAATCTGGACCCTAAAAGAAACAGTAGCTTTGAGACAATACGTTCCATACAAGGGATATATTTTTACTGAAGCACATTATAAATTGTAAAGAACAATGAAAATATACATTTTAAAGTCCATTTTTGAATGATTTTTCATTCACAAATAATGAAGAGAATATCTTGATTTTCCATTCATATAATGGAACAAGGATCTCAAAACTTATGAAAATATCCCTTATAAAAATGTTTTGAAATTACCAAATGTATGTATTTAAAATTATGTAACAATGATATACTGCACATGTTGTACTGCTGCTACATATTTTTATAAATTACATCCAAAAATGGAAATTTAAAAGAATTAACTGTATGAATAAAATTGAAATTTTTTTCTCTCTCTCCTTCATTTTACAGGGAGACTACCATTATACATACTTCACTATGTAGGACACTATGATAGACTCTTTTGCATTCACAATAAGCTTTCTAATAGGAAAGACATGCTAATCATTGGTGAATATAAATAAATATTTCATTCCCGAAATTTGCTACCCTAGCTGCTGGGGTGGGGGTAACTCTCTGCATTTATATATTTCACAAGAAATTTCTTAGCCAGACTTGATTTAACTAGTTTGCAGGATTTCTTAGAGCTGCTGAAGGTGCATGGCTGATTGGCAGCCCTGTAGCTACGGTCCCTGTGGTTAAAATCGTATACATATCATAAATCAGTTTTTTGTTCCCCCAAAACAGTGTTTGTTTTCTATGATCTGTGGTACAATCTTTAGATTTTACTTCTGGAACAGTGAAGCTAAATTAGGGAGCACGAAATAGGGCATTTACATTGAAGAGAGTCTTTAAATACTGGTTCAGCACCATTAGGTTGCTCATAAAGGAATCACAGATAAACATTTTAGAGAGGTTGAGTTTATTGCATATACTGGATATTTACAACATAGTAAATATTCCACCTGCTTATACTTGCTGCAAATATAGAAACAGAAAAAATGTTTTTGACCCTGAAATAAACAAGGAATAAACAGGTTTACACTACATTAAGTACAAAAGTGAATTTAAGGAGTCCGATAATTGGAAAAGTAATTTATTGAAATAATCTTAATCATCATGAACAGTGTTTCTATTGTATTACTAGATAATATAAACACCTAACACATCAGAAGTTTGAAAAAAGAATAGTTAGGCCTCTTTACAAGTATTCTTAGCCCTGGGGTTTTATGATTTACAATGCTGATAGAAGTAGAAGACTGGATAACCAAGCAGAAATCAGTTCTGGAATAAAGAATTGACTAAGAATTTAAGTGTTTACAATAAAGTCTAAAAGAGCAAATTAAAAGACTGAGAAATTCAGTAAATTGTGATGTTTAAGATACACTCACCTTTAATAAAATTTTATAGCTATTAAAATTTAAGTTTTATAACTAATTTTCAGTTATAAAATTTATCTCCTCTTTTAATCAAAACTCATTTCTTAGGATACTTTCTGAAATATTTAAAGTAAAAGATTTTAAATATGGCAGAAAAGAATGATGAAAATTTTAATTTATTCTATTATTTTTAAAAATGTGGGGGTCCTGCTATGTTTCCAGGCTGGTCTCAAACTCCTGCACTCAAGTGATATTCCAGCATCATCCTCTTGAGTAGCTGGGATTATAGGCAAATGTCACCACACCCTGCTCATGAAACTTTTAAACAATTGGCTTTGTGATGAAGCTATGTAACTTTAAATATTACTTACATTTGTTGAAAGTATTTCTTGTATGCATTGTTGAGCCATTCTGCTAATGAAGATCTACAAAGATAAAACACTAAAAAAAAATTCAAATTACAAGTGCTTGCATTTGAAATATATTTTTTACTTTCAATAATTTAAAAAATATTTTAAGACATTTTCAAAAAATGTGTGAGAGCATTTTCATTAGAGATAAGGTTTTAAAAATTTGTAATATATCTGTGATATGATTCATGATGGGCCAGGTTGTCCTGTGGTAGTATTCAACCACAGGATTTGAGTGGCTTTGCATCAAAGGTTAATTTGCTTCTCATTTAAATTCCACAGTGGCCACAGGTTGTTCTCCACATTGCCATTCAGGGTTCCAGGCTGCTTTAGTAGGTTGTATAAAAGCATGAAACACTAGGAAATTAACACAAAGCTCTTCAGTGCTTTCATCTGAAGGTGACGCATGTTACTTACCATACAACCCATCAGATCTATCATGTGGGCTGGTCATGTGGACTCTTCCAGTTGTAAGACAAGATGAGAATGAGGTCTCCTTGTACCCATAAGTGATGAATAACTAAATATCGATGAATACTAGCAATGTCTACTTATATATATACAAACAGCATTATTTGTTCCTGTTTTTGTAGTAGGTTAAATAGAAGCATAACCCTACTTTTGATTCTTAAAAAATACTCCAGGTACCTCTGCCACTAAATGCCACTTATCTAGAGAAGTTGAACAATTTATTTCTTTTAAATCATAAAGAAACTAACAATAATACATCTTTATTTTAAAATCATGAAAAAAGAAAAATGTGACCTCAAGAAACATTGATTGCTCCTTTCCAAGAAAATCTTATCATAGCTGTTCAATCATTAATTTCTAATAATATCCCACATTTGTCATCTATGAAATTTATTACTATAGAAGATTTCATCAAATTATGACCTAAGGTGTTATCCTTAGAATTATTTGAAATTTTGCTGTTCAAAAGCAATGGCTGTTTCTCTTCTATTAGCCACTCCAGGTGACTGGGGGACAATGAGGTGACCTCCTACTCTGCAAAGAATTTATAATTCCATTAAGCACTTCAAGACCAAGGAAAGACACTTCATAAATCATTAAATTATTATAATGCCATATGCATTTAGATTCCTAAATTGTTAGATTCAATCTCTGTTCCTCAGAAGTCAAAATAATAATTTCAGAGAGGGAAAATCATTTATGACTAAGCAAATTCTTTCCTATGGATCATAGGGTATGAAAATGAATAGAGGGAAAATGAGACAGAGGAATGCGTAATAACAAACTGCAAAAGTTCCTCTTAGCTTCAAGAAGGTTGTAATACGATCAAGAAAGAACCTGTTTACAATTTTTCCTTGAAAACCCATACCTATTATTTCTCCTTTATGTTGGGTTTATGTTGGTATGGTTAAAGTCCAAAGTTTTTTCTGGGTTTGTGTGTGTGTGTGTATGACTGAATTCTAATGTATCTAAGAATATAATTCAAAACTTGCAAAGGTTGCTCTTTCTAAATATTTCCCTCAACCCCTAATACATTGTTGACAGAATATTTTATTGTTATACTATTAAACCTAGGAAATATTAATATTACTTGTTTTTCACTTCCAGCTTATTTTTAAGAGATCATAAATTCAAATAACCCTTGTTAGTTGGTAATGTGACCTGCCAAACATGTCATGCGCATGCAATTGGCTACCTTTGAATTTTAAAAAACAGAAGGTTACCCTAATTATCCTCTAAAAAATCAATCTGTGTTTTGTAACATATGATTTAGTAGTTACTATTTGGTACTTGGTAGGAAATAGCTCCCCAATAAAAGCTTGATTCCTGAACAGAATGAATATATGAATTGACTCTACTACAGATAAAGAAAATAAGGCCTAGAGTAATAATGACCTTTGTGTGGAATTGCAGAGCCCACAAAGCGCATGAGTGCCTGTTGTCACCTGGGCCATGCTCATTTCTATGCAATTTATAAAGGACACTAAAATTGATGCAGAAGAGATGCCTTTCAGCAAATTTGGTTAATATTATTCATCTATTAATTATCTCACCCATTCATTAATTCATTCATTCACTTAAGAAACCTTTTGTGAGCACTTATTAGAAATCAAATTCTGGGAATCCTGAACTGTCAATTTCATTATTGCTATCAAAAGCAAACATCATAACAGAGTTGTTTCAAAAAAACAATTCCATTGTTCCACTGAAAAGTGAAAAGAAATACAAATAATTTGTTAGTTTTGAAAAAGTTATTAGGTCAAAACTTACTTTAAGCATAAGAAGAATAATTTTACTTTGTCAGATTGGAAAGGGGCTGGAGTTGACATCTGCCAAAAAAAAGGCATCATTGGCATAGATGGAGGTGTGTATGATGAAAACATGTAGGAAATCCAGGCATCTGCTCAACCTCAACTGAATGTAACTCTGAGATTAAAAGGTGGTTGGAGGTCAGGAGAGTATGGTGGTTAGAACACTGGGGTAAGATCAGGTTGAACACTAATTTCATCCTTTACTGACTGCTAAATTTGGACAGTAAAGGATGAAATTAACTTTCCTAAGTTCCAGTTTTTTCACTGTAAAGCTGGATTATCTTTTCCATCAAGTGTTATTCATTGGGAAGAATTAATTAAATATAATTATACAGCATTTAGCTCAGTGCCTGGCACACAAGAAGTACATATTGAATAATTTTTTTAAAAGATTGAAAAAGACTTGTTTTCACTATGACAAGAGATGTTCAACAATTTAGGAATATACATAGAACGTAAATATCATTGCTATATTATATATATATATATATATATATATATATAGAAATAAAGAAACAGTATATATTTATTTGTTTAAGTAATTTATGAAACAAGTAAAAATGATTCAACATTCTAGAAAACAATCTTGATGTAACCTTATCTTCAAACATCTACTTAAAAAAATAAATTGAGAACCTATCATTTATCTTGGACAAAATGTACTCAAAAGAATATTCGCTTGGTAGAATATTTCTGATTGGTATAAAAAGGAAAAAAATTGGTCACACTGGGTAAAATAAAGTTAAAATGTATTCTTTACTAAATGACTTATTGCAATGTTTAAGAAAAACATAAAGATACAGTGTTTCACAAATTTATTTCACCATGAAATGGTTTCATTGTAGGATATTTCATGTCATTTTTGTTGCTTAATACTTTGGAAAATTATGTCTTAGACACTTAGTGTTACACAGCTTTGTTACTTTCCAAAAATTGAACTAGAGTTAGTTTGGCACTGAGCTAGGCTTTATAAATGTTTTATTTTATCCAATGAATGTATAGCATTTGACAGCACAAAAATTAAACCACCATAGAAAAGAGATATACTGCATTTTCATTATTTGTTTTATAATGTTTCTTTTTCATATGGTGTCAGTGTTATCCATTCAATTACATTTATAATTTTCATGCTATTCTTTATTCTGAATCTTAATTTGAAAAATAAAAAGAATAAAATGTATTTTTATTGGTTCTCGTTCCAATTTCTGAAACTGAATATATAGTTAGCAATTTAAAAATTAATTATCCTCCATATATTTGCCTATTGATTCATTCCAAAATTTAGAAATTCAGCAAAGTTTATCTTTCCTCTACAGTAATCCTAGTAAATGTTATGCATTACTGTAATCCCATAAGGAGATGTAAATTTCCGTACTTTTATTGACTAGTTCTACTTTTCATACACATTCCTTTCAGAGGAAGGGAAAAATAAGGAAAGAAAACACATGGCAAGCACATAGACAGGAGTGATCTAATTCTAATATGCCAGTGTCCATGTTGACTCATAAATTCATTAAATAAATGAATATTAGTTTTTATTTGTCTGCATGTCATGTCTGCCTGTGGAGTATGTTATACCAGTGCTATTTTGGATTGATTGCTGACAGAGAAATCATTCATTATGCATGTGAGGAATGAAGTCCCAGAGACATAATTTTTTCAGCCTGACTCTATGAATATAAAAAAGGCTGGAGTTTCTATGTGCTGATAATCAGACAATACATGTCTCATTAGCATATTTAAACTACATACAACTTACAAGCATTTGTAGCATATTGATAGTTATCAATGCCTTCTTTGATGTTTAGTTATGAGAAAATGTGTTATTCAGTAAATGGACTAGTACCTAACAATAGGTGTTCCAGTCTTGCCAACTGCAATGCCATAATTTGTTCACTATTATCCTGGTGCTGGATAAATGTTGTAATTGCAAAGATAAAACTCCCATTAAACTAGGAGGGGTTATATAAGTACACTGACTTTGATAACTCAGGTAAAAAATTAATGATATTCTATCATTTTGTTCATTTTTTTATTGTCTAGGGTGGCCTTAGGAAGCTTGTAATCATGGCAGAAGGTGAAGGGGGAGCAGGCATTTCACATGGCCTGAGCAGAACAAGGCTGGTGGGTACAGGGGGGAGTGTCACATACTTTTAAACTTCAGAGCTCACAAGATCCTCACTATCAGGAAGACACCACCAAGACACGAGGGATCCGCCTGTGCTCCGAACATCTCCCACTAGGCCCTACTTCCAGCACTGGGGCTACAATTTAACATGAGATTTGGGCCAGGACAATTATCTAGTCTAGATCAACCACTGTTGTAGAAGAACAATAAAAGTATTACAACAATTATGATGAAAAAGAGAGAAAATTACTCTATCACACAATGCTTAAAAATAATATCTATGTGGCTTAAAGTTTTAAAGGTAAAAAAAGGAAGCTTTAAAGCTTTAGATAAAAGCAGAAAAATATCTTTATGACTTTTGGATAAAGAAGAAATTCTTAAGCAAGATGATATTTCTACAAGTGTTATTTAATTGAGTTTCATCTGCAAATATTTCAGAACATTTCCTTAATAAACTATCTGAAGCTTTGGGTAAACAATAAAAATTATCACCTATACTTTGAAAGACAGCATAGAACTAAGTAAACAGAAATTTGTAAAGTAAATAAATTGATAATTGTCACCCCAAATCCTAAGTCCATCCTTTCTAAATATTTTTCTTTTTGTCCCCTGTGGTACATTTGTGCCATCCTTAGTTGCTTAGACGCCTTTTTGTTGAAAAGTAACAACAGAGAGAATAAGATCAAGAACTTTAAAGTAAGCATAAAAGGGCCAGATTAAGTCCCTTCAGGTTTTTCATTCCTTTACTTAATCCTCGTTCCTCCTCCATCCACAGCCACAACCACCTCAATCACATCTAGACTCCTGAGTACACACATCGTATCTGCCATTTTTTATGTCTAGATGTGGCGCAATAGAGTCCTTTTTTTTGCTTTTCTCACACTGGCTGCATCTACTTGGAATTTTCAAAAGTGATTTTATCAAAGAATATTAGGAGAAAGAAGATAAGTACAATGCAGAAACAGAATAATAAATATTCTCAAAATGTTGATTTTTCATTCTAACATGATAAAATTTTACATTCAAGTGTAAGACTTCGGGCTTACTCACTGAGTTCTTTCTCCTCAATTTCTAACTTGAATTTTCACAGTTTAGAGCAGAAATATTCAACTTATTTTTTGATATTTTACAGTATATGAAAACTCAGTATCTATACACAAACACATGCATCTGTATTAACGTGTATATGACTAAAACAAATTATTCGCAAAATAATGTGCCACTACCATCAGTGATGCATTGAGATTTTAAATGTTAGTTATTACTAAATTTATTTTATGATACAATTATAGATTACAAAGATAAGTAGTTTTATTTTCAATAAAAAGAATAAGATATACCATAAAGGAAAATACCAGAGTACATCACAGGGAGTAAGAGGAAATATAGTGTGTTACTTTCAGCTGTACTTTGTGCATAACTGTATGTATGTGTTAAAGTGTTATGTGTTCACACTTCAGTGTGTTGTAAATTATACGTATCACTGTCAGTCATTGTCAAAAAAGCTTGTAAGTCACTGGTTAAATTTCCTTCTGAAGAAAGACCTTTTTCTTCTTTCTATCAGTTTTTAGCAATTCTTTATAATGCCACTCTTTGTCCCTGTTTTGGCAAATTTTGCACTGCCTAGCTTAAGTAAATTGGCTAATTTAGGGTTTTTTACAGCCCTAGCATCCATAGGCCCAGTCTGAACGGTGCATAGGTCCATTTACTTTACCCATCACCACATTACATGTTTGTACTGCACTTATCACAGCAGGGAAGAGGCTGTGACCAGGAATTTGGTACCATGGGAATAACATGGCCTGTATCCAAGGCTGCTCCAGCTGGGAAAACAATGAAAGCACCTAAGGCTTAATGGTATATTCAGGATCAAGGGATATGGGGTGACCTACAATTTGGGTGGGATATTGTGTACCCCTGGCCACTCAGATATGCTTGCATCCTTTCATGGTATTTGAATCTTGTATGACCTTCTTCCCTTAAAAAAGAGGAAAATTTCAGCACATACAGATAGCAGTAAATTACATTGTCCTAAAAATTCTTAAAAAGTGTTTGCCAAAAAAAAAAAAAAAAAAAAAAAAAAAGAAATAAAAAGGCTACAATTTTTATGTTGCAGCTAAACCTAGGTTCACAACTGACATTCATCATCTGTTACCTCCATCATCTATCCCAGGTTTCTTGAGTACTCTACTGGCAGTGATGGTCCTCTGGGTCTCACTTTTGGAGGAATTAGGGCATTAATGATCCCAACATTTATTCCCTGGGAATTTGAGCCCTTAGTTGTCTTTCCATTCATGGGCTGTGGTTTCTGACTGGCTCATTTAGAGTTATCACTGGGTACAAAAGCACTAAGAGTTGCCCCAGTGCCTAATCTAGGTCCTAGATACAAGACACACTCCTCCATACGCCCATCAGAAAGCCATAGGTCCTCAGCATTATCTATGACCACCTTCAACATAGTAACTCTTTCCTTTGCCTGCAGATCAGCTGGTATGAAAAACACAGAGTGGCTCACTGGTAGTTGCAATTTCCAGCTCAACAGAAACTCTTTACCATGTCGCATAGAACAGACAGCCCCTCAGTAAGAGCCTGTTTAATTTAATTCTGTTAAGTCACCAAAAATCATAGCTGTTTGTTAGTCCTTTAACAGTAATTAAATGGAATAGAAGCTTTTGATTGGAATAGGTAAGAAGAGAGACAGAGGAAGAGAAAAGGAAAAGAATAGCGGTTGGAAAGATAAATGGGCATTGACAGTGGGAAGAGACCTTGTTCTGGTGTCAAATGTGTTTCACAGTCTGGGGCCTCTCACTGTCCTAATCTAGTTATGAAGTATAGATTCAGATTTGTGATTGTTCTACGTTGTAGTAGAAGGACCTCCTAAGGAAAGGCTGAAAGCTTTTGGCACACAAAATTTCTTTCTCATCTGCAGGTTATTGATGTCTGTTATATGGTGATTGGATGAATAGTATGTGGAGACTGAAAACCTTGGAAGGGCAATACCTCTACTCCCAAATATGCAATTGACCTGAAAATGTTCTTCAGCTTTTTTATCTTAAGCACTTTCTAAGGAACAGAACAAAACCACTTCAAGGTTTAGGCCCACACTGCCAAATCCATGGACCTAGCTTCCTTTGTCTTCTCTTTCTCCTCATTCTTCCCATAAGGATTACAGCAAACCACTCTGTCTCTAGAACTCCTCTCAATACACGATAAAAATCACCCACAGCCAGTTTCATTCTACCTCAGTAAGGCTCAATGGTCCGTTAGACTCATCTCAAAAAAAGAGATTTGGACTTAAGAGTTTAAAATAAAAATAATAAAAACTCCTTTAGCCTATCTTTAGTGAAAACAAAATAACCACAATAAAAAAAATTAATTTCTCTCTGTAAATAAGGGAAAATTTAGTTTTCAAAAATATATAGTTGTTTTTTTTTTTTTTTTTTTTTTTTTTTTTTGAGACGGAGTTTCTCTCTTGTTACCCAGGCTGGAGTGCAATGGCACGATCTCGGCTCACCACAACCTCCGCCTCCTGGGTTCAGGCAATTCTCCTGCCTCAGCCTCCTGAGTAGCTGGGATTACAGGCACGCGCCACCATGCCCAGCTAATTTTTTGTATTTTTAGTAGAGACGGGGTTTCACCATGTTGACCAGGATGGTCTCGATCTCTTGCCCTCCTGATCCACCCGCCTCGGCCTCCCAAATATATAGTTTTTAAGAATTTTAGTTTTAAGCTTTCAAGAATAAACAGATATTGTAATTTAATTAAGGAATGCTGTACACATCCCCATGTATACAAATCCTTAGGTTCATCAAATTCTTTAAGCCTTTTAAAATATTATTACTCAGTATCCTATGACTCTCTTAGATAAACCATTTCTTCCACCCATCTCTATACAATACCAAGTATTATCTTCTTTATATTCTTCAGGAGTGTCTATAACTTTATTTATTTATTCATTCATTCATTTGTATCTAGTCTGTTTCTAAAAGAAAATAAACTCATCAAGAGAAGGCAGTCTATTGGTTTGGTAAACAAGTACATGAATTCCTAATGCCTAGCTTAATGTTTGACACGCAGAATAACTCAAGAAATATTTAGTACATAGATCATAATTGTTGTATTTTTGTTGAGGCGTAAGAACAAAGGGTATTGAAGATAGAAGACATCTACAGGAACTGGTTTCCCTTTTTATTAGGGTCTATCCAGATATCTTAAGATTCTACTGGGAGGATTTATGTTAGTCAAAAGTATATATGAATGCATATATATGTATTATGAGTTATGTTAAAAAGTACATTTCACATTTTATTATTTGACCAATTAGAGAAGAAACACTGTGAATATTACAATTTAGTGTATAATAAAAAATAGTTTAAAGTTTGAAATCAATTGGGATCTATGATAAAGCATTTTATACCCACCCATCCCATAATCCATTGTATTTTGCTTTTTTGAGATTTTTGATTTATTACTGAGGCACTGGATGATTAAATCAGAAAAATGACAGATGATAAGAAATTATTTGAAATTTTAAAATTGCGGCAGATTATCCACACAGTGGATAATCTACAGGTGGATAATTGAGAGTTGACTGAAGATAAATGTTTCTAATTTTCATGGTGTCTTTGAGAAAATAGCACTTCTGCTATTCATCAGATAGAAGAACCATCATTTTAATATGATTTCTGTATGTCATCATATTTTCCCAGTTTACTTAACTGGAGGAATGTCCATCATTATGAAGATGTATTGTTTGGATGGCTTGGTGTATCATTGTCACACTCTTAACCTTCAAATATTGTGAAGACCACTGCCTGACGAAGGGAGATTGAAATCAAGACTTTTTAATTACTCTTATTTTGGTACATAAGTGAGGAGGTTTTGCTTTGATAAGCAAAAAAAAAAAAAAAAAAAAAAAAAAACTTGCCTTGTTCCCTACCATAGATTTTCTCCTTTCTCACTCTATGCTCTTTACTCTGATACCAGTTAAAATATCTAAAATATGCGTGTGTGTGTGTGCATGCACACATGTGTGTAATATTGTCTAAAACATATATAGGCTTTATGTATAAAATGTGCATATTTAAAAAATCTTGCAATAAAATATTGCATGCACAATAATGATTCTGAACCATTGAATAGGTCTTAGAACACTGAACTGTATACCTACATATAATATCACTCATCTTTATCTTAGCATGGTAGAAAATCATATCCTGACTAAGCATTTACAATATTAATTCATTTGTTGTCAGGAAGAAGTAGTAATACCTAGGCTTCATCATTCTATTTGCTTTTATAAACTAAATTAATAATTAATTTAAGCCTTGTATTACCTGCATTAATCTTATTACAAGTGTTTCATGCCACTTTCAAAATAAAGTATGTTAACACTCATAAAGTACAAGCTTTTAGCAAGATCAAACATACTATTCATTTTTTTTATTCAGCAGAAAAATTGTATGCAATTCTTTAAATCATGGAAATGATTTAAAGAGGAAACATATGAATGTATGATGGTGTACAATGAAACACTTGTTGCTCATAAATATTAACTGATACCAATATTTTTATTTATATTCCTTATGATTCTTTCATGTAAGCTTCTGGAGACTATTTTTTGGTGACCCATCATTTCCAATTAGAAAGCTCTGGCTAGCCTTCAGCATGTTTCATTTTGAGAATGTGTGTCTCAGATATGCAGGTTATATTGCTGACACTGAATTTTGCATATTCAGAACATTAGGGACGCTCTATAACAACTAATCTTTAGATATATAAGGTCCTTTCTCATTGTCCATCAGCCACTAAATTCACAGTATTGCACCCCTGTCATCATTGACTATCATGAAATTAAATTTGCTTTAACTCTAAGCTTCATATATGTACGAATATGAATTTGTTTCTGTTTAGAAAACAAGCATCATGCTGAGATGTCATGATAACATTTTATTAGATAAAATTTTAGGACAGTTATGAACCATTAATAGTTGCAGGATAGCTGAAAAACAACATACTACTCAATGTAATTGTGTTCTAAAAAAAAGGACCAAAATGGGCTGGATATGGTGGCTCACATCTGTAATCCCAGCAGTTTGGGAGGCCAAGGTGGGCAGATCATGAGGTCAATAGATGGAGACCAGCCTGGCCAACATGGTGTAACCCGTCTCTACTAAAAATACAAAAATTAGCTGGATATGGTGGTACATGCCTGTAATCCCAGCTACTCAGTAGGCTGAAGTCAGAGAATCACTTGAACCTGGGAGGTGGAGGTTGCAATGAGCCAACATTGCACCACTGCACTCCAGCCTGAGCGACAGAGGGAGACTCCATCTCAAAAANAAAAAAAAAAAAAAAAAAAAGGACCAAAACAATGAATATACTTTATATGTTTATATTTAGTAATATGTAAATATCAAGAAAAACTTGTGTTAGATCTCTAAATCTTACCATTTTTTAAGCAAGACGTTGGATGGCAGATAAAAAATGAAGAGGCACTAGACTTGTTCTTTATTTTTAAAGATAATAATGCAGCCATTATTGGTTTCTAATTTTAAGACAACCAAAATTAATTATTATTTTTAAAAGCTCATGATTACTGTATAAAATGTGTTTCTTACAGAAAGTTAAGAAAAAAATACCAACATTTAGATATCCAAAGTTATGCCAGTATTCCTTTCCATGTTTTTATCATGTAAATAACGTATCAAGTAATAAAATACGTTTAGAAATGTGGCAGAAAGAGGCGATGCTCATCAAATATTTCATGTGTCTCCTATATCCCCAGTTCTCCCTTGATGTCAAGTCAGAAGCATGTGACTAGTTTTGGTGGAAAGACCATTAGAAGTCACATGTGCCATTTCTGAACCAGACAAGTTAACAGCCAGCTTGTGTTCTCCATTCCTCTGTTCCTCTCCAGCAGTGACCCTGACAGCCATATGTTCTATCTAGTTTGTGTCATTACATAATGGAGGAAGTAAACATGAAGTATATTGGGCTTTGTGTGGATTAGTGAGAAAAATAGAACAACCTTTTTTCAGGTATTAAAATATTAAAATTGGGCTGGGCATGGTGGCTCATGCCTATCATCCCAGCACTTTGGGAGGCTGAGGCGGGTGGATCACGAGGTCAAGAGATTGAGACCATCCTGGTCAACATGGTGAAACCCTGTCTCTACTACAAATACAAAAATTAGCTGGGCATGATGCGCACCTGTAGTCTCAGCTACTCGGGAGGCTGAGGCAGGAGAATTGCTTGAACCCAGGAGGCGGAGGTTGCGGTTAGCCAAGATCGCGCCATTGCACTCCAGCCTGGGTAACAAGGGTGAAACTCCATCTCAAAAAATAAATAAATAAATAAATAAATAAAATAAAATATTAAAATTAGGCTATTGTAACTAGTAGTGAATAGAGAAATTGTGGTATAGGTTAATGTTAATAATGTTTGATAAGGATTTTTCTCAAGTGATAGCATGTTGCACTTAAGAGTTTTTTAGACTCTATGTTTACAATATTTTGAGCATTCAATAGCAATGTATTTGAGGTATCACAAGTAGTCTTTAAAAAAACATATGTTTTGTTAAATATGACTTAGCTCAAAGAGGAATAAAATACCAAGGTATATCCCTGACAGTTTTTAGCAAAAAAAAATAATGATAGAAATTATCATTTACAACAGCCCCTAATATACCAATCTCTGTGTTAAAATCATCATTTAAATTGTGAATTACTCATTAAATCCTCACATATTCCTTCCATACAGAAATTGTTATTGCCTCTATTTGGGATGTGAAGAGTTATAGCCTGAAAAGGGTTAAGTACATTGTTCAAAGCTACATTGGATAGCAATTGGCAAAGTGAGGATTCAAATATGGGAATTGACTCCATTGTTAGCACTTGAAACAACTACGTTTGACATTGCAAACAATAAAGCTATACTTTATATGGACACTGGCAATTAATTATCCTGTCTCCTGTTTATTCATTGCCTCTTTTCACTTAGAACCTTTCCATCAACCTTAAAGCACACTCTCCCAACATTGCAAAAGCAATGAAAGGATACAATAACAACAAGATTTTTCTTACTCAACTTTTTCCCCTCCCCTTTATAGCCACACATCTGAAAAGAGCCTCAGTCTTTCTCTCTCCACCTTTTAAAGTCTGACTCAGTTCTTACCTTTTTCCAATGTGGCCTTTGTCCTTATTATTTAACAAATATTTTCCTGCCATGTTCAACATTTAATCATACCTCTCCTTATGTCTCAGCATCACTTGTGTAGGTAACACCCTTCTCCCTGAAAATCTCTTCCCTTTACTGACAGCCCATGTACTTTGTTTTTCTCTCCCATGTCCTAACTTGTTCTATTTGTCATTCAGTATTGGATTTCCTCAAAACTCAAGTTTAAACCTTTTTTCTCACCATTCACCCTCTACCTAGACAAGCTTATATCTACAGCTTCAGCTGCCACCATACATTGCTGTCTTTAGCCACATTCTACTTTTTGTAATATTCAAGTTCCTACATGACATCTCCTTTTTATTTCTAAGGGGAATCTCTGCCTCATCATATGCCAAACAGAACTCATCGTCATCTGCCCTTACAAATTGCTATCAACCTTGATCCTGTTGCATGTACCTGGGCCCAGAAGTCATTTTATTTACTTCTTTATTAATTAATTAAGTAAATAAATAAGTGAAATGTACTGCTTATTCCCCTACCCCACAGTCAAATGGCCATCATTTTTTATATTACCATAAAATGTATTTTGAATCTGTCTGCTCTTAGTCTCCCTAATTTAGCTGAAGATGACAATGACAACAATGATGATGATGACAGTAATGAGGATGATGATTGCTAATATGTATTGACTTATTGACTACTAATATATGTCAGGTGCTGTAATGTTCTTACTGTAATAAACTACTCACCAGTATCCCCATATTAACTCTGGTCATGCCTCAATTTGTCCTCTGCACTAAAGCCAGAATGATACAGTGGAGAGAAAAAAACTGGTGTCAAACTGCTTCCAAAACCCATTTGATGAGTTCCACGACCTATTAGAAGAAATGCAAACTCTATTAAAAGGCTGGCAAGGATTATAAGATTTTACCCCTACCTACTTGCTTGAGGCCTAACTTATACTCTCCACCCACATCTCTCTCTTTGCTATAGCTCTTGTCCCTTTCCTTTTAATTTCCTGAATGTGTCATTCACCCTGTGTTTATTGTTTTTTTTTCTTTTTACAATGTAGAATGACTGTTCTCACTGGTTCAGCTAACTACACAGCATCTTTGAGATCCCTCTAGTTAGTCACAGAATTCTCTACCTACTTTCTTCTCCCCACCCAGGGCTTAATCTGCTTCTGCTGGCTTCTTTTCCTCTACACTAATAACCTCAGTGATTTTAGGAGATGATGTAATTAAATTTTATCCTCTCTTACTATACTGTAAGATCCTTGAGATCCAGTAAACTTTCTTCTTTTTGCTTACCTTTCTCACAGATATCAGGATTCAATACACATCTGATAAATGAGTAAAGAAAAAAGAAGTAAAATATACTATTTTGCAAGTCAGCTTAAACCCTTACTTTTGCTTACTATTCTTTCTACACACAGATGCTGTGAGAGGTCAAGGCATCAGGTCCTGCAAATTATATGTCTTATTATCTCTTAGATCAGTTCCATTCCATTGTCTTACATTCAAATCCTCATCAAATTTATCCAGGTTTCTGCAATAACTAGTATGGCTGCCTTTGAAGTCTTTCTTTGTTTCATCATTGGTATCCCAACTGGAGTGATTTTCCTAAATGCAGTCCAGATTTAAAATTGTTAAGTGGATTATATTTCAGTTACACACTGCTATGAAGCAGATCTCTCTAAAACTTAGTGACCAAGAACAAAGATTTATTATTTCTCATCATCCCAAGCGTTGACAAAGCTCTTCTGGTCAGTTGTTGCTTGGGATTCTTTTTGGGGTTGCAGTTAGATGTTGACCAGGATTACAGACATCTGAAGGCTTCAGTAAGTTGTACAACCCAAAATGGCTCACATATGACTCACTGCTGTGGCTGGGAGCTTAGCTTGGGTTGTCTACTGAAGGCTCTCCACATGACTTGGACTTCTCATACCATAGCTTCTGGGTTCTAAGAAGAAGCATATCAAGAACCACTTCAAGAGGCTGAGGTAGAAGCCATAAAATTTCTTGACAATGCAACCTTAGAAGAAACATGTTTCTTTTGACTTTCACTGTATTTTTTTTGGTTAAAAGTGAACCACTGGATCTGCTCATAATAATACTGAGAGTTATGGTTCTTTCAGGGGCTATCTTTGGAGACTAACTGCTACAAAGCACGTTACTTCACATAACATACATCAATGGCATTTCCTATACCTGTAGTCTTACCTTTGACCCCATTCCAAGCCCATTTATTTATACGTACGCTTTGCTGAGTGCATTAATTTCCTGAATATAGGAATAATGTAGTTTGAGGCCACCATAAAACTTTCTTACATGTTCTTCTACAAGAAGTTTTGTATTTGTTTTTTATTTGCTAGCTTTTTCTAACCTTATTCATTCTTTAACATATATATATGGAGGCTGTCATTCTTTATGGGAAGACTCTCTAACAGTCTTCCAGCTGTTTTCTATTCCTGTTGCAACATGTGAATCCCTGTATCATTGGCTACTGTAATCATTTAAAATTACTTGAGGGCAGCAACCAGTTTATTAGCCAATTTTATATGAAGAAGGCATGGCAGGTAACAGAGCAAGAAATAAATCCTTACTGAATAACTGGATAAGAATAGGCACTTATTTTGCTGCTAGAATAGACACATTTTTAGAGATGTTTCTGGTAGTTTTAATTTCCAGTCTTTCACAGTATATGTATCCCTTCATTTTATGAGCCTATATTCTTTCTGAATGGTTCAACAGTAAGCTTTGAATTACACATAAAGTACAAGGGAAGTCTGATAACTCTCTATAACACACTGCCTTGATTGCCTGACATAAAGGCTCTTCTGTATAATTCCAATAAAGATATTTAAAACTGAAGGCTGTGATTCTTCACAAGGTTTGGTGACACTCTATATCATTACATGCAAAATGGAAGTTTTTACATAATATTCAAAAATTCTTAAAGCAAACCTATGTTCAATTTATGCAATATAATTCTCATCAAATTGAGTGTCTAAAAGTATAACATTTGTATTAGTCCATTCTCATGCTGCTATAAAGAACTGCCTAAGACTGGATAATTTATAAATGAAAGAGGTTTAATTGACTCACAGTTCTGCAGAACTGGGAAGGCCTCAGGAAACTTACAATCATGGCAGAAGGGGAAACAGATACATCTTTCTTCACATGGTGGAAGGAAGATGTGCTTAGCAAAGGGGGAAAAGCCTATCAGATCTCATGAGAACTCATTCGCTACCATGAGAAAAGCATGGAGGTAACCGCCCCCATGATTCAATTACCTTCCATCATATCCTTCCTGCATGTGGGGTTATGGGAACTACAATTTAAGATGAGATTTAAGTTGGTACACAGCCAAACCATTTTACCATTTTTCTGTGCTTTGATACGGGGTGTGTGGTTTGATACATATGTATCACTTCTTTCATAACACTGCAGCCACATTTCCTACCATCAAAGTGACAGAAAAAAATATGCAACATGTATTCAGAAAATATAGAAATGATTATTTTCTATTTGGTTTTTATTGTAATACGGCACTATTTAAAATGGTATATGTTTATATATATAGTCTCAAACATTTTTGTTGTTTTTAAAATTCAATAGCTTATGAGTTTTTAATTTCACTTATACTAAAAGAAGTAGCATTGAATAGTGAATTTTAAAATAGATAATATTATTAAGAAAAACAGAGGTGCAGATTTATAAAAGAAATTTGTTACACAAATGAATGCCAACTACACTTCTCATCTTACTCTCTATACGTGATACATTAATAATAAAAATTGGACTTTGTGTGTTTCTCCAGCCACTACATTGATTTTAAAAATTGCTTTTAGGTAGCATAAGTCAATTGCTTTATAACACTATTAGTGAAGTAATTTATGATTATTTCCTTTGAATAGCATTAATCTTTTTTTAACCTACTTGAGAGAAAAATTAATTTTAAATGTTTAAATATCACATATTTTTTGTCACATAATCTCTTTAAAATGCTTCAATATAATTCGTCTTATATGGAAAAACAAAGGTGATTGAAAGGCATCAGATTAAGGTCACAGGTCAGTGTACAAGCAAAATAGAGCTTGGCTACCCAATGATTTCCTGTTATTAAGCCAATAAATCAGAGAGATGTTGATAGATGTGATCACTGGGACAGCATGTCATTCTCATGAAAAAAGTGCTGAACAGACAGAGGTGATCAATGCTGTCAGTGTCTTGAAAATAAAAATTTTAAAAAGATCAAAGAATTGAGAAGAATATCAGTGGTGTTTACACATCCAAATATGTAATTTTTTTATGATTTAACTTAAAAGAGGGCTCCATAAGGCATCATAATCAACAAAGCTGAGGAATTGTCAAAATGAATGCAATTTGTTCTAAAGGAGTACACATCAACACTCTACATCTATCCAGACTGACTCCCACGGGCATTTGAAGTTCATTCCAGGCTTCCAGTCTTTTTGAGTTGTTTTCTTCTATGTGTAATACGACTTGCTGTCAGCTCCTCATATTCTATTTCTGCCCTGTATCTTCAGGCCTTGATCAGGTTCTGCCTCTTTTGAGTTTTTACCTGAGTGCCCCAACTCAACAAGCCCCTCATCTTTGAGCCAATAAAACAATGTCATTTAGTACAATTCATTTTGACATGTAATGGATTCACACCTACATGATTATTTAACAAGGTATTTTTGCTTTCGACAAGTATGTTCTGAATACCTTTCTCTTAGACTCTTGTAATAAATAAATAGAATAGAATTTCTGTCTATAAAGATTTACATTCTAGTGAATGATTTATAAGTTTTGGAGGTCAGCATTTCCTTCAAGAATCTGACTAGAACGATAGCCACTTTCACCAGAAATAAATATATTCACATAAAACTTACTGTAGAAAATCAGGTGAGGCAATCATGGAAGGGGATAGAGGTGATGCCTTCCAGGTAACATTTGTAATAGTTTTGTAAAAATAATAGCCTCTTTTTCAATTAAAGAATGGTGAATGATATTTAAGGAGATATAAAAAGCAACACAGGCAAACGGAAGAAATGTGAAAAAGAACGTGACATTGAAGAAATGTTAAATGTTTTCATGTGGCAAGAGAAGCTATGAATGCAGGTTGTAGATATAAGTTAGAGCAAAGTGCAGATGGTCCTGTTTACTTGCTAAAATGTCTAGCTTGTTGGGGATTAGATGTTTTCCTAAGAAGAATATTATTTTTTCACACTCTAAGGATTTAACCTTGTTTTTCTGTATCTTTAACTAACTTGAAGCATCTCATGTGTAGTGTTTTGCAAATATTAGATATTTAATTGATAATTGACTAAGAAAGAATGGGAGAAAAGAAAGAAGGTTATAGAGTAAGTTCATCTGTAGAGCTCTGAAAAAGATAAAGAGATAACTGAATTACAAATACTATACAAGGTTGATTATATGTTAAGTATAGATTATTTTAATAGTATGATAATTTCATGCAATTTTATAGGAAGTTCTGTAAGTGACAATACTTTTCTTGTAACAGCAACTTAGTTTTGTTAATGCCACTAAAGAGGAAACCGTAAATATTGTAACTACAGAGCACTAAATTAATCTTAGTTAAATGATACATTATTTTATACTAGTAAACTATTTAGATTATAATTTTCATGAGGACATGGACTATGTCTGCTTCATTCACTTAACTTCTAACTAACTTTCTACATATTTTAAACAATAGAATACACAGAATGGATCATTTACTTCACAAATATTTATTAAGAGATTACTAAGTGCCAGGCCACACTCTAAGTGCTAGAAAAGTAGCAAAACCAAAAAAAAAAAAAAAATAGCTTTTCTCAAGGAGCATATATTCTAGAAAAGGAACATGACATTAAGTAAACATTCAAATATATAGTATGTGAGATAGTGACTGTGCCATGAAAAATCATATGTGTCAGTTGGACATTGTCACAAAAATACTATATAACAATCACTAAAATTTCAGCTGTGCCCTACAGCAATAAACCTCTATTTAGCTCAAGTGTCCAGAATCAGCTAAAGATCAGCTGAAGTTTGAATTAGGTGGCTCCATAGATCTCAACTAGGCTCTCTCTTGGATCTGTAGATTAGAAATGACTAAACTGGGCTAGGCTAAACTAAGATGGTTAGGCTGGGCTTCCTCTGCTTCACATTTCTCTCATCTTCCTCTTAGAATCAACAGGCTATGGGCATGTCCTTCTCATGGCAATGTCAGAAATGCGAGATAAAAAGCCTAACCATATGGTGCTTTGAAAGCTCTACTTTCGTCATCAGCCTGAACAAGTAAAAGGCTAAGGAATGGAGAGTACAGTTTGCCCACCAAGACAGAAAGATAGGGAGTTAATATTTTTAGACACTAGCTAGTGTACCATATGATATGGCACAAGGAAGAAAAGGGTAATGTGAGATGATAGTTTAAATAGCGTATGCAGGACCAGGTTCAATAATAAGGTAACATTTGACCACAGAAAAAAATAAAATAGAGAGTAAAGCATGGAAATATCTGTGATTAAAAGGTTTAAAGCAGAAGGAATAGTAATGTCAAAGGCTTTAAAGTAGGAGCATGCTTGGACTGTTCAGGAACTGCTAGAAAACAAGTAGAGCCAGATTTGAATGAGTATGAAGTGGAAAGAGAGACAAAGACGTCAGGAGAGATACTCACCAGATTATGGGCAGCCTTGGTGAGGATGCTGGAATTTAATCTGAGCGAGATGGAAAGCCAGAAAATATTTTGACAAAACAAATTTACATTATCTGACTTATACTTTAAAAGGATCACTCTGCCAATGGGCTTTGGAATCTTTTGAATTAAATATATTCCCTCATTAAAAAAAAAAGAGAAAATCTAAACTAGGTAGCAAATATTTACCATGTGTTACTTATACTTGAACCCACTAGTATTCTTCAAATATCTCTTTCATAAATATTTGTCTATACAACTAGTTCCAAAATTTTTACTGATTTTATTCTAAGATGTGACACAGTAACTTAAATGAGAAAATTCAAGAGACGGTTCATTATAATGTTAGACGTGAGATTCCCAAAGAGCATCACTATTAGGTCAAGTACTAGAATTCTGTTAATCCCCTCAGAGGGTTAAAGGAAGAGTATTCCCACATGACTCTTCTGTCAACTTTGCCTTGGCCAGGCATGGTGTAATCTCTGCACTTTGGGAGGCTGAGGCAGGCAGATCACTTGAGCAGGAGTTCAAGGCCAGCCTGGCCAACATGGTGAAACCCCATCTCTATTGAAAATACAAAAATTCGCCAGGTGTGGTGGCAGGGGCCTGTAATGCAAGCTACTAGGGAGGCTGAGACAGGAGAATTGCTTAAACCCCTGAAGCAGAGGTTTCAGTGAGCCGAGATCGTGCCACTGCACGTTGGGCAACAGAGCAAGATTCCATCTCAAAACAAAACAAAACAAAACAAAACTTTGCCTTATCCGAGACCCTTTTTATTTTTTAGATTTATTAGTCTTTAAGTCTTTAAAAGCTATTCCTCAGTGTTCCTCTTGCCCTTTTTCCTAAGTCTAGACTGGAGCTTTTAGCCCTGAAGTAATTGCTTGTGACATTGTTGTGCACAATTCAGCAGTGCTCAAGCAATTTTTCTCTTCCCGTTTTGGATTGTGGTGGATTTGTGCCTGGCAGCTGAGGGGTAGAATACTCACTACATAGATCCATCCACCTTCCTCTCTGATCATGTAAGAAGAAACACCTGTCTATTGAAACAGTTCTCTTTTTATTGAGAGAATCATGACATCTCTACTTACTTGTGGGACAGAACTTTGGGCTGCTGCTTATTTGAAGAAATATCTCATGGATAAAATTTAGTCACTCCTCTGTTCCTGTTCTGTACCACTGTTTAACCCAGGGTGACTGGGAGATGCGGTGGCCTTTTCTACCACTATTGGCATGAATCCGCAATCCCAGGCTGTAAGGGTCTATTTTCAGTTGAACAGAGCGCTATCAGTCAGGCTGAGCTACTTTAAAACTTTAGAAATGACCTGATGTATCAAAGAGCCATACTCCCAAGGTATATTTACCAAAGGAGATTTGGTCACACCTCATATATGTTCTTGGGAAAAAAAAATTGAAAAAAAAACTGACTTTACAGAACATTTCTGGAGGCAGCAAACTCCAGGTGATATCTATAATGTAAATGAATGGTGCCCAGTGGCATTGTGTTGTAGTTCAAATGATACCATCAAAACAACATGGGCTTTACTGTCAGGCAGTACCAGGTTCATATTCTGGCTTCATGGCTTACTGGACATGACCTATAACTTCAGTCAAACTGTTCAGCCTCAGCTGCAAAATGCAAATGATCACATCTACTCCATGAAGAGGTCCATGAATATAAACTACAGTAATCACGCACAGCTTCTTTTTCCATAGTTGTAAAATTAGTTCTCAATAAAGGTAAATCCTTCTGCCACTGATCTTATAAATATTAACCAACACCTCTATGTTTGTAAAAGGATGATGGGTAGAATTCTTTCACATTCAGTTAGACTAGGAGTTGAAAGATTAAAAGAGCATATTTTTCTCACGAATCTGTCACTTAGGAATGTTAATAAGCATCATTCATTCCAAATTATAAATCAGATGATTATAAGTATTTTTGTGATTAAACAGCACCCTATTCCATGTCTAGCTCATGAAACGATACTCAAAGCATGAGAACATGACGGTTACAATTCTATAAAAATAACAAACTTAAGGCCTGCAACAAAATACAGTATTTAAATGTTGTATATGAAATCATAGGGAATGATAAAATTAATATTTCTCTCATTTAAAAGATGAAAGCCATTATACCTCTAGTATCTGTGATAAGTGTATTTAAAACTATCTTAATAACATACCCATTTTAAAAAAATTTTAAAAAGTAAGCTCTCACTGCTCTTGATTTTTATTTTGAAATTGACACCTTTTGCTGCTGCTCAAATTTATCCACAGTCTTCAAACTTCTAGACTCTAATTCTCTTCCTTCCTTGTCTTTGGTTACATATAGTTTAATCAAACACCCATCTTCCTGCTGTTCCTTATGTCCTACTACTAAAAAAAAAAATCTCCACAGGCTTTAAAAACCTTTTTTCTGTAAATTCTTCCATTCCTTTCCACAGTTTTTGGCAGAAACCAATGAAGGAATTTATAAATACATAGTGCAATACATTTAGCAATTTTCTTCTTACAATGAATGTCATTTCTCCATTCAAAAGACTTCTCAGACTTTCCCCAAGTTAATCCCTCCAATCAGATAAGTAGGTGCTCCTTCTAAATGGACTAGCAATTTATAGTAAATGGTCCCTTAACAATAATTACATAGATCCAGGTATTAGTGGATTAAATGTGCATTAAACGGTTACATACTAACAAACATTTATTTAACATCACACACTTTTTTTTCTTTCTTTCTTTTTTTCTTTAAGAGATGTGCTCACTCTGTCAGCTAGGCTGGAGTGCAGTGGCACGATTATGGCTCACTGCAGCCTTGAATTTCTGGGCTCGAATAGTCCTCCCATCTTAGCCTCCCAAGTAGCTGGGATGAGAACCATGCCACCTCATCTGACTAACTTACTTTTTGTAGAGTTGGGGTCTCATTATGTTGCCCAAGCTGGCCTCTGGCCTCAATGGATCTTCTTGCCTTCGCCTTCCAATACCCTGAGATTGCAGGTGTGAACCATCACATCCACCTTAACTTCAGACATTTTTAACTAGAAAGTTCCTTTAAAACACAGATATAGTAACTTCAATACCATGGTGTCTTTGTAGCATGGAACATGGCCTCTGCTGCATTAAGATGACCTGGTTGTCACCTGCCTTTGTAGACATCAGACAATCCTTTCACACATCTTAATAAACTATTTTGAAGGTTCACAACATAGCATTTCCCTTAGAAATACCATGTGCAAAAGCAATATAGGTTTTTTAATGGTATTCATGAAGCTCAATTTTAGTAGATGCTGGGAATTCTATAATGTTACAAAATGGTTCATAAAATATTGCCATCTGCTATACCAAGTAACAGTTCGTTTTTACTAGTTTTAAAATGGCTGTGCTTTTATGTGTTTGGATTTTTGCCTAAACTTCAAGTTCCCTCTGAAAGTTCCTTCTGACCTCTGCCTGAGGAAATGTGAAAATCTGCCTCTCCTATCTTGTTTTATAAGCTTCAGTGAGAGAATGTAAATGGACTAAATACATTCTGCAAAATTTTACCATAAAAATATTTCACATGCTGCCTGCGTGGCTGGTTCTGTTTATAATATTTCCAGCTTATACTGAAGTAACCACTTGTAAAAGGAATTACCCCAAGTACTAGTGCTGAAAGCAAACATTCATAGAGCAGTGTACAGTCAGCATACATAAAGCCTTTTATTACAACTGAGGAAAATTTTTGCAAAATAAGTGATCCCAACAGAAAATACAGGATGGAATATAAGATTCAGATTTGAAAATTATTGAATCCAACTACTTGCTAAGTGATGAATCTGAGACTTAGAGAAGTCTTTAGTGATTTGCCCAGGTTCTCACCTTTAGGAACAGACAGTGTTCAACTTTGGATAAAATGTCTTTGGTAGAAGTCAGGTCTTAAAAGAGTTTGCCGTTAAGTAACTGTACATATGCACTCTGTTGTTCTCAATTGTTTAGACATTGGCTGAAAGCAGCAAATGAGTGAATAAAATTGGTAATTAGTGATTGGATGATATTTATTGGACAAAGCCAAAATAAAGAACAACAAAATACAAAGTATTTTCTTAAATAAAATAAGGAGAGAAGAAGGAAGATGAAAAGGAGCTGAAAAAGAGGAAGAAAGAAAAAAGGAGAAAGTAAAAAAGGAGATAATGAGGCATCAGCATCATAAGTATTAATTTATTCAGATTATCATTTGATACAATTGTCAATTCTTCTTGTTTCTATTTCTGAATATCTAATTAAATGATTACACATTCACTTTTCTTCCTCACTCTCTTAGAATAGTGATATCCTCTTCATGTAAATTCCGAGGATACTCCTCTTTAAGAAAATGTGCTTTGCACCTGTAATGAATTTTGAAAATCAGTCCTGCTGATGACCTCTGGTTGAATGAGCCCTGGGATTCCTCCGGTTCACTGCTTTTCTGTTTCTTAATTTTCTCATATAGACTTCTAAGGAGAACAGTGTCATATATTTACCTAAAATGCAAGCTTTCTTTGTCATGTAAGAGGTTGTCTTAGTCGGTTTGGGTTGCTTTAACAAGAATACTATAAACTGAGAGGCTTATAAACAACAGGAACATTTTTCTTATAAATCTAAAGGCTGGGAAATCCAAGATCAAGGCACTGGTATGTTCAGTGTCTGGTGAGGGCTCGTGTATTGATTCATAAACAGTGCCTGCCAGCTGGGTCTTCCCACGGTAGAAGAGGTAAGTCGGTTCTCTGGGGTCTCTTTTATAAGGTCTTATCCCAATAACCTTCTAAAGGTACCACCTCCTACTACCAACATCTTGAAGTTTAGAATTTGCACATAAGCATTTTGGGTGGACCCAAACATTCAGATTATAGCAAAGATAATATTTTTCACCTTATAAAAATATAAATATCCTACTGAAACATTCTCAATAAGAACAGATGTTTAGGCAGATTTATTGGTTATCACAAGGGTCTTATAACTTTTCAGTTTTTGATTGAGGGGATATGACAATACATTACTGGAAACATAAATTTTATAGAGATTGTATGGAGTTATTAAATATATCAAATTGTCTCAACCAATTCATTTTGTTCAGTGCTGTGTATCTAGATGAATCATCTTCAGTGTTGACTAGTCATGCCCAGTGATAGGAAGTATGAACGAGGAAATGTGTCTCAAGGACCTGACAGTTTTCACTTCATGATGTCGCAGCTTTTGAAATTGATGTTGGCTCAAAGGCATCTTTTTAAATGTGAACACTCAAACCAAGTCTCAAGCACTAGTAATATGCATTAGTTTAAGTAACCTGCTTTCTTCGTTGCACATAAACTTTATCATCTGTATTGAGTAAATGGAAATTGTAATTGCAGGAGGGAAAAGGAAAGTAATGGAAAACTGGGGAAAGAAACCATTTTGAAATTGAACTTCCTTCAGGAATATAGAAGCCAGAGAAGGCATTACTATATTGGAAGCTTAAGGTAGCAAGAAGGCATTGAGCAACTGGAATAGGAGAAGATAATGTGCATGGTTACAGTACCTTCATTGTATATACATCTGTATTTTTATGTAATTTACTGCATGACCAATACATATCTCAATAAATGAATGAGGACAACATGAGTGAATCAAAGCCTATACCATTGTAGCTATGCAGAAGCAAGAGCTCTTAAAGTTTGCATCAGCATCATCTGGGAGCTGGTTAGACATGCAAATTCTTGGACCACACCCCAGTTCTTTTAAATCAGAAACTCTTTGAGTAAGTCCTAGAAATCTGTGCTTTAATACATCCTTTAGATGATTCTGATGTGGATTTAGGTTTGAGAACCACTGAGGAAGAGTAAAAGTTAAGAGCATCACTCCACACAGAGGTGTGACTGACTAGAGGGTACAGGGAAATGGAGGGATTAGGTGGCATCATTCACAGAGCCTGAAGATCTCCCCAAAAGTGGATTTTTCTTCATCCAGGAAGAATGCAGTTACTTGTTCTCAGCAAATATGCTTTCACTTGCCCTGTCTATGTGACTGTCAGCATACCTCAAGATGTCCAAGCAAGACAGTATCAGGTCCTTACACTCAATGAGTCAGAATCCCCAACCAGAGTTGGCCTCATACATGAAGAAGAATGACCTGATGTACCAAATCTTAAATAGGAGCTGCCAGAAAACCCCTCCCAAACCCCCACTTCTTTTCCCAGCATGTGACCCCTAACTAATAGTCAACAGAGTATCACTCCCTGCAGGTATGCCTCCATTTCATGTCATCTTTTCAAAGAAAAATATGTGCTTTGCCTCATGGAAAAATTAAATATTTTCATTTTGGAAAACTGACAAAAATATGATTGATTCACCAATTATTAGAATCTTACAATGTCCCTCTGAGGGCCATGATTGTTCAAGTTTATCACACCTACCCAGAACAGTCACCATGTCGATGTGTGTTAGGTACATTAATTTATGCAAAAATCATTAGTGTCTTTTTCTAAGCCCTTACTTCTGCAACAAGGCAGATTTCAATTTGCAATAGGAGGAAAATTTGTCCCCTACAATACTATAATTGCCCATTTTTAATGCAATTTTCTTTTACTGATCACAGTCGTAGATTTTCCGAAAGTTTAGATAACTGACTAATTTGATGCCAAGTATCTTATCTCTAGAGACTTAAGTTAAGTAATGTCACTCTGATTGTCTCCATGGCAAGCCATGTCATGTATGGACAACTCCATCTCACTGTCTAATTTGACCCAATTTTCCATTTTGCTTAATAAGCACATTACAGTGAATCACTGATCTATTATCCAAGGAATTATGAAGCTTATGGGTTATCTTCCATTGCACCTGCTTTAATCAGCGTATTGCCTTGGGTATTATGGTCACTTTATCCTTTAATAAAAGAATTGTTAATATCTTCATCTGCAATTTCAAGCAATTTGCAAAATTGGGTTAGCTGGCTTTTATATGGAACTTATTACAAACTCAGTTGCTTAATGTGATGTTTTCAGGAATGATTTCTATTTTCCAACATCCTCAAATTAGCTTTTTATTTAAACAAATTGTCAGTATTTAAAGTGGTAAAATTCATTTAGGGAGATAAATAGAAATGTGGGTTCTTGTTCTAAAGTTACTTTCATGCTATATCTGATACTGTATTATTGGCTATTTTTTAATTTATGAAACAAATCTAATAAGAACTATAGTGTTTATAACCCTGTATTGTTAAGGGTATCTTAAAATAGTTTTTGGAAATATTTTTCTAAGAGCTATGATAGCATTATTTTATTGTTATGTAGAATCATTCTATTCTATTTAAATATGTTATTTTCTGTCTGTAACATGTTAACTTTTTTGTTTGTTTGTTTTTGTTTTTTTTACAATTTCAATTTTTACTTTAGGTTCATGGGTACACGGGCAGGCTTGTTACCTGGGTATATAGTGTGATGCTAAGGTTTGGGGTATGATTGATTCCATCACCCAAGCTCTGAGCATAGTGCCCAATTAACTGCCATTATTAATAAGAATCCATTATACCACCTTCTTACATGTCACGTGTATAACCAATATATAAATACTGAATATGAAACTACTATATGCAGAATCCTTATTGTCTCTACCAGAATGTTAAAGTCTACATCACACATTTAAAGTTATTCTAGCTCATTCAGGAAAACACAACACAACTAAACAAAACAAAACAAAACCACTTGTGACATGTAGGTTTGTTATACAGAATATTTCCCCACCCAGGTATTAAGCTTGGTACTCATTAGTTATTTTTCCTGATCCTCCCCATCCTCCCATTCTCCACCCTCCAATAGGCCCCAGTGTGTATTGTTTTCCTACGTGTCCATGAGTTTTCATACTTTAGCTCCCACTTATAAGTGAGAACATGCAGTATTTGGTTTTCTGTTCCTGTGTTAGTTTGCTAAGGATAATGGCCTCCAGCCATTAACCTTAAAGACATGATGTCATTTTTTTTGTAGCTACATAGTATTCCATGGTATATATGTACAACATTTTCTTCATCCAGTAGATATTGATGGTCATTTAGATTGATATCATGTCTTTGCTATTGTGAATAATGCAGCAATGAACATACACATGCATGTGTCTTTATAACAGAATGATTTATATCCTTTTGGGAGGATTGCAGTGTCGAATGGTATTTCTGTCTTTAGGTCTTTGAGAAATCACCATACTGTTTACCTATGTAATAATCCTGCACTTGTACCTCTGACATTAAAATAAAAGTTTGAAAAAAGAGGTAGTACTTTTAAACTAATGAACCGCTGATATTTAAATGTTGGTGCAAGTTTCCAAAAACGTGCTCGGGATATTTGAGGGTTAAAGATGGTCGGTAGGGCTACATCTTCTTCTTAATGCAAAATATACGTGATTTTAAAATAAACTGAAAATTTAATTTAAAAAATAAGAAAAAGAAAACACTTAAGTATCTGTTGTGTGGCAGCAACTGGGTTAAGTGGCAGGAATGCTCATTCTTTAAGCTCAGTGACTCCACAGTCAAGTGGAGAGTCTACTACACAGCCTGGAAAGCTCAATAGAACACAGTATTTAACAACTTAAAGCCAAATACTCTTCTCTCCCCAGAAGAAGTCTAAATTAGTGAATTTTTATTTTCCAATTCTTATAGGTTAAATTTCCTCAAATCGTGAAAGAATTACCTCCTTTATAATACCGGCAGTGCCAAGGAACTGGATAATTTGTGTTAGGTTATTCAATTGAGATTTCTGCTGCTTTATTATACCCACAGTTTTGGAGTTTCATGCTTATTATTTGAAGTGGGAGATAGTTCTTTGTTTGGCATATTTCTACAGGCCAGCAAGAAAACATTTAATCTAACTCAGGGAAAATTTTAAAAAAGAATACAATGAAAATGTTCTACATAATAAAACATTACTAACACTGATTATAAAACTCTGAGAGTCCTATTAACTAGGGACATTTTCCCTCATTCCCATCACTACCCCGTGCCCTATTTGGTCAATTATCTACACTTTTCAGTCTTTATGTACTATTCCCTTATTATTTACTTAAGCTAAGTTAATACTACATAACTGCAGCCCTCAACCTTTTTGGCACCAATGACAGGTTTCAAAGAAAGTAATTTTTTCTCAAACGGTGGTGAGGAAGATGATGGTTTCAGAATGAATCAAGCGTGTAATATTTACTGTGCACTTTATTTCTGTAATTACATCGTAATATATAATGAAAAATTATACAATTCACGTAACCTAGAATCAGTGAGATCCCTGAGCTTGTTTTCCTGCAACTAGACAGCCCCCTGGGGTGATGGGAGACAGTGACAGACCATCAGGCACTAGATTCTCATAAGGAGCGCACAAGCTAGGTCCCTCGATGCGCAGTTCACAATAGGGTTCATGCTCCTCTGAGAATCTGATGCCACCGCTCATCTGACAGGAGGTGGACCTCAGGTGATAATGTTAGCGAGCAATGGGAGGAGGCTGTAAATACAAATGAAGCTTCGTTCACTGGTCTGCTGCTCACCTGCTGTATGGCCCAGCTCCTAACAGGTCACAGACTGGTATCAGTCCATGATCCAGGGGTTGGGGAGCCCTGCTGTGTGGAAAACTGTGTACCCAGAGCCCCCTCCATAAAATGTGAAAAGATCTTTGCCTTGTGTGAGTCTGCTTTGAAAAATAGGTGTCACCTGTTTTTTTCTGAGCAAAGGCTATACATCTCTGCCTTTTTCTAAAACGTTTCTTAAACGTAATGGTTGCTGTTTGTATTCAAGTAAAACTGTCTAGAACTCAGGTTGCATACAAATTCTGTTTTTTATAATTAAAAAAAAAAGTAGCCTACTATTGCTTTGGTGTGTCCTACGTAAATTAAGATGACTTTTGTGGTTCTTAAAATAACAGTTTGTTGGATCAAAGAAACAGACAAGCAAAATTTCAGCTTTTTCCTTGTTCACCATTCTAAGTTCCCTAAACTCTCACTAGACCAAACCATGGAAACATGGAAGAAAGAAAATGAAAGAATCACATGAGATGTCACTCCTAAGATTTGGTTTGCACTTCAACTCAATCACTGTCCAGCTACATCATCTTGAGGAAGCCACCTTCACCCATCTCTTCTCCAGTAATTATAACATGGCACAATAAGCCCTGCCTTTGTTATCATCAGGAGCTGTCAAAAGAGTCAGGTAGTGTAATGCATGCAAACCCCCTTTGTGAACTTCAAAGTGTTATATAAATAGTTGTTGTTTTTGCTGGAAAGGACTTTGTAGCCACAGAGGAGTAATCAAATAAATAGATGACAGTGGAACTGCTTAGGCCTTCTTTCTGGAGAAAGAACCACTCAGACTTGAGTTGTTATGCAGATAATCCTTAGAGTGATTCTGTATTATTAACTGTCCTGGGTTGAAGTTATGTCACTTTCTAGGCTAACAATTTGTGGTTATGCAGAGAGGTTTTCATCTGTCATATGTAAAACTGAGGGACACTGAGATATGACAATTGTGAACTGCATTGGTTTAGATGGAACACCCATCCTTTACATCAGGGAAGTTAGATTTTTGAGGTTTTCGCAGAATTTCTAACAAATATTTTTCCAAAAAAAAATGTTTACTCAGAAAATCTCTGGTTATGTGATAATGAAAACTCATATATCTTTGAAATGTCTTATGATGACATTTGGCAAGGATCAGTGAGAGTCTTCTCAAATATTAGAAAAACCAAAATAAATGTATGAGGGCAAATTCTAAAGGATGTTTTGTGTTCTTGTTATTTAGCAGTTTTCTGAATTTCAAAATGATAGTTAATACTTATTCTCAGAAACAAAATGTATGATGTTATTATTCTTTCACGCCATTGTCATGTAATGAATGGAAGAGCAGACAGGGTGCAATTAAGGCCTCTAAACTTTCCTTTTTCAAAATGTTTCCTATGCGTCCTTGATATATTTTCTAAATATTTTTATCCCCTAAACTCTCTAAATGTTATAAAGGAGTAAAACTTCTGGAATACCCAAGTCAGAGACTCATATTTTTGGTTTGTTTTTAGAGACTAGAGTGTCGCTTTGTCCCCCAGGCTGGAGTGCAGTAGCACAGTATAGCTCATGGCAGCCTTGAACTCCTGGGCTCAAGCAGTCCTTCTGCCTCGGCCTCTCGAGTGGCTAGGACTACAGGTGTGTGTCACTACACCTGGCTAATTTTTAAATTTTGATAGTTTTGTAGAAACAGTGTCTCCCTTTGTAGCCCAGGCTGATCTCTAACTCCTGACCCCAAGCAATTCTGCCTCAGCCTCGCAAAGTGCAGGGATTACAGCCGTGAGCCACTGCATCCAGCAAGACTCACATATTTTTCTGCTTTCTATTCTGTCACATTCTTTTTATGATAATGGATCTCAGTGATATAATCTATGGGCTTAAAAGGGGAAAAGAAATGTAAAAATATATAAAAAAGGAATGAGCATAACAGATTACTATCTTTAAAAATGTTATTCTGATAAAAAATATATACATTTTCTATTTCAACAGTAAATGAATCTTCTAACACTTTAATAAGACTTCTCAAATGGAGCTTTTGTTTAAGTTTTTAAAATGAGCCCAGTGGTCCAGGAAATAACACCCTAAACACCAGTAGTCATAGTACTTTCTCTCTGCATATTATCAGTTTTAGGTTCTCTGTTTAGAGTTTCAGAGGCTGCAAACTAGGTGAAATATGGCTGTAGCTACAGACTCATCAGATCTCCACTGGTGAAAGACCTTCCTAGTTCCCTCAGGATGTTGGATGAATTCATCTTTTTGCAGTTGTAGGACTGAATTCTCCATTTTCCTGCTGGCTGTCTGCTCCTGGAAGCTGCCCACAATTCCACGTGACTATCTCCTTGGATCCTTTCACAACCTGGTAGCTCACACCCTCAACACCAGCAAGAGAGACTCTCTCTGAGTTCAGCCTGCTAAGAGAGAGACTTATACAATGTATGGCAATCATAAAAGTAACATCATTACCTTTGCCATGTTCGATTATTAGAAGCAAGTCTCAGGACACACTTATACTTAACAAGAGGGGATTACACACACCATATAAATACTGGGAGTCAGGGTTTATCAGGGTTAACTTAGGTCCTTTCTGCCTCAAAGTGAAAGGGTTTATATCAGTTTTCTATTGCTGCATAACAAATGACCCTAATTCGCAGCTGAAAATGCAAATATATGACCTCACAGATTCCCTGGGTCAGAATTTTGGCATGGCATCACTGAATTCTTTGCTCAGGAGTTTACTTGGAAGACCTCAAGGGGTTCTTTGGGGCTACAATCTTATTACCTCATGGCTTTCTTCCAAGCTCATTCAGAACACTGACAGGATTTAGTTCCCTGTGATTGTAGGACGGATGTTCTTGTTTTCTTGCTGGCTGTTGAGCGAGACTGTCTGCTATTAGAGAAGACCTGCCATTACCTGCCACATGGACCTCTCTCCACAGCATATCAGTTGCTCCTTCAAGGCCGGGGGAGTACATCTCTGCTACTTTGAATATCTGCTCTTCTGCCACTGACTATTAGACCCAGATTTAAAGGGATAGCCTATATATATATAAGGTCCAGCCTCTCTAAATTCTCTGCCTTTAATTATGTCTCCCCAAATCCTTTTTACCATGAGAAAAACATAATCCCTGGAGTGATACCCCACCATATCCACAGGTTTTGCCCATCCTGTAGTAGAGAGAATTATACAAGGCAGACACACTAGGGGGCAGATATCTTGGAGGCCATTTGAGAATTCACAGGGTCTAGGATAAAGGACCAAAAAAAAAAAAAAAAAAAAAAGTTTGTAAGGAATTTGCCTTTAAAATCCTAGAAACGATTTTATTGAAATCACCCACTTTCAAAGTTAGAAAATCAAGTTTTCTATGAAGATTATAGCTTTTGTCCTACTACCTAGAAAGACAGTTTTGTGATATTTATTTTTGTGCAGTTCTTAACTTTTCTTCTTCTCACTTTTTGGTGAGATGGCAAAATCTGATAATTACGGGAGGCTGAGGCAGGAGAATCACTTGAACCCTAGAGGTGGAGGTTGCAGTCAGCCAAGTTCATGTCACTGAACTTCACCTTGGGTGACGGTGATTATGTCTCAAAAAAAAAAATCTGATGATTAGAACACTGATATTGTCTTCATACTTTTTTTTGCTCTTGTAGGTTTTGTCACAACCTAAAACATTTCTTAGTGGCTCTGAAGAAAAAATATTTGTAATGGATGGGTTTTATAAGAGATGACTCTATTCATTGCTGAAATGGAAAATTACCTCCCCTTACCTGAAATATATCAGGATAAATGGAAGTCACAGTGATATAGTAGGAAGGGCACTCAACTAGAAGGTGAGAGCCTCCAGTTCTGATCCTGATAGCCTGAGCAAACGGAACATTTTTGGCAGAATCTAAAGTGTCTGCGCTTCAGTATTCTCTTGTATAAAATTATAAGTTAAACCACATTGAATTCTCATCCAGCTTTAAAACTTTATGATTTTTGTGAGTCCAAAGTGAAGTAAGTACGTACAAAGAAGTTTTCACCAAACATCGTCATTAGCAAATGCACACTCTCATGAATAATAAAATGATAGTTTTATTTATAACTTCTTCTCACATGACCATTTAAGTTCAAGATTTTGAGTTATTTTTACTTTGAGCAAAATAATTGTAATAACTTATAATTTCTAATTTTTGTGTATGTAAATTTAGATGAATTAAACAAATTATAATAACTTCCAAAAGTACATAAAGATATATATTTTCAAATGAAAAAGATATTCTAAATATTCTTTTGGAAACATTTCAATATTTTAGCTAAAGAGATACTTTTGCACTTATTCCATTATGAAGAAAATATACCTGAAAAGAAAAATCCTTTCAATAAAAGTTTTTTTCTTCAAGGGTTTCAAAATAAACACATTAGAACATGCCTCAAATTGAAATGAGTATTTCAAAATTAAATCAATTGTATATTATTTACCCTGCTCATCTGTGATTATCCCGGACTGTTATTTAAAGCTTTTCATTAAAATAAGAGTGCTCTCCTAAATATAGGTGATTTTGCTTGCATTATAGCCACCTTTTTTGGTATGGAAGGCTTTTAGTCCTTAAAATGTCACATCCTTTTCTACCTTCCACTTCCTCCTTCTTATGAAGAAAGAAATTATTTATCTCTTTTTCTCTGGGCTACAGGATGGATCCTCATCACTAGAGTTAAAGAAAATCAGGATTGATGTCCGTCCTCACTGTCACAACCTAAAACATTTCTCAGTGGGGTTGTATGACACTATTGATCCAATTGCAGACCAATGTTGAACACTTTTGGCAGAGCTGGCTGCAGAATCAATAGGCTACTCTCCTCTTGCTCAGTGAAACCCCAATAGTTCTGATTTTTACAAATCTATGTTTGGTTTCCTAACCTGTGTAGTGTCTATTGTTAGTTAGTGTTGATAGCAAAAAAAAATGCTTATTATTTGACACAAAGAAAAAATATTTACATTTTGCCAGAAGAAAGCACTACGCTGAGGTCGATTATTCTTTTGAAGTGCTTACAGTCAGGACTGTGAAAAATGTCAAAAGTAACTCTTGCTACTCTAACATATCGTCATGATAAAATTGTTCATGGAAAAAGGACACTCATTTTTTTTTTTTATCTTTTTTAATTAAACAAGACACAACCCCAAACTTGAGAAAGTCCCAGAACGAGGACCACAGACACAGTCAGATTTAAGAAAAGAAAGTGTAGGACTTCAATTGCATTAGCTATGTGTCTCTGAGCTTTCATATGGCTTGTATTCTGTAGCCTACATTTTTACTTAAGGTTATTTAAAGCTTTAAATATCAATAGATTAAAAATAAAAGGTAATTAAAGAAAATTGAATAGAATAACTCCCCTAATTAAAATGCAAATATTATAGAACTAATTTGTTTGATCCTCAATGAAGATCAATTTTTTTGTTTGTTTTTGGAGATGGAGTCTTGCCCTGTCACACAGGCTGGAGTGTAGTAGTATGATCTCGGCTCACTGCCACCTCCATCTCCCAGGTTCAAATGATTCTCCTGCCTCAGGCTCCTGAGTAGCTGGCATCATAGGCATGTGCCATGATGCCCAGCTAATTTTTGTGTTTTTGGTAGAGATGGCGTTTCACCATGTGGGTCAGGCTGATCTTGAACTGCTGACCTCATCATCTGCCCCCCTTGGCCTCCCAAAGTGGTGGAATTGCAGGTATGAGCCATCATGCCAGGCCTAAGGTTAATTAAAAAAAAAGTGATATGCACCATCGCCTCAGCTGTAGAAGCACATGATCTCCCTTTTCCCATTCAATGCCCAGTTTTACCCTCATTTTGTAAATTTATGCTTGTCTGAATATACAATCACTCATTCTACTTATGAATGCAAAATAGTTAACAATTAAGTTGAATGAGAGAGATTGAGTTAGCAAAGGAACTTGGAAGTTACAGGAGATCTAGCTGCATTGTGTATGAATTATAGAATGGATTAGATAAAAAATAAATCATAAATGTGCTACATGGCACATTTAAGCTGCCGGGCTCTTTTAAGCAATTCCTGGTATTTATGACAATTAACATAATGATATTCTACCTTTGTTTTGTTCTTGTTTAGGCATTATTATATTGAAAAATTATACCTATATTGAAAATTTTCTCGAAAAAATACATTCTAGTCAAACGCTGCTTCTTTCTGGAAGGAGAATTTGAGCTTCCAGATTATATTTTTATTCTCATATTCTCCCCTCTTTTCCCTCTCATCAGTACTTTGTAAGTTGTGGGGTTGAAGACTGGTAATAAAACAAACAGGCTGGGCACAGTGGCTCATGCCTATAATCCCAGCACTTTGGAAGTCCAAGGCAGGAGGATCACCTGAGGTCAGGAGTTTGAGACAAGACTAGCCAATATGACGAAATCCAGTCTCTACTAAAAATAAAAATGAAAAAATTAAAAATTAAAAAATAGCTGGGCATGGTGCATGGTGGTGTGTCCCTATAATCCCAGCTATGTGGGAAGCCGAGGCAGGAGAATCACTTGGACCCAAGAGGTGGAGGCTGCAGTGACCTGAGATTGTGCCACTGCACTCCAGCCTGGGCGACAGAGCAAGATTCAATCTCAAAAACAAACACCCTCAAAACTTAATCTAGCACTGTTACCTGTTATCAGTACATTTAAAATATAGGCTCAATGATAAAAGTGATTTCAATTTTGGGCTAGATTAGGCTTTTAAAATTACCTGTTTAATTTTATCAATCTAGTTTCAATATTTGTTATTGAGAATAGATGAGAATTAGGTTTATGGACCAAAACAATATGCCTGGTATATTAAAGATATTAGATATGACCCGTTTATGCGTTCGCTCCTTTTCACCATACATTTTCTTTCGTAAACGCTGCCCATGGTCCATTTGCTTTCTAGGGCAGCATTAAAAATTACCTTGAAGGTCATCTTTCACTTCAGGTTTCCAGGAAACTTACTGCACATGTTCTGTCTTAGATGGCAAAACTGTCACAAATAAGAACTTTGACATTTAGTTTTCAAAAGGGCACAAAGGAAAAAAAAAAAAAACAGGGAGGAAAAATAACCAACTCAATTCCTTTGTTTCTGAGTTTTGCTGTCATATGGTCAAACTTCTCAATGCCTTGCTCTTTTTACCTGATTTATGTCCATCTTCCTATATGAATTAGCCATAACCAGGTACTATATACAGCTTTCTTTTTAGAATATAGAGGATCCTCATTCAACTAACTTTGACTTTCTGACCAGTTATCAATGTTTTTCCACTGAAATGACAAATACAACAGAAAGAACATGATTGAATGACTTCTTCGTATTTCATAGGATTATAGCAATTTTTATAATGATTTTAAGTAGTACTTTTGTAATTGGATATAGTCATGTAATTATGATTTTATAATTTAGTTTTTACATTATACTTTAGTTATAATTATATTATGATTTCTAAATAATTTAATTCTAAAATATAGTGCCTCACAGTTGAAGTATTTGCATTCACTGGAAGAGACAGCCATATTTAAAACAGAAAAAGGCAATGAAATAGAATGACATGTTTGGGGCATGTTTTTGCTCATATGCATAGCATTGTGACTGTCTCAACATTTAAAAGTAGGTAGAAATCTATTTGACTGTTGCTATCAACCATCACACTTTCTTAGCCTCTTTTGTTTCTTTAGTTATTTCCAAGTTGCTAAGCTCACCCATCAACACGAGTCTTCTTGACATCTGGCACTATGTTGTCTCTGAAACAAACCTGTGATATTCACATATCTTAGCACTTGAACCAAAAACATATAAACAAAAAAAAAGTATGTACATATAATTTTATATATATGTAATTGTATATCCATATACAGAAAAATATTTCATATATATAACAGTAAGAAAGTTCATCTAGTGACTTTTTTGATGAGTCCAAGGTATCAAAATATTAAAAGTTTGCTTTAGGCTATTAGTGTAGTCTTGTTTCTCCATATCCCATTCTTTTGGAAAAGTTCATCCTCTTTGTTGTTGTTTCCTATATATTTCCTTGCGTTTTCAAATTTTTTATTCTTTGTGTAGACATCTTATGTGAAGCCTTCAGCTCTTCTTTATGACACTCACTGATGCGATGTCTTACCATTTACTATCAACTTCCATTCCAAAACTAGTGAAGCTGTTAGAGCACAATCTTCTACTGCTGGCCCCTGACACCTTTGCTAGAGCAAGTTTTGTCTTGTACATCTGCAAGGCACTGAATGCATCTCCCCTTTCTTCTCATATTTGAAGCTACTACGGAAGATTTCTATAGCAGAAAATGATTTTGTATTCCTTTTATTTATTTTTGAATAATAACTTTGATTTCTTAAGTTTGTCCCACAAATATATAAATCTAAAATTATAAGACACTTAACACAAAATTGAGGGGAAATCCGCTTTTAAAGTACATCCATAAGATCCAGCAATTTTACTCCCAAGCATGTACGTACCCCAAACAATTGAAAACAGATAAAACGATATGTATATGAATGTTTACAGCACCAATCACAATGGCTAAAAGGTGGAAACAACCCAAGTATCCATCAATGGAAAAGTAGACAAAGTAAATGTGGCACATACAAACAATGAAATATCATTCGGACATAAAAATGAAGGAAGTAATGATACGTGTGTAGGGGAGGCAAAATTTTACCTCTACCCTCTCAGAGTGCTTTAGCTGAGCCTGAGAATTAAACTGACATAAGATAGATTAAGAGGAGAAATGTACACACGTTTACTTCATACACGTTCTACACGACACAGAAATCTTAAAAAAGAATGAAGATGGAAAAGAATGGCAAAACCTACATACCTTTAGACTCCGTTGAACAAAGTAACTAACCTACGAGGGGAGGCTAAAGAAAGAGAGAATTATTTTAACAAGGTCTGTTTGTACAGAATTTTTGGGGTCTGAACTTCCCATACTTGATGGTAATGTTATTTTCATTATGGTGTAGGGAGGACATCTTCCATATAGGGGTTTTATCTCCTCGAGAGGAAAAAGGAGAGAGTTTGAGTGCCTTTGTACCTGCTGCTTCTTTAAGTGTATTTAGCGCAAAATAATTTTTATGCCAAACTGCCATAAGTTGGAGTGCCATATTCTGTCACTCTTGTGCTATCACGTAGAGATACCTCAAAAACATTGTGCCAAATGAAATAAGCCAAACACAAACGGACAAATATTGCATGATTTCGTTTATAAGACATTTTCAGAATAGTTGAATCCATAAAGACAGAAAAATATTGGGGATTCCAAGGGCTGGAGGAAATAGGCAATAAGGAGCAACTGCTTAATGGGTATAGGGTTTTCTTTTGGGGTGATGAAAATATTTTGGAACTAGGTATAAGTTGCGACTTCTCAACATTGTGAATGTACTGAATATCACTGAATTGTGTAATTTAAAAGGCTTGGCTGGGCACGGTGGCTCATGCCTATAATCCCAGCACTTTGGGAGGCTGAGGAGAGCGGATCACAAGGTCAGGAATTCAAGAGCAGCCTGGCCAATGTGGTGAAACCCCATCTCTACTAAAAATACAAACAAACTAGCTAGATATGGTGGCATATGCCTATAGTCCCGCTACTCAGGAGGCTGAGGCGGGAGAATTGCTTGAACTAAGGAGGTAGAGGTTACAGTGGGCTGAGACTGCGCCACTGCATTCCAGCCTGGGCAATAGAGGGAAACTCCATCTCAAAAATAAATCTTAATTCCATTTTATTTAAATTTAACCTCAACTTTAACAAAACAGTGAAAGTACCCTCATACGTGTGTTTGGAGTTAGCATTTGTAAATAGATGAAGACAAATATAGCCTATGGAATCTAACTCTTTAGTATACCATTAATTTTTCCTATTTAACAGTGCTTTGTATTTGTCTTCATTTCCCCCCACCTTATTTTTTTTATTTTTATTTTTTGAGATGGAGTTTCGCTCTTGTTACCCAGGCTGGAGAGCAAGGGCACGATCTCGGTATTTTTAATCTGATTCTGGAGTTTAAGACACACACACACAAAATGTAATAACCCTCATTTGCCCTAGGTTATGTTTTATTGGTTAATTAATATCTGCTTTATTGGTTGAAGATATTTTAGTGTGCCTGAGTTGTGTATTAATAGAGTGCTAAAACATGCCATGTCATGTACCAGACAGCCTCACATTCAATAAGGGAAAAGTGATTAAAACTTAAATGTCTTACCACTGAAGTGCTTACTAACTTATTCAGATATGATTAAGTAATTAATCATTTGTTCACTAGCAACCATACATTTTTCTCCATTCTAGTGTTAGGTATTATTTTTTCCTGGATCATTTAGGCCATAGACCACTTTCTAGTTTTTTTTTTTTTTGATTATATGTGCTCTGTTCTCTCTTTTAAAGCATCTTCAAGCATATGGAAGAAACATATGGCCAACCAGTTATGCTATAAAAGCCCTTGAAAATTGGGTAAAAATGTTCACATAATGTGGTTTTACAGCAGGTCTCATACGTAATGAAGAACACCTATGTTATCAGAATACAAAATATGAAATCCATTTGTGAAATAAATCCAGTGTCATTCTGGGTATTTCTTTAATATCAATAATTTAGAAAAGCGATGGACATTTCTTACTAAGATGATGCATGGTTTTATGTTTCTATGGAAGTGGAGTGTTTCAAAAAATATATGCCTATTAATATTTTTTAATGAATTTAATTAACAGCCATATTGTAGTTCTTGAGGTCAGCCAAGTAACATTGTATAGTGGAAGCATTTCCAGAATTGCTTTTGGAGTCTGCCTACAGGCAAAATGTTGCATGACTTTAAGCAAACTGCTTTACTTCAGCAGGCCCTCAATTTTCTTTACCTATAAAATAGAGATAATTTTCATTTCAGGATTGTTGTAACAGTAAAATAGATTCATCTATAAAACGTGTCTGGCATACTACCCAGCTCCTCAGCCCCTTCATCTTCACATTACAAATATCACTCTTCATTCTTTAAGTTTTCAATTATAATTTTTAAATTCCATTATTTCATTTTCATCTTAAGAGAAACATGAATAGATGGATTATGAAAACACAGTGACCATAATTAATCTATAAAGTTAATAAAGTTTCCATAAAAATCCGTTTGAGGGGTACCTTCACAATGTTTCTAAATCTCATCTAGAAAAAGAAATGACTTGTGAATGTCTCAGATCCTGTTCTAGGACATATTACCTATTAACTTTATAAGTCCATAAATAATTTCATTCTTTTCATAAATTCAGAAAAGGCTTATTTGCTTCTATATTTTGAAAACTGCTAAATTTACTTCTCCTGCTCCCAAGACTTTCATATCCAGCTGCCTACTTGATTTCTCATTGTGGATATCTAATAGGCATCTCAAAGTTAAACTTAACATGCTCCGAGCTGAATCTTGACTCCCTGGAGTCCTTCCCCAGTTTCCCTCATCTCGGTAAATGCAATACCACTTATCCCACTGCTAAGGACCCAAACCTTAGAGTTTTTATTTTTTTATTTTTTTATTTCTCTATTGCTTTTACAACCCTACCAAAATATCAGCAAACCATTTTACCTATTTTCCAGATATGTCCAGAATCTGACTACTTCTCATCAACCATACTGTTATATGGCATCCCAATCCACCATCAAGTATTGCAATAGACTTGTAGCTTGTGCTTCGGTTTTTACTCTTGCCCCTTTGTGGTCTATTCATTACATAGTAGTCACAATTAACCTTTTAATAGCCAAGTCAGTTCATGCAATTTGTGGCTCCAAACTGTACAAAGCTTCCCATTGCTTTTTAAAAGAAACTGTAGTGCTCAGTTCTTTGGTCAAATGTCAGTCTAGATGTTGCCATGAAGGTGATAGTTACAGGCAATTCATATTCAAATCAGTAAATTTTGAGTGAAGCTGGGTACTCTCCGTAATATGGGTGGGCATCATCTAATCAGTTGAAGGTGTTAACAGAAAAGACTTGGGTTTCTGAAAAAGGAAGTGATTCTTCCCACAGTCTGTCTTGACTCAAGCTGCAACATTAACTTCTGCCAGAATTTCCAGCCTGCTGGCCTGCCTTGCAGCGTTTGTACTTGCCAGCACCCACAATCACATAAGCCAATGCTTTATTCTTTAACCTGCTTTATTCGTCTTCATAACTCATCACTCCTTCACATTATATTTTAAACCTCTTTGTTTACTCATTCATTGTCTGCTTTCCCAAATTAAAGATAGGTTTCAAGAAGAAAATTTTTCAGTGGTATGTTCAGTGTTATAATTCTAGCACCTAGAAAATCCCTTGGCATATATTTTTTTCAAAAAGTGTATATGTACTCTGAACATTATTTGTCAGTGAATGAATTACTAGGCACAAGGGTTTGGAAATATTAAAACTTGTAATTACTTGAAACATAATTGTATGATGTTCCACCTGGCATTACAATTTGTATGGTAGTTGCTGGGGGCTCAGTAGGGTTTGGGGTTGGAGAGAAGTTTGTTAAAGGGTACAAAATTTTAGTTAGATTCAAATAAATTCAAAAGATCTACTTTACAACATGGTCACTGTAGTCAATAGCAACGTATTGTATTCTAGGAAATCACTAACAGAGACGATTTTCAGTGTTATCACCGCCCCCCCCAAAAAAAATAAAAAAACAAGTGTGAGGTAATGTATATGTTAATCAGCTGTATTTAGCAATTATATAATAAATACATATTTCTAAATATTCTGTTCTATGCAAGAAATACATAATTTTTATTTGTCAATTTAAAAATTTATTAATTTAAAAGAATGTTGGCATATAAACTCTTGAACAAGCAATGCATCTGTAACCAAACATACATCTGCTCCTTCTTAGTTTGTCTGCTTTTAATGCATGAGTCTGTACGCATCCCATCCACTTAAATTTATCTGGTTTTCCTTTCTAACCCTCATAGGTCAGCCTAGTCTTTACCTTACTTCTGCTCATCACCTAGTACTGCAAAACTAAACTCATTCTTAGTAAGATGCTGCTACTAACCCCTGACCTTAATGGAGGGATGTGATTTGGAAGGTTACACCTGCCACTGTCTTATCCCTCAATTTCCCCTCAAAGTAAGGCATCGTATAGGTAATGCACTTTACTGAAAAATAGTGGAAAATATAATATGGGGATAAAAAGCTTAAATATGGATGCTATATATTCCAAAGAAAATGAGAAGTGAAAAAAATGGTGTCTTGATTAGAAGTCCCTTTGTTGACACTCCTCAACCCTAAGCTTTGCTGCTCTATCCCAATGTCTAACCTCTCCTTCTTCCTCATCTGGGGGATACACTCCACTTCCTTCTCAAAGACTATATGCCTTGACTTTCAGGAGTACATTGCTCAGTTCTAAACTATTCCTTCCAGACAAACATTATGGAAAAGAAATTACTATAGGCTTTGATCACTCGATCTGTCACCCGGGTTGGAGTGCAGTGACACATCACAGCTTACTGCAGCCTTGACTTACTGGGCTCAAGCAATCCTCCTGCCTCAGCCTCCTAAATAGCTGAGACTACAGACACAGACCACCACACCCAGCTAATTTTTATACTTTTTGTAGAGACGGGCTTTCATCACGTTGCCCAGGCTGGTCTCCAACTCCTGGGCTCAAGCAGTCTACCCACCTGGGCATCCCAAAGTGATGGGATTACAGGTATGAGCCATTGCACCTGACAAAATGGTTAATTTTAAAAGAAAATATGGAAGATAATATATTGCCATACAAGGACAGCTGTGAGGTGATTCCTGAAGTGCCTAACTACCCTAGAACCAACAGGCAGTGACCCTGTAGAATAAAGTTATCACAGAAGCTCTGACTTTCCTTAAATAATAAATTCCTCCACAGACAAAGGAGAGGGGGCACCACATTTGATACCTTCTTCACAAAAGCAGTCACATCAGTTTTTTATGAGAGAGTGGCAACTCTGGAAAGCCCCCCACATTACTAAAAAAATCTATGAGATAAAACCTAATTTTTATTTTATTAAATTCAGTTCTAGAAGATAAAGTTGGAAGTTGGGTATCTTTGCATGGTGATTGCATGGTTCAAATTTTTCTGAGCTCCTTCTTAATTTAAAGAGAGAAAAGAATAAAAATGGTATAATTTTTAAATAAAATGATAGATATCCAGTATGGTATTTCTCAAAAACATGCTATTTTTTTAGGGGCTGTGAATCATCACTTGACATGTCCTGTATACAGCAGCTTCCAGGCTGTGTCATAATTCTAGAAGACCTGGGTTGACATCGTAGGGAGGGCTGGGAAACATATTTGTCATAAATCTCATAACTTATCCAGCAAAATATCAGGAAAGCTGGAAATGAATGCTAAAAGGCTGTTATTGCACCTACTTATACACTGTTCACTGTTCAATTATGTATCAGAATTGGTTTTTATTTTAAATTAGATTTTATAAATTTGAAGGTTAACTTTATTTTGGAAAGGGACATAAATTATTTCTCTTAAAGTTCTTTCAAAGTTTGAAATAAATTGTTTAGTTTGCATTATACTTCAGAGAAATATCTGCTATTCATTTGTCTTCTCAAGGGAAGGATCAAAGTCTCTGTTATGTATAATAATTGGACCCAAACACTCCAACATGATATATTTCAGCCCATTCTATTATCCCAGTCTGCTACTGTGTAAAGTGAAGTAGATGTGAAGAATCAGAGTCAGAAATGACAGTAATACAAATAAGTTTTCAAATACCCTGCTAAATATCTTTCAAGGGCTTTAACTCATTCTTCCACCCAGTAGGTATTCGTAAATGTCCAATTGTGCCAGGCATGTGGAGTAGTAGCGGATAAAATGGCCTAAATGTAATACTGCAACAATCTTTTCATGTTGAGTCAAATCTCCCACCTAATGTATAACAGAGCCAGAATTTGAACACAGTTCTGACCGGAATTCAAAGCCTGTATTTTACTTTTCTTCTTTATCCTAAACTATATTTTCTTTTACTTAATGAAACATTTAATTAGAAAGGCTCAAATCTAGGTATTAAATATAGGGATATCATTTTTATAATATTTTATATTAACAGGGTACAGATAAGTATCTCAGTGGAGTGAGAGTGGCTCACGTCTAACACCAAGTCTTACCCCCAGCCTTTTTACATGCAGGCTGTTAGACTTACTGTGTCTTTAACGGGCACTGCTATTTTTACGGTTCCTGGAATAGACTTGATAGAAACTTCAACTATTGTGGAGTCAATTTGGAAGTTTTCAAAACTACTCGTTTTGCCATAGAGAATACTTTTAAAATAGACTCCCATAATCTTCAATATATTCAGAATAAGTATTCAAACATTTATAATAATATATATGGTTTTCAGAAGCATAGATGATGCAGTGATAATTTTTAAGTGTTCATGACATCAATTTTGCTTTGTGAAAGATATAATACATCAGGCTTTGTTAGGACAATGCAGAGCCAGCACAGAATCACGAAGGTGGAAGTAAAGATGATTTTCTTCTGCCTTAATAGCTTTAATTGCAGAATACTATAGAATACAGCTGCCCCTCCCTTCAAAGCTTCATTTCATTGCCTGTCTGTAAGCTGTCACACCATGCCTGCCACTTGACTGTTATGTCACCCAATCCTGTTCCACCTGAAAAAATATGTGGCAATATGTGCTGAATGCTCCATTTCTTTGCTCCTAAAGTGTAAATGCATTGTGCACTACTGAATTAGGAGTCGTTTAAGTAGGTTGATATAAACTAATTTACCATGAATAATATAGAAAATCCTCCACCTGTATAAATAAAATTTAGTTTAGGATTGACATTTTACTTAGAAATAAAATTAGAAATTTGTTTCACATTTTTTTTAATTTTTAAATTTTATTTTTTAATATTTGTGGATACATAGCAAATGTATATATTTATGGCATTCGTGAGATATTTTGATACAGGTATGCAATGTGAAATAAGCATGCCATGGAGAATGGAGTATCCATCTCATCAAGTATTTATCCTCGATTTAAAACATGAAATCTTTTGATGATTTGAACAAGGTGGCATAGTTAAGTGTATAAAATATATCATATCCTTTATTTGATATGTCTGTAGGTCTTTTAAACAAGAAAAACAACAAAAGGAATTAAACCAATCCCTGAAAAACAGCAAAGTTGGCAAGAAAAATGTAGATGATTTATTGCAATATATTCTCTAAAAGTTCCATTAAAAATTTTAGCTTTCATGGAACAACCATGTGTTAATCAGTGTTCTCTTAGAGGGACAGAACAAATATAGGATATATATATACACACATATTATATATAGTATACATTATAGTATATATATCCTATTATTTATATATACATAGTATACCGTACATAATAGGATATATATATATATATATATATAAATATATATATATATATTTATATATATATATAGGATATATAAACTCCCCTATGTGTGTGTGTGTGTATATATATATATATATATACACACACATAGGGGAGTTTATTAAGTATTAAAGTGCATGATCACAGGGTCCTACAATAGGCTGTTTGCAAGCTGAGGAGCAAGGAGAGCCGGTCCAAATCCCCAAAATGAAGAACTTGGAGTCTGATGTTCAGGGGTAGGAAGCATCCAGCATGGGAGAATGATGAAGGCTAGGAGGCTAGGCCAGTCTCTCCTTTTCATGTTTTTCTGCCTGCTTTGTACTCACAGGAAGCTGATTAGATAGTTCCCACCAGATCTGCCTTCCCCAGCCCACTGACTCAAATGTTAATCTCTTTTGGCAGCACCCACACAGACATGCCCAGAATTAATACTTTGTATCCCGATATTGGAAAGCGGTGTGCACTCCCATTTTTACTGCAGCTTTATTCACAATAACCAAGATGTGAAATTAACCTAAAAGTCTATCAACAGATGAATGGATATAGAAAATGTGGTATATACACCCAATGGAGTACTAGTCAGCCTTATTAAAAAAAAAAAAAAAAAGAAAGGAAAAAGAAAAACACAGGCAAGCCTGGAGCACATTATGTTAAGTGAAATAAGCCAGGCACAGAAAGATAAATACCTCTCGATCTCACTTACATGTAGAATATTAAAAAGTTGAAGGTCATGGAAACAGAGGGTAAAATGGTGACTAGTGGATACTGGGAGGTAAGGCCATAGGGGAGATATTGGTAAAAGTACACAAAATTTCCATTAGGCAGGAGAAACACAGCCAAGAGATCTGTTTTTAAAAGTTTAGCTTTCAAATAATTCACTGAACATGTCTGGTTTTTATTACTCTTTTCTTTCTGCATTGAAGTGTGTCATGAAAATCATTATATAGATAACTAGAGTTAAGCTCAAATTTGCTCTTTCTTGTGTAAGATGAGTGATCATGATTGGCCATGATTTGTAAACAGAATAGTCCTTTTTAAATATCATTCCCTCTCTTCATCCACTAACCTAGCAAATGACAATGATTTAAATTATGGATAGCACAGTATGTGATGAAAAATATGCATAACAAAAACTTTGTTTTGCAATGTTTGGCCACTGAGAACACTTTAAAAATATTTGTAAAATAGCAGTTTTGCACAACGTTGGTAATGTTCGCTATGCAGTTGTACACTTGCATGAGTACACTACCTCTTTGGTAGAAACACTGACTGTGACTTGATAAAAGTCATACATTTGTTTAGAAAGTGACAGACAGAAAATGATGCAGAAAGCAATGGCCAGCACCTAATGACTGTGAAGAACTATGAGACCCATCAGACTAATTATTTCTTATTTAAGAGGGACAGTTCTAGTAAGTTAAAATTTGTAAGCATAATTTATCAAAATTTCTGATTACTCATTTGCTAAATGTTCACCAGTAAGCTTAGAAAATACTCTTTAAACTGTGAAAACAATTTGCCAGTCTAGCCGCTAGCATTAGGCTATTGATGGTATTTTTTATTTTAGGGTGTCAAGAGTTCATATTGTTTCAAATTTCATCACTGACATAGAATATGGAAAACCACACTTATGTATTATGTTTGCAGTTGACACTAAGCTTTATTGTTGTATGTGGTAAATGAGCAGTGTGGAGAAATGGGATAAATACTTGTTGGAAAGTAGAGAAAGAAGAAATCGAAGACAGATTTGAAAAAAAAGCAATATCAATGTAAAAGTTGAGAATTAGTTTTGAAAAATGTAATCAAGGATTCTTTGCTAGATTATGACTGTCTAAACAAAATCACATTTAGATACATCAATAAAAAGTGTATGACTGATGATTTGATCTTTTGGTAAAATAAAGCACAGATTAGTTAGATTTTCAGGAAGAACCGGCAAAAATCATCAGTTGTTTCCTCAATGAGCAATGGCTTCCTTGGCCGCACTAACCACTAACAGCTAAAGTTAGTTCGGCATTTAAAAAAATGTGATTAGTATGTATTGTGGGCTGCGCTGTGACCTCCACGAGGGCATATTCAAGTGCCAACATCTGGCACCTGTGAATGTGATCTTATTTGGAAACAGGGGTTTTGCATATGTAATCAAGTTAAGATGAGGTCATACCGCATGCAGTAGGGTGGCCCTAAATCCAGTATAGGTTGTATCCTTGTAAGAAGAGAAGTAGGAACACAGACATAGAAATGGGTGTTCTGCCCATTGACAGAGGCAATGATGGAGACAGAAATTGGAGTGAGGTATCTACAAGCCAACAAACATCAAGGATTGCAGACAATCACAAGAAGCTAGAAAGAGCCAAGAAAAAATTCTCCCCTAGAGCTTTGACCCTATCAACACCTCGATTTCAGGCTCCAGGAATAAGGGAGAATAAATTTCTGCTGCCTTAGGCTACCCATTTTACGGTGTTTTGTTACTGTCCCCTAGGAAACTAATACATTATGTCATCCGTAAAAGAACGAATTACAAAAGTTTTTTTCAGTCCAATGAATGTAAATGAATATTTATATTTTATACACTTATACATTTGTAGGTTGTCTTGGAGCTATGATAGTAAGTCACATCAACAGAAATTCCATTTTGAAAAGCACTGATGGAGAAACGGCAAAAAATAGATACTGGCTCACCTAAACGTGAGCACATGCATTCTTCACTGCCATCACCATTATCTCCCTAAAGCAGCTCTGCCAGTGTCACTGTCTACTTGGTGACTTTCTTTTACTTGCAATAAGGGACTCCATATTCTTCAGCTGGGAACACATATCTTTTTCAATGTAATATCTTGCTTTTATATATATATACAAAATAGAATTTTATTACTTACAATTGTGGAGTCTGGGAAGTCCAAGATCAAGTTGCCAGTAGTATTAGTGTCCTATGAGGGCTGCCCTCTGCTTCCAAGATTGCATTTTCACCTCTACCTAATAATCTAGCCTATATTGTGCTGTGCCCAAGTGGCACCAGTGTTCCAGCTACACTAGATTACATGTCATCCTTCAATACAGCGAGCATTTTCTTGCCCCTGGATATTAATTTGTGCTGTTTTCTTTTGTTCTTAAGTAACCGAAACCCCATTGCAGTTATTCAAAGACTAATTCAAATGCTGCTTTGCCCCGTGAAGGCTTCCTCAATTCTCCTCCTTGCCTTGTTTTTTCTATCCTTGTTTCCATTATACTTTGTATCTTCATTAGAGATTTAATAAGACATTGTGATTTATAATTTATGTATGTGTCTTGTCCTCATTTTATCAGACAAGATGGTGCTTATGATATTCTTTTACAAATCACTGTTAACATACACTTGCAACTTGAAAACAGTTAAAGGTAAAATGTAATCTGTTCCTTAGAATATGGAGACCTGTTCAAGGAGGAATGATCAGTGATTCATGAATGAGTGGGTGAAGGTATGACTGAATGAGGAATCAATATAAAATTGAATGTGTTCGTTCTTTAAAATATATCTAAAAATAAAGAATCAGCTGGTTTATTTTAATTTTCAATAATCTTAGCAAAAAATATTCTGATAAAAATTATGATGTTAGGGTTTATGAACACTCTACAAAAAATATATGAATTTAAAATGTGTGTCTCCTCTCGGAAATATTAATATCAATTTTAAAAATTTAAAAATGCCAACTGCTTGAGTTGACATTATTAAATCTTGAGTTACATATTTACATTAGTTTTACTGATTCATAAATTAACAAATAATTACAATCAATATAAATTAAAAATTTGTACAGGGCATAAATTAAAGGTAATTAAATATTTTATATCAAAAGAGAATTATTGAATGGAAATAGAATCCTGTTTGAAAGTGCATGAAGATAATGAGTTTTAAATTTTTGAAAAAATCTAAATATAAATAACACAATGAATGTGAGTTTATTTATAAAATTTGTTTCGACTTTATAATTTTAAAGATTATTCTAGCTACATAACCCTCACCTCTTTATGCAATTGCTAAATATGAACTTATGAGTTCTTTATAAGAAAAATGTATATTAAAAAAATAAACATAGTACTTGGTTTTCAGAGAAGAGTCTGGTATTTTGAGACAGAAAATGTTAAACCTAATCCTTGCAGAAATGGAAATACTGAAACTCCCTTTACAGAGAATGCCTCTTCATTCTATTAGAATGGAATCTTTAGAACCAGCAATAAAAGAGCTTAACAGTAACAATAGCACAATACATACCAGAAAATATTTTAAGTGTTTTGTATATATTAACTGATATAAGCTCACAACAACTCTGTAAGTACTGTTATTACCCATATTTCACAAAAGGAGAACTGTTTTTTTACTTAGTGAAGATTAACTCATGAAGGTCATATACCATATACCCAGTACATGATGAAAACACTATCCTAGCCTTGCTCTAGAATCCGTTTCCTCTACCACTCTTTTCTGGAGTCCTCTAAGTTTTAGGGGAACAACTCTCTGATCTCTCTTCTTCATAGGAAATTGAAGTCATGAGGGCATATATGTTTCGAAGCTTCAGCAGCACACAGCACTCCAAAAGGAATAATTTACAAAGCGTTGTATAACGAACACTCCTTGAGATGCCTTCCTCTTTATATATGCATATGTATGTCACTTACCTAAAGTAAAGGAGAGCATATGAACTAAAATACATGTTTTTATGTAGCGTAACAGAGATCCATGATACCTACACAATTTCAAGTACTGTGTGACTTTCCATTCATCAAAATAAAGCATTTATACATATATGTACACCAACTTGTCATTGTTAATTTAAGTTACTTCTGATTCCCTTAAAACCTTTAACATCCTGTCCCTAAAATGTTCATTTTGAGTATTTCCTTAATTGTGGCAACAAATAATGTGAGACTAATTACAACTACATTCAAATCTAAATTCACTATTAATTTTTCTTATGTCCATTGGCAACAAGAACTGCATTCCTTAATTGAATTTTCCTTATTTGTAAAATAAAGGCAGTATATCTATTTGGAGGCTGTTGTGAAAAAAAATAAGATTAAATATGTAATACATTCCTGACAACAATTTGGACTTGCTCAATAAATTCTATTTTCTCCTTTCCTAATTCTTGTGACAGTGAATATTTGTCTGCTTTACTAATAAAAAATTATTAAGAATGTTATTTTAAGAAACATTAAGTAGGTAGATGAAATACGCATATCTATGTTTTAAAAATAATCATTATTTATTTTAGCATTTATGTAGTAATTCTGAGGTATCCGTGGATTCACGTAAATTTTTTATATATAGTAAGTTGCTGAAGCAAATCTGTCTTGCTGCCACTCAAAAAACTTGATGTCTATCCTATCATTCCTCAAATTTTTTTTATTATACCTTAAGTTCTGGGGTACATGTGCAGAACGTGCAGGTTTATTACATAGGTAGGTATGCAAGTACCATGGTGGTTTGCTGCATCCATCATGCTGTCATCTATGTTAGGTATTTCTTCTAATACTATGCCTTCCCTAGACCCCCTACCACTTTCCCTCATCTTGCCCCCAGGCCCCTGACAGACCCCAGGTGTGTGATGTTCCCCTCCCTATGTCCATGTGTACTCATTGTTCAACACCCACTTTTAAGTGAGAACATGCAGTGTTTGGTTTTCTGTTCTTGTGTCAGTTTGCTGAGAATGATGGTTTCCAGCTTCATCCTTGTCCCTGCAAAGGACATGAATTCATCCTTTTTTATAGCTGCATAGTATTCCATGGTGTATATGTACCACATTTTCTTTATCCAGCCTATCATTGATGGGCATTTGTGTTGGTTCCAAGTCTTTGCTATTGTGAACAGTGTCGAAATAAATGTACCTGCGAATGTATCTTTAAATCCTTTGGGTAAATTCAAAACATTCTGGCAATTCATTCCAAGCCAGAGCATCTCAGTAATTCTTTTCAAAATGTACTGTTGATATGAACTCTCAATGAATTACTTTTTATTACACTGCTTTGATTTTATTAATATAGTAAGTTAGAGGATTCCTAACCTAAGTCATATTGATTCTGTCTGGATTCTTTATCCATCGAACCAAGCGATATATTTTATATTACACAATGCATAAGTGGATATGTGAATCTGAAGAAGCTTAGTATTTCTATTAAAGCCTTTATCAAATTCATATACATGCCCACATAGTGAATTGGGTTTGGGAGTTTTTTGTTTCTGTGTTTGTTTTTCCTGTCTCTAATAAGATTACTATCAGGAAACCACCTTTGCTATTCTTAGAAAGAAATTTACCATTGTAGAAATAAAGGTAGATTTCCTACAAAAAGAGCGGGTGTGACCACGGTGGTACCATTTTAGGGCTGCTTCTGCTAAAGCAGCTGACTCTCAGTGGCAGACAGCCCTACTCTCTGAGAAAAAGATGTTAAATCACACCCATTCCGTTTCAATGTTTTGCTGATAAATTTTACTCACCCCTGGTGGAGTAGAGCCAGAGAGAGAGAAAGAGGCAGAGATTCAGTGAATGCCATACTTGGTTTTGGAAGCTCTTCTGGGTGACAGCTTAGTTTTGGATAGTAACTACTTATGGGTTCCAGATAAACATTAACATGCAGTCCCAGGACTCCAAGCAAAAGGTCACCCTTGGTCCAATTTTCACTAAGAAAGGAAGCTTACCCTTATTCAATGGCAGATGGTAGCATGTTTACATAGTACCCTTAGAGAGAATTAAGAGCAGTGGGTGGAAAATGGAACAAGAGACATTCAACCTAGTATTGATACAATACTTTCCAACAATTGCTGTCTCCAGCAATGGAATCACCCTTCATGAAGCTGTGAGTGCCTCATCACAAGAATTATTCTAGCAAAGCCCAGGTAAGCATCTGCCATGAATACTTTTCTTTAACTTTCACAATTTGTTTCAGCAAGTATTTACTTAATGCCTCATTCAGGTTGTGCACCTTTAACTTGAAATTTTAAACTCTGAAGTGCTCCAAAATCTGAAACTTTTTGAGTGCCCAAATTATACCACAAGGAGAAAATTCTACACCTGACCTCATGTGATGAGTCCCAGGCAAAATACAACACAGGGTTTATTCAATGTCTCCAAGGCGAAAAGGGAATCTCCCCAGCCCATTCAGGTGCAATACAACTTTTCCACACATGCCCAGGTTCCCCACACAAGTCCACCCACAAAGGGTAATAAAATGGCACATGTGTAGGCTGGATGTGCCAAGGGCAGATTCCCGATGACGCCCTACGTCAGGGACCAAGACCTGTATGCATTACTCACTGTGTTTTCTTGCTTATTATCTACTTTTGGTGTAAGGATATTGTGGAAAATGTCAAAAAAAGGCCTGAAGATAGTCCTATGAGTGACAGTGATAAGAAAAAGCGTAAGCACTTATATTTATCTATAACACACAAAATCAAACTGCTGGAGAAACTGGACAGTGACATAAGTGTGAAATGTCTTAGAGAGGAGTGTGGTGTTAAAGTGACCACCATACATGACTTGAGGAAATGGAAAGATAAACTGTCGAAGTACTATGCCGAAAGCAATGAATAGAAGTTAATGAAAAATATGGCTGGGGACAGTGGCTCATGCCTGTAATCCATGCACTTTGAGAAGAAAAAGTGGTTGGATCACCTGAGATCAGGAATTCAAGACTAGCTTGACCAACATTGCAAGACCCCCTATCTACCAATTATACAAAAACTAGCCAGGTGTGGAGGTGGGTGCCTGTAGTCCCAGCTATTTGGGAGACTGAGGCAGGAGAATTACTTGAATCTGGGAGACAGAGTCTGCAGTGGGCAGAGATCCCGCCACTGAACTCCAGCCTGGGCAACAGAGCAGGACTCTGTCTCAAAAATAAATAATAAATAAATAAGAAGTTAATGAAAAATAGAAAAACACTGCATAAAACTATAAATGAAGATCTTGATTGTGTATTGAAAGAATGGATTCATTAGCTTCTGAGTGAACTCATGCTACTTAATGGTATGCTGATTATGAAGCAAGCGAAGAACTATCACGAGACACTGAAAATGAAAGGAAACAAACGGACTGCTTGCAGAAATTTAAGAAAAGACACAGTATTAAAGTTTTAAAGATTCGTGGTGACAAAACATCTGCTGGTCATGAATCAGAGAGAAATTTATTGACAAGTTTACCAAGGTCATCACTAATGAAAACCTGACACCAGAACAAGTCTATTATGCTGATGAACTATCACTATTTTGGTGTTACTGCCCCAAAAAGACACTGACTGAAGCTGATGAGACAGCCCCTACAGGAATTAAGAATGCCCGGGACAAATAACTATGGCAGCACGTGCTACCACATTAGGCATGCATAAGTATAAACTTGCTGTGATAAGCAAAATCTTGAATCCTCACTATTTTCAAATAATGAATTTCTTTCCCATTCGTTATAATGCTAATAAAAGGCATAGGTCACCAGAGATATCTTTTCTTATTGGTTTCACAAACATTTTGTACCAGTGACTTGTGCTCACTGCAGGGAAGCCAGAATAGCAAATTCTGTCATTCCCTGTAACTGTTCTGCTCATCCTTTAGCTGAAATTCTCATCAAAAATAATATGTATGCTATATATTTCCCCAAAATGTGGCTTTATTAATTCAGCCAAGTGACCAAGGTATTTTTAGATCAAGGAAAGTAAACATAAAACACTTTTTTGAACAGTGTAGTAGCCTCAGTCAACAGAGGCATGAGTGTGGGGGTTTTCAAAAGGACTTTAGCATGAAGGGTGCCATATATGCTGTTGCCAATGCTGGGAACACAGCTACTAAAAACAGTTGTGCATGCCTGATACAACCTCCGGCCTGCCTTTGTGCTCACGGAAGATAATGAACAAAGTAGCAACTTTAAAGGGTTTTGTATGTCAAATGAGAGAAAAATTATGTCTGACTTCCTTTCATATGCAAAACAGATATCTTCAGAGTCCATCATTAAGTGGGAAGAAGTTGATATCAAAGACGTTTTTAACATTGGTAATGAGGATCCAGTTGTTCATTTATTGCCTGATGGTGAAATGGCCAAAATAGTTGTGAATCAAGTTGAGCATGATAATAATGACCATGTTAACAGTGCTTGAAAAATGCCTATACATGACGTGGTAAAAATGTGTGATGGTCTTACTGAAGGACAAGAGCAGTATGCATTCATAACAGAACAAAAAAATTATGTCACTTTATACAATCAAAGAGAAACTTCTAAAACAAAAAACATTGTTAATGAGGCAAATGACTCTGGAGGAAACATTTTTAAAAGGCTTCCTGCAGAATTTCTCCTTATCTCTGGAGAATCTCCTGGTCCCTCAATTGCTTTTGATGCTTCTTCTTACTAAACTATATATATACAAAGTGTATTTTAACTCTTTAATCAAAACACAGCATCACAGATAGAGAATGAAAGCCTGCCATTGTCAGCTGTTGCTGTTGTTTTACAGCTGATATGGGTATTCTGGCGATGCTACTGTGCTATTAGTTACCCTGAACACATTATATTTTCACTCTATTAATGGTATTTTTTTTTACTGTTAGGCGTTTAGCTATGCATAAGTATAAGGAAATTATTGCTTATTGCTTATCAGTAGCCTATGAATTCGGAGTCAGGAACAAGGGTGATGTCAAACAACCACAGGTTGTCCAAGTCAGTGGCAGAGGAAGTGGCACCTTTGCTTTCTGATTGTTCAGTGTACACACACATTCTTTCATGCACAAAATTGTTTAAAAATACTGTATAAAATTACCTTCAGGCTATTTGTATAAATATATAGTGAAACATATAAATTTTATGTTTAGACTTGGGTTCCATCCTCAAGTATTTCATTATGTATATAGGAATATCTCAAAATCTGAAAGAAAAAAAAAAGTAGAAATCCCAAACCGTTTTGGTCCCAAGTATTCTAGATAAGGAATCCTCAACCCACATGTGCTAACCCTATTCTAAGGGCTAGGATAACAGCCATGAGCAAAACAACACATTGCTATCACAAATATTACATTTTAGAGGAAGAAAAAAATCCAGTAAACACAGAAATACGTAGCACAGTTTTATTTAGAAATAAGTGCTATAAGCAAAATTGAAGTCTGATAAAGGAATTGAGAATAATGGTATTACCACTGCAAATGGGGCGGAGCACAAGGGCTCAACTCCCTCCCGGATCACTAAAGATGTAACCGGATTGGGGTGCAGGGGCCTAGCTCCCTCCCAGAGGATCGCCAAAGAAGTAACCAGGGGACAGGAGCAGAGCTGTGGGGGCATCCCAAAGATGCTTCCAGTTCCCCGATCTGATGTGCCTAGGTCCTTGATCCCTCTTACCCCACGAATGGGAAGAGGCTCTGGAGGCACAGTGAGCTTACCATTCGAATAAATATCACGGACCCAAAGAATTTAGCAGAGTGATTTATTAGGCAGAGAGAGAGAAAAAGAGAGAAGGAGCGAGACAGCTCCCAGCTGTGGGAGGGGATCCGAGGGAGGAATCCGCATAGGTAAGGAGCAGTGGGTTTTTAACCTTGGGAGTTATTCCTGCCCCATTCATGTTCTCGTCCAATGAGAGGAGTTCTTTCAAACTTCTGCTGGAGTGATTATCTTCGATTTTGATATTGGATTGGCTGCCCCGCCATCAGAGACCCCTCCTCCCAGAGCTTTTGGTGGGCTTTTTGGAGAAAAGAAGCTCACCTAGAATATCTACCTAGCCTAGCCAGGGGAAAGTCAAAGAACTTTACTTTCCCAGATGAGGACCTGGATGGAGGTATGGTGCTGGGAAATTCCTGCCACACCCCTTGTGGACTTGGTTTTCCTTAACACAGTCCCTCACTACCTTAGAAAGTATGATCAAGGAAGTTCTCTTGACAACTTGAGTAGCAGCAAATGGTAAATCATAATTCTTTGTAAGCCATTGTAAGAGCTATACATTTTATTCAAATAAAAATTGAAGGCACACAGTGACGAGGCAGGCCACATTGCTTTAACTTATCTTTGAATTCTGTACAACACTCTTGTTTTTAATCCTCAACTTTGCCTTCCCCTGAATGCCAGGGCAAGTGTTCAGGTGATTGTGGGTATATATTTATTTATCTAATTTTTATTTTGTATTTTATTTGTCTGAGGCAGGATCTCACCCTGTCACCCAGGCTGTAGTGCAGTGGTGTTATCTCAGCTCACTGTAACCACCAACATCCTTCTTGGGTTCAAGCGATTCTCATGCCTCAGCCTGCTGAGCAGCTGGGACTACAGGCTTGCACCAGCACATCTGGCCTGACCTCCCAAAGCACTGGGATTGCAGGTGTGAGCCACTGCACCTTATTATGGGTATTTAAAATGGGCCAACTAGCAAAATTAAGTATAAATCAAATATTGAATATAATTTTACAGTTATGAATTGCCTCGTTATTTAATTTTGTCTTAAATAGTTCACATTGACTTAATTAGAAAAATTTCAAATGTGTAAACTCAGAATGAAGAGATGAGTGTAATAAACACCATATATCCACTAAGCAGCTTAAACAGCTATCGAATTATGCCAATCTTATTTTATTTGTAATCCTATCCACTTCTGCCAGCCTCAGGTAACAGTGAAACAATGAGCAAATGTCTTACCATTTCACCCTTAAAATTTTTAGAATGTTAGAACTTTTTGAAAAATAACCATACTATCATTAACACTCCTAAAAATGTTAAGTCATTTCTTAATGTTATCAAATACAAGGTGTTCAAATTTCCCCAAATGTCTCATAAATATATTATTAGAATGATGTACTTTAATTAGTGTCTAACAAGATTTACTCGTTATGTATTGTTAGTATGTCACTAAGTCTCTTTTTATCAACCTGTCACTCTTTTCTTTATTTTAAACCTCAATTTACTTGTTAAAAAAGGGTGTCATTTGTCCCATTATTCCACTACATTCTAGATTTTGATAATTGAATCCCCATGATATCATTTCACATGTTCCTCTATTTTCTGTCTTTTTTATAAACTGAGAGTGAGTCCTATATGTTTGATCAGATTTGGTTCAAGATTCTCTTCCATTGTTACATGTAGTCACACTCCCCACCGCAGCCCACCCAGGCACTCATCTGAACCTCCCCATACCTCCGCAACTTTAAGAATTGCTTAAGATAAAATCCCAAACGTGAGAAAAGCAGCTGAGAATTGTCCTTTAGTCGGTTGGGTCTTCAGAAAAGCCTAGTAGCTATAGTTCATTAGTGTTTCAAGATATTCGTCATTATTCAATCAATATTCAATTGGAAATATTTATAAAAATAATAACAATGAAGATATCAGATATATTGTTGAACAAATGTGGCCATTATCCTTTTCATCTCTGTTATAGAAAAATCCTAGATTATTATTGAGGACTTTGGGGTTCCATTTTATCTTTCTCAACTTTTATTTCTTTTTAGGAACCCCACTTCTAAACATCAGTTTTTCCTGAAATCTCCCCTTCAAGTCAGTTTCTTCAGCTATCAGATGGATTTACAGGGCCTATTCTCCTTCATGAAGGGAATATTTTAAAATTTATTTTTTATTATTACTACGGAAACTCAGCAGTTAGATGCATGACTGCCTGAATGAATGGTTCACCTCTTCTTTTCCTGCTTTCCAAAGTGTTTTCAGTAGCAACCGCTGACTAATGACAGCACACATTAAACCTTGGTTTGAGACACACACAAGTTTGAGGTAATGTTTGCATAATATTTTTATAAGAAAATAATAGGAATACAAGCACCTAAATTCAGCCTTTTCTCTCGTTTCCCATGGCTTGTTCGTTTATAACTTGTTTCAGAATTGCCCTGTGCTCTGTCTCTCTCTTTGACCTTCTGTTCTAAGATAACAAACACTTTGAATAACTAATATGTCTTCTATGATGCCAGCTATTTCCAGTTTGAAATGTTTAAATAAGTGGTTTTCCTTAATTTGCAGCTATAGTTCTTTTTTTAACCCAGTTTTAAAGTTAGTCTCTTTATGCCTTCTCACCTTCTCCCTCCCTGACTTTCTATTGCTCAACAATCTTTAAAATTAAAGCATTCCGATGAAAGTAAAAAAAATGAAGTTCATGTGATTTGCTTCTATATTTTGAGTTATATTTTAACTTCATATATGTTATTTTATTCTCAAATATATATTTCCTTTTTTACCCCCAACTATCACAAAAAGAAACTGGAATATAGAACATCTCCTTTCAAAACAAAACTGGATATTGGAACTTCATCATTATTTCTTACATGCCTGTAGGGTATTTTTTGTACTAATAAAAGGACTCAGATATGTTAAATTCATCCATTCAAATGTGTACACATTGGTTTTGCTCTTTATTGTGTACATTTGCACATGAAGCCTAAGCTTATCTTTGCTTCTTTAATAACAACAGATAAAAATATGTATTGAACATTTATTTTGTGTCAGGCACTGTGTTATATTCAAGAAATACAGTGGGAGAGGAACAATTATTGTCTTTAATATCGTTGAACTCTAGAAAGAAAACCATTGAATGGGTAACCCACTGTCTGTCAAGTGTTCATTCCCTTCTCATTCGCAGTGAACAAAATTGTTCCAACTGTCAATTGTAGAAAACCTAAACTGTTTTCAAACAAACATGTATGGTTTCTTGATTCTTCATTTATGTCTCATTTTCTCCCAGCTTCACTTACAAGTTTTATATATTGGCCAATGTCATGTGGTACTGACAGCTCAAGGCATTAAAGAAAGTGAAAAGTCAAAAATACATAAACCTGCTATGAAAAAGTCAGAGGCAAAAAGCTAGATTTAGACATCCAGTGGACCTTGTTTATTTAGACCTTTCCCTGTAAAATATTTGAAACTTTAACAGAATGACATCCCTAAAAAATTTTGATGACATCCCAAAATGACATCAAAAGTGTATTTGTGCAATTTACATAAAGTGAGAAATGGATTTGTTACAGTCTTGACTTTGGCTGATAAATGTGTGCTTCATGGTAGGAAAATGTAACGGGTTCTATGAGCAACAGCAATCTGTGAGGAGACCCTCTATAGCAGATGCCACCAAATTGTCCCTTTCTCCCATCCTGCCTCCATGCCCACACCTGCTGTTGTTCATACCAAGAATGAATCTACAAAGTACAGACCGTATCCTTTTTATGACTTCCCCACAGCTTTCAGAACTTCCGCAAAGCTTTCATTAGTCTCTTTGAAGTTCAAAATGTGACCCTGAACACATTCTCGTATTGAGTTGTAGATTCCCGTTTATTACTAAAGAGGCAGTAGCAATAAAGAGACACAATGCATTACAAGATTTTTCTCAATGTGTCATTGGACTGTGAACTTGGCTCTTGCTCCATTTTAAATTTGCCAGTGTTCTCTTGTGTATTTTCTGTTCTTGCATCCTGTCCCAGACATTTCCAGGAAAGTGAATCTCCAAGGAATCATATCATACAACATTATAACCAAAAGAGACCTGAAAAATTCTGTTTTCTGGTCTTTTAATTTTAGAGAAGGAACTGAGATCAAATTTTCTGTAATTTGACAAGCATTCTGACCTGAAAACAGTATTTATAAGAAGCATAAATGTTACTAGAAGGAGAGCATTTCTGGCAGAATGACATTCTAGAATGATGTACAAGTCCCAGAAGGTAATTAAGCAGCCGTTTTATTGCTTAATCCCCATGTCATGTTCAGGTTTTCTCGTCTTACTTTAAAAAAGAACGTTGCTCTAAAAAGACAGAGATTATTTTGCACAGTTAAAGAATGGAGATGAGAAATATAGGATCCCTTTTAGGTAATACTATGTGTTTAACTTTTATCTAGGTAGTTTTGAAAGACATGCAGTGAGCTGAGATTATGCCACTGCACTCCAGCCTGGGTGACAGAGCAAGACTCCATCTCAAGGAAAAAAAATATATATATATATATGAGAAAAGTAAATTCTTGATCAGGAGGTATACAATTAATAAGGAGGTATACAATTGATCAGGAGGTGTGCAATTAATAAATATACAAATAATATTGAGCATTTTGATATATACATGAAAATGAACTCTTGGGTTTGACGTCATTATTCTTATTGACATTGCATTCATAATGTCCACTCTTCAGCAGTAGGAACACAGTCATGTTAGATGATGTGTTATTTTGACATAACCCTAGTAAGTTTTGATAGCTTTATAACTGTAGAATATGAAAACATATTGCTGGCGATCTTGTATATTTCCTGTTTCAGACAGTCTGGATGACAGAAATATCTGCTGCTATAAATGTATAGTTATAATGTATATGTGGATATTCAGAGGTAAACTAAAATAAACACATCACATATTTTATAAAAGCAGAAGAAGAAGTAAGAGTTGTACGCCAGAGGGAATAAAACTAACTCATTTGTGAGCAAAGGATGATCACAAAAAGAAAAGGTTGCAAAAACTTCCCAGAGGTTGTGACATTTGATCTGAACTCAGAAAGCTGAGTAAGATTTCACTGCAAAGCAAGGAATGAGGAACCCAGACAGAAGTAATAAGTTTCCAAAGCCTTATTACAGATTCAGTTATGTTTAACGAATAATGGTAGTTTAATACTACCCCATAAATGTATGGTCGGAAGTTCAACATTTCTGTGAACAAAGTTTTATTGTAGCACAGACATCCATTTGTTTTTGTAGTATGTTATTACTGCAAAAGCAGAGTTGAGTAGCTCTAACGGGGCAGTATGAATTACAAAGCCAAAAATATTCACAAAAGGGGTTTGCTGACTCTTGATATCAATTGAGACATTTGCACAGGTATAAAAAATGTACTGGTGATTTCAGGTTAATTAAAATGTATACGGTTAAAACTTCCCAAACTCTGTCTGCAGTTACCCAGCAAAGCAAGGTAGAGGGTTAAAGGTGGTTAAATACACGACAGTCAGGGGATAAGTTTAATAAACTAGCTTGATATCTCTAAGAAAATAGCTATTATTATGGCCTATACTACAATGCCCCAGATTTTACCTTTCTCACTTTTGTGTACCAGGGGATTTGCATACTAGGACATTGGAAACTGACAAAATGATAGACATGAAATTCATCCTTTTGCTAGAAGAGATATAAGACGAAAATAGAAATGCAGAGGGAAAAGGAAGTGAATTGCAAAGTGTATCTGTCCATTTAAGACTTTTTTTTTTTTTTTTTGCCTAAAGTTTCTGGCTTAAGGTTTAAGTACCTTTGATCTGGATCAGTCTTTTCCTTTTCCCAGTGCTCTGATGCATTGATACGCTTGACAAGATCAATGCAACTTGAATGGAGGGGAGAATATCAAGGAACGAATATTCCGCAAATAAGTAGGTCAGCCCAAAATCCTAAGAGAAAATTCAGAGTACCCAAGGACTCATTCAAATAGGGACTCTTTATTATCTTATAATCACAATATAAATAGCTCTTTAGTCCCTCTCCATGTCAGGTAATTCCACAGAAACTAGAAGTAGCTGCTTCCCTTCTTTTCTTTCTGTTACAGGTTCTGATTAACCCTCAATGAGCTGTATCATTGGTCCTCAGCACATCAGAAGGATTTCTAGGCCAGGTTCTGTGGCTAACGCCTGTAATGCCAACACTTTAGGGAGCCAAGGCAGGTGGATCACCTGAGGTCAGGAGTTCGAGAACAGCCTGGCCAACATGGTGAAACCCCACCTCTGCTAAGAATACAAAAATTAGCTGGGTGTGATGGCAGGCACCTAAAATCCCAGCTACTCTGGAGGCTGAGGCAGGAGAATCACTTGAACCTCAGAGGTGGAGGTTGCAGTGAGCCGAGATCACTGCAGCCCGGGTGACAGACCCAGACTCTGTTTCAAAACAAACAAAAAATTTCTAGTACTGTGATGATAAGTAGTATAGCATCCTATAAAGAAGTCATAGGCAGAGAATCAGGGTGCTTACAGTCACTGGATTTTACAGCTGGAAAGGATCTTACAAGTTATCTTGTCCAACTTCTCATTTTCCTCTGTAAGAAACTCAGGTCCAAATCTATAACGTGACCAATATTTAAATCCTGGCCTATTCCACCGTGGGACCCTGGAGCCTCTAATTCTCATCAGTCTCTGCTTTTTAAATGCAAAATTCACATAAATCAAATAATCTCAAGAAACCTCTATATTACAGGATGCTAGTAGTCCACATCTTGAGAAAACAAAGCAAACCAAACATCTTTAAAAATATAAAAAGCACTACTGAATTTTAAGAATCTTATCTCCTCTAGACAGAAGGGTCTTTTTGATTTTTAGTATCAGGCTTCAGTATGTAACCTTTCATATCTGGACTGTACTATTTCTTCGATAGAGTGAGTTCCCCGCTATACTACAGAAAACATTGAATTCTCTACTTTATCATTCTTTTTTTCTTAAAGGTGCCTCTCATATTATTTGCCTGGGAGTTACAATTGCTTTCTTTTCTTTTATTTTCTTTCTTTGTTTCTTTTTTTTTTTTTTTTTTTAACAGAGTCTCGCTCTTTGTTATTCAGGCTGGATTGCAGGGGTGTGCTCTCAACTAGTTGAAACCTCTGCCTTTCGGTTTCAAGCGATTCTCCCACCTCAGCCTATGAAGTAGCTGGAACTACAGGCACACATCACCACCCCAGGCTAATTTTTGTATTTTTAATAGAGGCAGGGTTTTGCCACACTGGCCAAGCTGGTCTCAAACTTCTGACCTCAAGTTATACACCCTCCTCAGCCTTCCAAAGTGCTGGGATTACAGGCGTGGCCCACTGTGCCCAGACCAACAACAATTGCTTTATGCGTGGCATCATTCCGGTGGAGGTCCTAGTCAGTAGGTCATCCAACTAATCATTGTTGCCAACCATTGACAAGGCCCAAGGAGAACAACAGAGATGGGGGAGGTAGAGCAGGAATAGGAGAAGCAGGTTTTGAGCACAGATTTATCTGGGTCCAAATTTGAAATATTTTACTTACTAATTCTTTATCATGTTTAAGATAAGCTCCTCAAACTGCAAGCCTCTACTTTCTCAATGGAAAAAATAGCAATGCCTATATTGTTTTGAGGGTTAAATATGGTGAAGCATCTATAGATAAGCACCATATTCAACACAAAGAAAATGCCTAAAAATCTCTACCCTAATATGTGTATTTTTTTTTGTTCCTTGCCTTCCTTGTCTGCACTTCTTTTCTGAAATTAACCTCCAAAAGTATATCTTCTAAGTTTGTATTATTTTTATAGAGTTACTACAAATATGGGATTTGTGTGTTAAATACAACTCAATTTCGTTTTTTATACATAAACTGGGAAAAGTGATCAATGCTTATAAACCACATGACAATATGTTTCATTCTGACTATATGTGCATCTGAATATGGCTTGAAGTTAACCGTTTGCATGATCAATCAGAACAAATGAATCAACTTGCTTTCGTGTTTTTCAAGAATTTTGTGTAATCCTTCATGTAAATTAAAGAAATTGATTAGTTTTGTAATAATGCAGACAATGCTGTAAGGATAACATTTTGTATTGGGGGTAGTATGCAAAAAAAAAATGTTTTTCCCTCTGTATCCAGTATGTTTATGAGCCCCTTCTCACCCCAACAGTTGGTATACACCCAGGGAGCGTAAAATCATTTCAGCATTGGCCCAAGTACAACATAGAGTAATTAGAGAAGTAAATCTATTCTCTACAACTCATTGTGCATATTCAAGAGTCAGATGAAATATCCTTGCAAAATTATCCTGTGTTTGGGGATTATTCACCCCATCGCTTATTTCCTAACTCCAACTGTTTGCCCATGTGTCTATCATTCTCCATCTCTCTTCATCAATCCAATAAAATATAGCTGACCAGAAATGAAAACCAAGGCAGTATTTGTAAAATTTAATTTGAAAAGTAAAATGCCAAGTTTGAAAATATAAACAGACAAGCTCCTTTCTTATTTGCAAATAAGTTCTAAATTCATGGAGAAATACATGGTGTTTTTAAGTATAGAAATAACAAGTTAAAAATCACGCTGAATCTGAAAATCCAAAGGAAACTATGAGTTTAGACAAACAATTTACCTTCCTGGAATATGGAACTAAGATTCTACTGCATGATTTATCTCCATTTTGCTGGGGCAATTCATCTATCTATACTACACTTAGCATACTACTTATTAGCATGAGTAAAACTATTGAGCTGCAAGAATTCATTATTAATTGTTTTTCTCTTGCTTTAAACCTCTGTCTCCAATTTATCCTGAAATGAACTTAACTGAGTATCATCAAATGGAGACTAGAGGTCAGATCTCCCTCATTTCGATATTAGTTTACCATAAAATATATATGTGACAAACTAGTATATATGTACATATGTATGTGTGTATATATGTACATATATAAGTATATGTATATATACATACATATGTACATATACACATATACATATATGTACATATACATATACATATATGTACATATATACATATGTATATACATATATATGTATATGTGTGTGTGTACACACACACACACACACACACACACACACGCACACTAGACCTAGCCTACAGCTAGTACAACAAGGGGAAAATGATTTTGGTCGCTTTTTCCTTTAAAGAGGACCAGTTCCAAATACCTTAAATTTGTTTGGCCTTTACGGAAGCTTGGAAGAGAAAAATGTTCTTATTCTACCAAATTTGTCCACTATTTTTTGTTTGTGAGTATTTGATATGCCCGTCTAAAGGACAAAATTACGTGATTAATAATTTTATTTGTAGGATGGATTTTTCATAATGACCACTCACAGGATAAAGCCCAGGCTTTTAAATGACTTTTCCCATTCTATCTTTATTTTATCTCATTTTACCTTTCTTCTGTTTCTTGGACACGTCTTGAATTTTCTGCCTTTTTCCTTTTGTACTTTCTTCTGGAAATACCTTGCAAAGGTACTAAATTCTTTGTTTTAGACATGAAACAAGAAACTTTGTGCTAGAGAAACTTAGTGGCTAGCCCAAGGTCACATCGAGAGTTAGTATCAGCCACCTGCCATCTCCACAGCTGCATCCCAAGTTTCCCTGATGTTTTATTTCTCTTCTCTATAGAGCTCATTCGTATGGTTTCCCACTCTCCAAAACAACAGACGTATCACTTCTACATTCTCTCATTATCTCATACCTGGATCCTTGGTGGGGAATTGGGCAACATCAACCTCATCTTGATTGAAAGAATAAACAACTTTCTCTAAGTTGTTTATTTTTATATCTCTTTTCTGGTTATGGGAAGAAGGTTCCTACTGAATAACAACCTAATAGAGGGATAAACAACGTTAGGAGAAATGCTGGCAATGCTAAGTAGTAAATGCTATAGTTATTAGTGAAGAGGCTGAAAATATAAGATGAATGATTACAATGTTGTATTTTAATATGGGAAAAAATCAGGCAAATGGCAAAAAAAAATATTTATTACTGGGAAAAAATCTGGAACAAAATGATTTCAAGTTAATGAAAATGGGTAGAAAGTGATAAATCAATATGCTCTTTGTGTGTGTGTGTGTGTTTGTGTGTGTGTGTGTGTGTGTGTGTGTGTGTGTGTCTTCATATATCAGAGAAAAATCTCAGAAAAATCTGAAGGAAATGAAGTTATGTCCAAGTTTGAAGCCTTACTAATAATGTTTTAACTTTTAATGCATAAGCAACACAAGTTTTAGAAAATGATCATAAGAGATGATTATGGGACTTTTGAATTTGTGTACAAATCCTGTTTATGTTTTATTTGACTGGGCAGCAGGTAAGGCTGAGGATCTACATACATTATAAAAATAGAGTATGCAAAATATCCTCTATTTGGAGACATTTACTAAAGAGTAGTGATATGATTGTTGTTCACAGGGAGCCCAGATTAAATGTCATGGAAACTACTCTCATGCTGTAAAAGTGGCACTGCTAAAATGACAAATAACCTTCCAAGGCAGGTGTTTGATATATGCCCTATGGGTCACTTGAAACTAGATATGCTGACAAATTAGAAAGTCTGTTATAGATAATAAATGCTTTAAGGTGAGGGTGACAATTTTTAAGCACCCAGATACTTACTGTAACAGTTTGGGTTAACCTCCTAATACCTATAATTTAGAGATTATGGGACACTTTTCAATGGAATTCAATGATTTCCATCACTTATCATTGTTATTTATTAAAAACAAGTTGACTTCTCTTATCCTTATACTACTGTGTTGGTTTATGATCCATTAAAATAATGTAAGTATTAGAAATTGTAGGCTGTCACCAAATTGTTTTCCTTATTTATGAAATGTTATTTGCTTCACTTTTCAAATGGCAGCACTTTGAAATGTGCCAGGATTTCCAGCAGAGGCTTTCTTAAAATCCCCTTATTTCTAAAAAACTGTAAAAAACCAAGAATAAAAAATAGGGATAAAGCTTTTTGTCATTGTTCTGAGCAATGATGCTTGACATGTGACAGCAAAAGCAAAAAAAAAAAAAAAAGTAAAATCAGATAAATCAAATAATTGATTTCTACTCCTCACATTGGATTCATAAAGATCCCATGAGTTAGAGATCTATGCAAATCAATTTATAATAAGGAAATCAAGAGAATTCAAAGAAAAAAATTACACTAGAAGATGAGAGAAATATCTTTATCCAATAACAGATATTGAGGTTTAAATAAATCTGTTGTTTTAGTTTTACAAGTTTGCTTTTCTCTGTTAAACTTTAAACCCCATAAGGGCAGCAAAATTATTTTACCCTTTAAAAAAATATTTAGCCCTAGTACGTAGAGCTTGTGGTACATAGAAGGCACTCAATAAATGGGAGAAAGAAAAAGAGTAAAGAGAGTAAGCGATAGACATTTTGGAAAGAATCAAAAATAATTGAAATAAATATTGAAAAACTGACGTTCAATTTTTCCATAGATGATAAGGTGAAGACTGATCTTCTTGGCTTTATTTTTTAAATCTATTGCTTCTAAGTAGTTTATAAGACACATTTTAAATAAAAGGGAAACTCTCAAGATATAATTTTGTCTGTGACAGTTTAATGAATGAGCTCTTTAAAAGTGGGTTACCTTAGGCTTAGAGGCAAGAACATAAGCATTGTTTCAAGTAAAGATGCATTTTCTGTGTTAGTAATTTATCTATTTTTTTCCTTTCTCTTTTAAACTGAAAAAAAAAATTATTTCAGAATCCTACTTCTGAGTCACTTGAAATGTTTTCTCAACCAACGTGGCCAAATTGTGCTGTTATATTAGAAATACGCTCAAAAAAGTGGTGCTTAATTTCTCTTATCTCCTCTAGACAGACTGTAATTAGAATTAGCCAGGGTTTTACTTAATTTTGCAGGAGTTCTTGTGTACAGCCTTCATATCTGTAGTATAATTAACATTGTATCACTCCCATTAGTGTTTTTAAGCACTTAAATTGTGCCATAATGGTCACAGCTAAAGTTGCCATTAAAGGGCAATTGCTATTTATTATGCTCATAAAGTAGACACTTTACCACAGAAAAAAATATATATAGTAGGATTCCATTTAGAAAGCAGAAACAGACAGTGCCATTAGTTATGGCACCCTTGGGCTGAAAGGGCTGTCTCAAATTGATCCTATTCTCATTTTATTCAGTAGGCAGTGGAGAAATCTAAAAGCAGATGGCAAATCATTCAAATCATTGCTTTAACGAAAGAAAAAAAGTCTTGATTAGCTGAGTTCCCATATAGACTTATTATAAAATGTTGGTGTTAGGACAAACCTACAAGATGATAGAGTCCAGGCCTTTCATTTTACAGATGAGAAAACTGAGACAAGAGAATTTTGGGCATCAATCTTAAGGTTACAGAAGCATAGTAGAGCCATGATTCAAAGTCAAATCATAAGACTTTCAGTTCTCATGCACATTTCACAAGACCATACTGAATAAATTTAACGTCAGATTTTCTTTTATTTTGTTCCCAGCAAATGATTGATACACCTTTAATTAAGTTTATTTTCATTGACTAGCAAGATGTATTATGTTTCATTTACAAGATATTTTACCTGGTTCAGGGTCAATAGTGTCATATAGCTACTAGACAGGGTTTGTTTTTACATGTTTGTTGATTATACATGGTTTTATTGTTTTGTTTCATTTTGTTGTTCAACATTCATTTTACTGAAAGTGCCACGGTTATCCTTAATGTCATTGGCTTTTTTCAATGAAAAGAGAAGAGCTCTATAAAATTTTAGTGTTGTCTAATAATCATATTATATATTCAGTTTAGTTACTCTATCTATAGGTTAATTTTTTTTTCCTAACACAGGGCGGTAGAAGATATATTTTATTCAGCTGAATTGTTGCAACTCAACACAAACCATTTATAGGAGTAAACAATTATCACTGAAATGAGAACAATTTAGTGGTCTTGCATGATTAATGTCCTACATAAATTCTTTATGACACTGAATTGAAAGATGATGTTTTGAATGTATAATGGGAAGTTAACAGAATGTGTCCCCTTTTGATTAGTTTCTGAGGAGACAGGCCTTGCAATCAGTGATTTTGCAATGGTCAGAAGCCTATAAAACTACCATACTTGTCCCTTATAAATAAAATTTAGAAGCCACAATGATGTATGTTCTTAGACCAGCTGGGAGAAAATGCCTGGAAAAAGAAATTACTTTATGTATTTTTTCTGATAAATTTCAGCCGTATGAGTGTGTGTGGAATTTTATTTTTCTATTTCATGGAAATGGAAAGTTTAACAGCAAAGTTTATAAATTTCTCTTTTGTAATTGTTTACATTTTGGGGAAAAAAGTGAAAAATTGTTGTATTGTATGTAATCCTCACAAAAGCCAGACTGATAAAAATACATAAGACTTAAATAAATATACAAATATCTGTTTTCTTAAATGGGACCAAAGAAGAGACTATAAAATCTATCATTATATTTTTAAATCAGAAGTGCAAGGGATCTTATAGATTATTTTAATTTTTATCTGAAGATGAGGCAATTGAAATTTTTTAAGTACAAGAAATATTTTTAAATGAAACAGTCCATTAATGGCAATATTAGGAGTAATATCTGAGTATATTAAATTCCATTTCATCTTGCAAAGTTTCTAATTTATTCTTTTTCATATGCTGCTCTTCAGTGACCCATACCAGGCCTTCGTCATATTACTTTGACTGATTAACTCATTAAATCAACACAAGCTTTGTGAGTGTCTACTATATGCCAGACACTACTTTCTAGGCATTAAAAGAGCATAAATAAACAAATGAGATTTTTTAAAAAGGGTCCACTGACATTTATATTAAAGAATTTGGGGAGGAGTAGATTTTATTTAAAAATAAGGAAAACATATAGCGCGTTACATAATGATAAATATTATATAGAAAATGAAACAGAAAAGAGAAGAATAGGTGATTATTAGTTTTAGATAAGATGGTCAGGAAAGGATTCACAAAATCTTTTACCAAAGACATACGGGAAAAGAGCCATAGAGCTATCTTGTGGAAAATCATGTCAGACAAAAGGAATGGCAAGTCTTCTAGTGCTGAGGCAAGAGTGTGCCTGTTATATTTGGGGAATAGCCTGTCTAGCCAGAAGGAGGGAACAGGAGAGAGGTTAGAGATGAAATGGGGATGCGGGTACAGAATGTTAAAGCCTCATAGCTCACCATAAGGACCTTAGCTCTTATTTTAAATCATAATATGAATTTTTTTTTCTTCATTCTTAACTCATCCAGCAAATATTTAGTGACTTCCTACCAGGTAGGTCCAGGCACTGACTGTCAAGTCAGTGGAAATATGTCAACATACCCCCAAGACTTCGGCATTTACTCTGAAATTAATAAGAAAGTTTCAAGCAGAGGAATGACTCAACTTTACTACATTTCATGGAAGCCCTGTGACTGAGGTTCACCATGAGATGTATAGAGAGGCAAGAACTAGCAAAGGTCACATTTAGGAACAATTACAATTACACAGGAAAAATGGTAGTGGCTTGGATGAGGTGGGTATAACTGAAGGTAGTAGGAAGTAGTTAGATGATGAATATTTTAATTATATATATATATATATAGTAGACCCTCCTGATGATTATATGTGATGTGTGAGAGAAACAGGAATCAAGGATGACTCCAATGGTTTGCCTAAAAGGCAAACTGGGAGGAATTGCTTAACAAATGTGTTGAGCTGGTTTCAAGAAGAAATTAGATCGGAAAGATAAAAAGTTCACACCCGGACTTGTTAAATTTAAGATACCTATTGGACATCCAACTGGAAAAATCAAGCAGATAGTTAGATTTATAAATTCTGGAGTTCAAGAGACAGGTTGGGCTGCCTATGTAGATTTTTCATTAGCTTATAGATGGTATTTAAATCTATGAGACCAGATGTGATCACCAAGGGAAGGAGGAGAGAAAATATGAGTTCCTAGAACTGAAGCCTAGGGCACTCCTACTTTTACAGACTAGGAAAATGACAGGAAACCACTGGAGATACTGAGATGCAGCAGTTAGAGTTAGAGGCAAAACAGAAAGTGCAGTATCCTGGAAGCTAAATGACAAAAGTATTTCAAGGAAAGATCAGCAGTCTCACATTCCCAATAGGCCAAGTAGAAAGGGGTGGGAGAATTCGTAGTGAATTTACAACATGAAGGTTTTTGGTGACCTTGATAAGAGCAGTTTTTGTAGTGTGAGTTGTGGGGAAAACTCTGACTGAAATGGATTCAAGAGAGGATGAGAAAGACAAAATTGTGGACAGCTCTTTTGAAAGAAAGCATGTCATTGCTCTCAATATATTCCAGGCAGCCTTGGAATGTTTGGGTCCTCCACCAGCAGCTCTGGTTAAGTGAGAGGCAATGCTGGTATTCATGTTCATTTTTCCTTTTCTCAACTTCTCTTTCTAAAATAATAATAATAATGTACTGCAGATCTAAGCTCCACTAAGGAAAGTCTGCATTGTGAGGGATAGTGAAACAAAAATGAGATTCCTTTTGTTTGCAAAATGTATGTAAATGATGATGGAAATGGGTACCCATGAGACGATGTTTGTTATTATTGTTTACAATTAAAATTATTTTCTTTGCTATAAAATTAGTCAAGTTTCCATTTATACTACTAATGGAAAGAAAAAAACTTGGTAATTTATGGTATTCAATGGGTTTCTAGAGAAAAGCATGTCTTTCAGTTAAATTCGTCAGTTTGAATATTCCTCTTCTATTCTCCCTTGCAGCCTTTTAACATAGGAAAGACTTACTTAATACCATGGCAGTAAGGTATGTGGAGATGGCTTATTTACATAACTTTCAGTTTATTGCTAGCATCTACCTTTGGTGTAACTCATCCATGATCCCTGCTTTGGCCTCTGTATGTAAGATCTGCTCACTTGCTCAATCCTCTCCTGATCCTAGGAATTTCTGTTTTGTGTCCTTTTTGCACTTTGGCACTCTATCATCTAGATTTCCCACATGCCACTTTCTGGCCACAGATAAACTGGAAATGCTGTTCCAGGGCCCTCTTTCTGCCTCAGTAGACTGCACCTGCATATCTACCTTATTTTGGTCCTTATGACTACCACAAAACCAGAGCGTACACAGAGCTACATGGCAGTGCTGGTGTCCATTCTATAAAGATGCAGGATTTCTTACAAAGAAATTTCCCCCTGGACTCCCAACTGGAAACAGAAAAGAAGCCATACATGATTTTGGATTCTCCTGATTTGTCTCATTTTCAGTTCTCACTCAGACTTCCCTGCCTTGATGGAGGCCTCGGAGTGTGAAGACACCGATTCTATCACCAGGCAGACAGGCAGCAGCTGAATCACAGCATTGCTCCTCTGAATTGCTCCTGCGTATCCAGCTCAGAACAGAGAACTATTTTCTCCTTCGTATGTGATGACAACTTCCTACCTCATGCTGTGCCTTCTTTCCTATTTCTCTATCATAATTCTGTGGTCGCCCTCCACAGAGACTGAACCATTCAATCTCCATAGAGATTCAAAGCTCTTGCAAGTGAAACCTCCTTTTCTCTCAGTAACTTAGCTCTTGCAAGTGAAAGCAATCCTTGGATTAGAGACACACAAAGCCCTATGTTAATCAATTAAGCTCGCTTTGACTTCTTTTCTTCTATGCTCCTTCGACCTTGCCTCCAGTGAAATGTATACATAAACTTTGGAAGGTTGAGAGTTTGGGCAACTTATAATTTGGGGGAATAAAATATACAGCAGATACTATTTCAAAAAAGACTATACTACTACATTAATAAAGACAGTAATGAGGCTGCTTTCTGGTATTACCGTAAAATATCCTCAGTTTCCCTCTTTACCTTTATTTCCCTTTGTGAGTCCTGCCTGCCCCCCCTTTCAGAAAAGTCTACTCCCCATGCTTGTACCCCCACATATATGCTCTACTCCTTCTTCATGGCAGAAGCTTATAAGCTCAGTTATGCTAAGACATAAAAATTGCTGATGCATGTTTTGCCTCTCAATAGAATTTGAACTTTTTGCAGCAAAGTTATATAAATTCTGTTGAATAGAAAATAGGACATTTATTTGTTTTTGTTATTGTATTTTGTCCTACCTCAGAGAAAATAATTAAGATATAAATCCAGAGGTTCCTAAGTTGAGACATTATAAAAGTAATGAAAGAATCTATTTTGAATGAATTAAAGTTTACTTTAAAGTGGAAACCGTTATTTTCACCATTATGGAATTGAACCAAATGCATATACACCATAGTATAGATATTTTAGCATGAGCTTCTAATAACAGCATACTTTACTTCCTTCAACTAAGAACCTAGTGATAAGTCTTTGATCTGGTTTGAACTTCTCTTCTGTTAGGTTCAGTAGATATTTGATATCCCCTGCCGTCTAATCTCATTCAAAGCCAAATTCTTTAGAGGATATAAATATTAAAATTATTATGTCTTCCCCAATGTATTTTAAGTGACAAAATTGTAATATTTTATTTTTAAATATGACATAAAACTTACATCATGAAAAATGTACAACTGCCCTATAGCCTTTTGATCGTCTCCCTCTCTTCTGATTTTTGTTCTGTTTTGTTTGTACAGTTTCCTCTGTTTGTACCGTAAGCACATGTTTATTCTGTTCTCTTGGTAATTCAGCAATAACCCAGTGAAGTTGTTGCATAATGTATCAGGGCTTCTGGTGCTATTTATTGAAAAAAACAACAATAACACTATTTTCTTAATTTTTGAATATGCCTAAAGTTAGATTAAGAACAAACATTAAAGCTACCATTGATTGCCCCATCGTGGTGACTAATGCCTGTAATCCCAGCACTTTGGGAGGCCAAGGCGGGCGGATCTTGAGGTCAGGAGATCAAGACCATCCTAGGCAATATAGTGAAACCTCATCTCTACTAGAAATACAAAAATTGTCTGAGCATGGCAGCATGTGCCCATAGTCCCAGCTACTTGGGAGGCTGAAGCAGAAGAATTGCTTAAACCTAGGTAGCAGAGGCTGCAGTGAGCCGAGATTGTGCCACTACACTCCAGCCTGGGTGACAGAGCAAGACTCTGTCTCAAAAAAAAAAAAAAGCAGCTACCATTTACTGAATATATTTTACACACCAGGACTGTGCAGAACATTTTATTCTCATTATCATATTTAATTCTTCCCCAACTCCCAAAACAGGTTTATCATCATACCCATTTTTTAGATGAGAAAATGAAGATCAAAGAAGTACTCTGTCCAAAGTCACATGTCTGATAAGAGTTTTGTCAGGAGTGAAACCCATTTCTTTTTAACACTAGAACCTGAACTTTTGGTAAATAAAAGGTACTGTTTCCTCTTACACTCTGCCTCCCCTGGCCCCACTTAATCAGGACATGGCATGGTTTTGTCACATGTGTGTCCTATTCCACAACCTTCCTCCTCCCGACTAGACCTTTTGTTCTGTTCTCCTTTTCTTCTCTGCAATAAGCTTCTCCATGTGATAGCTGAATGCTGAATTCATAATCTCCACTTTTGGTGAAAAGAGTGACAATTTGATTTCTGAATTAGTGAAAAACTCAAAGCACAAAACTCTGACCTTTCCAGTTTAGTAAAGACAGTTCTCTCCGGCAGCCTTAGAAACAGCGAGTCTTTTACTTCACATGCATGCTTTTGGAGATTCCCTAGTAATCTGACCATCATTATCAGAGAGTGGGAAACAAGTCCTTCATTTCCAATGTTATGATTGTACATGTTTTAAACTGTCCCTTCATGTGATCAACATATTAAGAATTTGTCATTAAAGTTTTTCAGTAACAACTTTTCACAAATGATACAGACAATTTGCCTTATAAGTAAAATGAACCATTTTGACCTTGCCACTTTATATTCTGTCAGTGGTAACAGGTGATTTTCCTCACCTCAAATTAAGCAACCGTTCAGCAACTCACAGTAATTTTTGTGACAAGACTGACATGTGAAAAGCGATACATCTCTTTCATTAAAAGATGCATGTTCTAAGCAAGGAAGCCTCTGTACTCCCATGAAAGCAAAGCAAAAAAGAAAACACTTCTACATTGACAATTCTGAGAAAGAAAGCCTAGAAAACCTATTATCATGCTGTCCCCATGAATATCATAAACTTTGAGAAGAGTAGGGTCATGTTTTATATTAGTTCCTCAAAATAATTATTAAGTAGAAGCACTTTTTAAAATACAATGTATATTTGATAAACTAAGAAGCTATTGAAAATTTTTGATATGAATAGAAAGAAAATAATCCATCCTATTTATCTGGATGATATCCAGTTGCTTTCATCTTGTCTTATATTAACTAATGTTTTGAAGAAATAGTCAAAATCTCCTAAAAGAGGATTTCATCAGAGGGGAGGCTATTAAATAATGAATTTCTAGGATTTTAGAATTTATGCATGCCTTTAAATAAAATAACTTTTAGAGTCATAAATCTCTTTAGCCCACGTGTGTGCCACAAAATTTAGACATGGGTCTAGAGAAATGCCAGCTTGTTGGGATGTGAGGATTAAACACCATGCCTGTCAGACATTGTGAATTCAAAAGGATGTTTTGCTTTTCTTCTTTTTTTTTTTTTCTGTGAAGATAACTTCCCTTCTCAGAATACCTGTGCCATTTGGAATAATAGGAATGTTTTAAAATAGGCCTCAAATTCATTATGTGTTGTACTTAAAAAGTACTTTTCTTTTGAGGAACTGCAACAGTTATTTAAATCTGGTAGTAAAAAGTGCTCATGTGATAGACGCACATCATATTAGTATTTTATTTTATACCTAATTGATTATAAAAATAGAACCGTATGTTTCTGTTGGCAGCTTATGTCACTTGTCTTCTAGTTCCATCCATGCTATTGTGAATGGCAGGGTTTCATTTTCATGACTGAATAGTATTTCGTAGTGCATGTATATCACATTTTCTTTATTCATTATTGGACACCTGGGTTGATTCCATATCTTGTCTATTGTGAATAGGGTAGCAATAAACGTGGAGTGCAGATATCTCTTTGACACACTGATTTTTTTTCCTTTGGATACCGTAGGGGATAACAGAGAGCTTTCCCTTGGTCTCCTGATGTTTTGTTGAAAAATCAACTCACAAAGGCAGACTAATTAGAGAAAAGGCATACAGATTTCTTTATTATGTATACACAGGAGCCTTCAGAATGAAGATCAAAAGATACAGGGGAAATTGTCCATTTTTATTCTTAGGTTCAACAAAATATGGACAATCATGTAGAAATATGATTGGACAAAAAGGGTTGATCAAAACACTAATATACTGGGGAAACCTAGGAGGGCAGTTTGTCTAGATTCTTCTTGGGTTCTCTAAGTATACATTCCTTCCTTCTGGTTTCTCACTTATATGTGAGAGAAAAAAGGTTGAGCTCATAGAAGTAAAAAGTAAAACAGAATACTAGAGGCTGAGAAGGGTAGAGGGAAGAGAGGGTTAGGAAGAGATTTGTTAACAGATATACAGAATTATATATAGCTAGATAGGAGAAATAGTTCTAGTGTTCTGTACCATGGCAGGATGACCATAGTTATCAATAAATATTATATACTTTCAAATAGCTGGAATGAAGATATTGAAAATTCCCAACACAAAGAAATGACAAATGTTTGAGATGATGGATGTTACTTATCCTGATTTGATCACTATACATTATATGTATCAAATAAAATATAACAGTGAAGTGAAGGAAAGGATAATTCATCACTGTGTATGCCATGGATATGTACAATTATTATTACTTGTCAATTAAAAAATTAATTATAAAATGAAAAAAAATAGAATTATATCATCCAGACATAAGCATAATGGAAACAAAGCACTAAAAAAGGAAAGTCAAACTCACACGCACACACACACACACACACACACACCATATTCATACACACGTGGGCAAGTGTATGCATGCAGAGAATAAAAGAAAATAAAGAATCTGTTTTAACTCTGTATAAGCTCCAAGAAGAACAAGTTTCCTCTTTTTGTTTTTCTCTTGCCCTTCTCTTTTCCATGTAGGCAATTCCCAGTGTCCAGCAGGATTATAGCTTCTACAAAGAAGTTGTCTTTAAAATTTTTGATCCATACTTATTTTTCCTTTTCTGAACCAATAACATTAATCACCTGTGCCACTCAGTTAGGATATTAATCATATACATCATGAAAGCAGGTATGTATTTTCATCCTGTACCATTGTTTAACTGCAGTAGTACATGCAGAAAACCTCTTACACCTGGGACAACAGTTCCTTGGTGTGAAAAACAATTTTGTTTTTCTTTCTCAAATTTATTTTAGAATTAGAGTATATGATGTGCAGGATTGCTACAGAGGTATATTGTGTGATGCTGAGATTTGATGTATAATAAGCCTGACACTGTGTTATTGAGCATAGCACCCAATAGGTAGCTTTTGGGCCTTGCCTCCATCCCTCTCTTCCCTCTCTACTGGTCCAGAGTGTCTATTGTTTCCATCTTTCCTTATGGGCAGTGTTTATTTCCCACTTATAAGTGAGATCATGCAGTATTTGGAAAACCAATCTTTCTTTGCATTTTGATACCCATAATATACCTAGTAGAATCCTAGCATGCTGTCCTAAACATAATAGCAAAGACCTGGGGACTCACGCATATAATCCCAGCACTTTGATAGGCTGAGGTGGGCAGATCATGAGGTCAGGAGTTCAAGACCAGCCTGGCCAACATGATAACCCTGTGTCTACTAAAAATACAAAAATTAGCTGGGCATGGTGGCACATGCCTATAATCTCAGCTACTCGGGAAGCTGAGGCAGTAGCATTGTTTGAACCAGGACCTGGGAGGGGGAGGCTGCAGTGAGCCAAGATCATGCCACCACACTCCAGCCTGGGCTACAGAGTGAGAAAAACAACATCACAAAAACAAACAAACAAAAAAACAATAGCAAAGACTTGGAACCAACCCAAATGCCCATCAATGATAGACTGCATAAAGAAAATGTGGCACATATACACCATGGAATACTATGCAGCCATAAAAAAGAATGAGTTATTGCCCTTTACAGGGACATGAATAAAGCTGAAAGCCATTGTCCTCAGCAAACTAACACAAGAACAAACTAACACAAAAACCAAACACTGTATGTTCTCACTCATAAGTGGGAGCTGAACAATGAGAACACATGGACACAGGGAGCGGAATATCATACACTGGGGCCTGTTGGGCATTGGGGGAAATGGGGAGGGAGAATATTAGGACACATACCTAATGTATGTGGGGCTTAAAACCTAGATGACGGGTTAATAGGTGCAGTAAACCACCATGGTACATGTATAGCTATATAACAAACCTGCGTGTTCAGCACATGTATCCCAGAACTGAAAGTACAATTTTTTAAAGAAAAGGAATGCTAGCATGCTGTCAATAAAGATTCTGCATTGTGTTCCCTTCACTGATAGTAGACAACACAATGCAAGAATAAACAAATCAAGTGGCATCTTCACATATGTTGTTTTACTGATATAAAAATGTTTGAGTTGTTTTATCCATCCTGTTTAAGTAGCAAAGTATGAAGTTTAAATATTTAAACCCTTGGAAAAACCTAAAATTACCTAGTTTTGTTTCATCTTCAAAGAATGTGAGATAAAAGCATTCTACTAGAAATAGTCTGTGGAAAATAATGTGTAAATATAAAGACAGGCTAGTGTGTCAGATAGAAACAGGATCTGCCTATTTCCATTCTTCTTTATTGAGGCTTTTCTCATTTCTAATGTCAGAAAGCTGAAAGCATTAAAATTTAACAAAAATGTCCTGAAAGAGTTTCAGTGATCAGGCCAATGATCCAGAAGATGATAAGGCTGCTTCTAGGTGAGAAAAGAGGAACATTTGGTATACGATATTCACGCAAATGTCCAACTGTAATGAAAAAGAATATGAAAAATTGAATATACCTGAGGAGATCTGTACCATTTTTGGACCCTGCTGGTGAGCAGCTAACCTTGCATTTTAGCCAAGATTGTTAATACAGATACTTTCATTTTAAAGGACACTCTAAGAATGCAGCATAACACTGAATGGTACTTATTTGCCTAAAAAGGCATTCCCATAACAGAGTTGAGTAGGCATGAGGAACCAAAAAATGTTTTCCTGGAAGAGACAAAACTCCAATGAAATGTCAGAGACCTTTAAAGGAGGGGAAGAATATGAATTGGAAAAGGCCAAGGGAAATGACTTGCGGATGTAGTGACTATAAGGGATAAATGACGAGAACTTTGTTTGGTAACTGGAGTGAAATTGTGCTTTGCAAATATGTGAGAAATGGAATTAGATGGAGTGTGTAATGCTGGATTAAATAGAGAAGTTTGTACTCAATGCAATCGGTGAAAGACAATCATTTTATTTTTGTGAACCTAGTAGTGGTGTGGTCAAACTGACAGACACTGTTACATCCCTTTGCTTGCTGAAGAATATTAAACTATTTTTTACTATTTTCTGCTTCTATTGCAGACATACTAGGACAAACAAATATGAAAAATTGAGAAAATTAAAAACCATGTGAACTTGCTATCCACAGATTGAACAAGTTTTAACTTTTAGAATATATACTTAATAGATAAAACTGGTCAAGTAAACATTAAGTTGGGAGTTAGTCCATGCAGTGAGAAGTCTATTCTTCCTTGTCATTCATTTGCCTTATTTTCTTTGAATTTTGAAATTCACAAAAAAAGACCATTGGCTCTGACATAAGCAATAGAAAAAAAGAAAATTTTGTTATTCCTAATATTTTGAATTTGACTATTTATTTATTTATTTATTTATTTTTGTCACAGAGTCTTGCTCTGTCACCCAGGCTAGATAGAGTGCAGTGGTGAGATCTTAGCTCAACACAACATCCGTCTCCTAGGCTCAAGTAATTATCCTGCCAAAGACTCACAAGAAGCTGGGATTACAGGTGTGTACCACCATTCCTGGATAATTTTTGTATTTTTAATAGAGATGGGATTTCGCCATGATGGCCCAGCTGGTCATGAACTCGTTACCTCAAGTGATCTGCCTGCCTTGACCTCCCAAAATGCTGGGATTGCAGGTATGAGCCACCGCATCAGGCCAATTCAACTTTTCATTTAGTTTAATTAAATAATTATCTATTAAATGTCAGTCCTCCCTCTGGCACTGGGAATAATTGATTCCTTGGTATTCATTCCTTCAACATATGATTATGGAATAACTACTTCTTATTAGGCTTGATAAATAAGACAGCCTGTCTTCAAAAGGGTTAACATCTAATACTTTTTACGTTAGTTTGTCTTTGGTTTCTTTGTCAAACGTGTGGAAATTTACGACACAGCTATGTTTTATCCTGCTCAGTTTAAAATGGTAAACATTTTCAACTCTTCTGATTCCCATGCCAGTTTTATTCTCAGTATGAATTTTCTCACATACCTAAGATGCATTAATTTTTTTTAATTGCTGAAGAGATATTTCTTTCTTCACTGTTATTTCGTCTATGTGTGCCGTGTGCCAGTCTATACCAGTCAGGCCCTGTTATACAGGTCAGCCATGTAAAGACAAGTGAGAACTGGCATAAGAGAGCCCATAGCCTTCAGATGGCAAAGAGAGAAGAGTAAATTGAGTATTTTGTTGGATACCACTGACTGCATGGCACATGTAAGAGAGGCATCGACTCCCTGGAGGAGGTGATTTCAGACCTGGTGTAAGTAGCTGGGAAGGTATTAAGAGGCTGACATAGTTTGGACTAGAAACTGGAGATTCTACCTCTTTCTTATGTTACCTAGGTTTTTATTTTCATTTTGTCTATCACTATCTTCCCACTATGTTCATTTTCACGACTTTGTTCAAAGTGGGCTCCAGGCTTCTTGTGCCATTTCATATATTATACATTATTAACACCATTTCAGGGGATGACTTTGCCACCTCCTTCTTGAGAAAATAAGCTGCAAGACACAAAGTTTCGCAATTTCTTTCATCTCAGCATTTACTCCCACCAAATGCTCCTTTCCTTCTTCCCTCGTCTCTACCACTAAATTGCCCACTTACCTGCCAAATTTCATCTCCATTTGTCTTCTCAAAGGCTTCCGTGATCATTTTTTTCTCTTGTAGTTTAGTCTCTTTTTTTCCACCTTAATTTTCTTTTCAATCTACAATCACGTCAAGTCTACAGACATGTTTAGATGCCTTCTATATTTTAAAAAATGTGAAGTAAATTTGTTATTGTATTCTGGACCAAAACTCTGGAATTCCTTATAGGTTCCAGTGATGCAGGAATGTATAATAGTGATCATCACCTATTTCCATTAATGTATAGAAATAGTGTGAACCATTCTGTGCTGCTTTTCCTTTCTCTGACCCAACTCCATTCTACCGTATTCCTCTAAGTCTTAACCTGTAAAGATAGTAAGTCCAGGCCTTGCCTTCCCTTGCCTGTCTGATTGGTCACTGTATACCAAGTATTAAGGTTGGTCATAGGAAAGTTGTATCTACTCATTGTATCTTTTGATCTTAGGTATGGATATTTTTGCACTTCTGTTTACTGACTGAGTAGAATTTCTGAGGAAAAGTATCTTAAGTCTGAGTTCTAGTCTTCCTTTTCTCTTATTGTGAGCCTGGACCAGCTTTTATGAACTAGATCAGCTCCTCTCCTTTCTGTCTCTTCAAGATGCTTCCCTTCTCTCTGCTTTCCTTTCACTCCTAAAAATCTTGAAAGGAACAGTCCACACTTACTGCACCCCTTTACTTAACTTCTCTTTACTCCTCTGTCCAATAATATCTGCCCCTTCCCCTAACCACTCTACTGATAATGTACTTGCTAAGATGTTTAAAGGCTTTCATATTGCCAAATTAAATGAGATTTTGAGTTTTAACTATACTTCCTTACAGCATTTAGTGCTATTGACACTTCACAAGTCATTAAATCCATTCCTTTCCTAGCATCAATTTATCTCAATTTTCCTGCGACGTTCTCATTCTCCTTTGCTGTCTTCTCTTTTTGCCCTTCCCTCTGAAACAATGATGTTTCTCAGGACTTCACGTTTGTTCTGATTAACTACTTACTTCATATTCTTGTGGAATGGTATTATTCATGTGTTCAACAGCTGATAAGTGACAAATCTAAATCTGCATTCTAAGTTTTCTTAGCAGTATTGTATTTCTAACTCTGTACTAGATACACCCATCTAATTGTTCATCAGTGAATGTTAGGGACTGAATTGTGTTCTCCCCAAATTTATATGTTGAAATGTTAACCCACAAAGTGACTATATTTGAAGACATACCGGCTAAAGGAGTAATAAAAGTTAAATGAGGTCATAGAGTGGAATCCTACTCCAATAAGCCTGGTGTCCTTATAAGAAAAGGAAGAGACATCCAGGGTGCACACACACAGAGGGAAGTCTATGTAAGGACACAGCAGGAAGCTATTGAGCCTCACCATTCATCCCTAACAAACAAAAATCAGAAACCTTAGAATCATCTCTTTTCCTTGTTCCTGCATCTAACAGAAAGGAAGATGTAGCAGTTTGGTAAAGAGTACGGGCTCAGCAACAAACAGCCTGTATTTCAATTTTAGCATTGCCATTTTTGAGCTCTATAACTATGGCAAATTATTTCACCTTCATATCTCATCTGTGAACATGGTTTTGATGAAAATGTCTATTTTATAGGGTTGTTAGGAAGAATAGAATGCCTAACAAAGAGTATGCATTTCCTAATGTTAACTCATTATCACCAGTGTCATTATTAAATATTACCACATCTTCTCAGTTACAGCTGCAGTATCTTTGAATCTAGAACATCTTTTATTTTTAAGCCCTGTCGTTACGCCCAAGTATGCCTCACAACTCATCTTGGCTATTCCCTCAGATCTCTTATTTCTAGTTTTTTCTTCCCTATAAAACATTTTATACTCCTCCGTTGATCTTCAGGGGAAAGTCTGAATATGTGCTCTTCATTTTTTTCTAATACTCCTCCCACCACTTATGAGGGAAAAATCCACATTTCTTAGCATTTTAGACACCATTTAAAAAAAAATCTCATTCCCACAATAGCCCTTTCACCCATCTGTAGACACAATGTGACTTTGACAAGACTAAGCTCATCCTTTTGAGAATCTGTTCAGTTTCTTCATGCCCTAAAGAGTCGGGAGCTAATTAACATCTTTTCTACTCTTCTTCACCTGGAAAATTACAACTCATCCTCCAAAATTCCTCTTAAATAAGTTCTAATCAGTGTTGTTAAGACCCTAACGTCTATGATCTTTAAAGGTTACTTTAATGCTAAGTTGATCCATCTATAGTCAATCTTTTTTTTTTTTTTTTTTTTTTTTTTTTTTTTTTTTTTTTTTTTTTTTTTTTCTTTTTCCTTTAATATAGACTGACGTATGAAGAACTGGCTAATTGGCCAAAATGTCTAGTTAATGCATCATTATTGTTAGTAGTTTTTATTTTATTTTTTTTTTTTTGTGACAGAGTCCCACTCTGTCACCCAGGCTAGAGTTCAGTGGTGTGATTTTCTATTTCCGCTGACTGCAACCCCCACCTCCCAGGTCCAAGCGACTCTCCTACCTCAGCCTCCCAAGCAGCTGGGACTACAGGCACTTGCCACCACTCTCAGCCAAGTTTTTGTATTTTCAGTAGAGACAGGGTTTTACCACTATTAGCCAGGATAGTTTCGATCTCCTGACCCTGTAATTCACCCAACTTGGCCTCCCAAAGTGCCGTAATTATAGGTGTGAGCCACCATGCCCGACCAAAATTTCTTACAGAGACTGTGACGCTCAAGGTTGAAGGGGGCTGCATGTGGTGAGGTGCTTCTTGTTGGGGGGGGGGGGTATCTGCAGAGTCCGAAGGCAGAACAGTGAAAATACAGATCTATTTTGAAAGTCAAAAATAATTAACATGGTCATTTATTTATATTAAAACAAATCTATTTTGAATAGGGTTTTATAGTATTATCTAAGTCTAATTAATGTGTTGTTTAAAAATTTCCTCCAGCCATTTCTTTGTTTGGCTTTTTAAATTCCAGTGAATTCTGTCTTTCTGCATATATCACTACACTTATATATAAAAAAATGGGGCTTTATGTAGTTTTAAAATAGCCATATTTGTATAATAATTCTGTCCAGGTATTTGTTGGCTTTAATAAGCTCTGAAGAAGGATACAGACTATGAAGTCCAACTTCCTAGATTCAAATTTCAGGTTAACCACTTAACAGCTGGGTCACTACAGGCAAACAATACAATTTTCTGTGCCTCTGTTTCCTCAGTAGTAACCTCACAATGTCATGATGCCCATTAAATTAGTCAAAGGGTATAAAGTTCTTAGAAGAGTGGATGATATATAGTAGTAACTCAATAAGCATAGGGTACTTAATTAGTTTAAAAGCTTTCACTGCTACCCTTTTGTTAACTCAAGCAGTTTCTTTCATTTCTAGTTCAGACTCCTATACACAATTGTACAAGTCCATGGACAAGTGATTCCCATCCATCATATCCCACACATCAAGTAAATGTTGATGTCCAGGGCTAAGCTCACGCAGAAAATACAATCAAACAAATTGGATATTTTTTACCCAATACTTTTTCTCTAGGGCACGTGGCCTTGTAAAGTCATTGAGCAATACGTGTGCAGTTTACATTCTGAAATGCATGTGATTCATTCAGAAGTAAAGTGAAATTAAGGCTCTATTTTTATCTATGTAGGACAATCAAGTCCTGAATTAGATGTAATTATAGAAATTCTCAATATGGCATACCTACTGTTGGTTAAGTCATCACCTAAAGTTTTGACAAAAGTGTTTTTCATGTTTCTGTCAAAGTGATATACATTTCCCTTTGAAAATGTGGAAGTTTTCTTAAGATAAGGCTTATAAGTAATTACTGGTAAAACTGAGATGATTCTCCTTGAGCCTTAAGAATTATAGGTGCTGTCTTCAATAGCCCTCCTGTTAATGATTCTAACATTGTTAATTTTTTATGTTCTAGTCACGTTCAGTTATAGCCTTAACTTTGACTCTTGTGAAATATATTCCTACAAAATATCTTTCCATCATTGACTGAAATTCATAATAGGAAATGATTTCAAGTATCCAAAGTTATGCTGATCTTTTTTCCTGAGCATATTATGTATTTTCTTAATTTATCTTTTGCTTTGTCAAAAAGTGTAGTTTTATTCTATGTTTTGTTTTCAAATTAATGCCTAATTCTATCTACTAACATATTAATAATAATATCTGTACATATATTTAATTATTTATTTTCTGGGTTAAATCTTTTAGATTAGGACAATACTCAATTTATTGTAAAATCAGTACTTTTCCATGTTCTGAAAGGGATTTAAGGTGACTTCAAAATGGTTATACTAGAGGAGAGTATTTTTGTTATTTTTTGTTCCTGACTTTTCACAAGAATTGAGTGACAATGGCTAAGTTCCTATCCATAGTTTTATTGCAAACTTAATAATATTATGGTCTAATTGTGTGTATATAGAAGTTCCATGGTAAAATCATCCAAATTCTCAAGTAAGCATATTTTTCAAAAGTGGTCCATCTGCAAAGCTATAAACAGCATAAATGCAAAATATTTCTCTCTTCCATGAGAAATCTAAATAGTTATTGGATATTAATTAGCATTAGGCAAATTTAATGACCTATAATTCTACAGATGTAATTTAAAGGAAAATGCTGGTATTGTTTCCTATCACAAAGCAAATTGAATTCTTCACTGTTCACCAATATTTTTAGCAATTTCACCTGCATAAACAGTATAAGGGTTGCCCAAAGATGCCCATGTCTCAATCCTTAGAACCCGTGAATATATTAGATTGCATGGCAAAGAGAGTTAAGGTTATAAATGGAACCAAGATTGATAATCAGCTGATCTTAAACTAGGTAGAGTAGCCTGAGTTATCCAGGTGATACTGATGTAATTACAGTGCTCCTTAGTAAGGGAAGAATGAGAAGAAGAAAGCCAGAGAAATGGCAATGTGGAAAGATTACATCTATTGTTGCTAGCTTCAAAAATAAACCTCTAGAATTGTAAGATAACAAATTTATATTGTTTTAAGCTCCTTGATTAGTGTTAATTACAGTAACCACAGAAAACTAATATGGGCCCAACGCTACATCACCACCATCTTTAGTGCTTGAACAGCAAATTATTTATTACAAGTAAGTCTAACACTTGATTTTTTTTTAAGTCTAACACTTGATTTTAACTCTACACAAAATTTCACACTGCTGTCTTGATGTCTTTGCTATACTGACCTAAGCCAAATTCAAACTACGGAAAAAGCATGGTTTCTACCTCAAGAGCTTGTCCCTTGGGTCAAGCAATGCTTTGAGTCACAGTTTTGAAAATTAGCAACCCCATATTTAAGCAATCCAGTTTAGGAGCAAAACCTAATTACTTAATTACTCCAGAGAGTCTTCAAAGTTAATGCACAAAAGCAGTTAGGTTAATTTCCAGAAATCAGAAAATGTCCCTTTTAATTTACCTGATTCAGTTCAACTGGTATAACTTGATTTCTTATTTCGTATGTTATTAAAGCACACTTAAAGTGTATTAAAAATAAAGAATACTTTTAATAGCAAATTCCATAATTCACTTGTACTAAAATTAAATGGTCTTCCTCTTTTGCATTTTGCAAAGTCTGACAGCATATTTATTTTTTCCTTATGTATATGCTTTCAAATACACCTTGTTCAATTTAAAGCACTATCTTAATTCACTAGTCCCATGATAAAAACGTGACTTTTCCCTAAAGGGAATTTGTATTTTCATTTGTATGACACCAGGTTTTATAAAACGTAGCTTTTTTTTTTTAAACAAATGGATTTATGTCTAGGTGTGTAAAGATTATTTTTATGTTCTGCTGACAATAGAAAATATCTATGGAAAAAAGAAAAAAAGCAGTAATCTCATACTGAAATTTTAAGTTATAGATGTACAATTATTATTATATTGTGTTTTTAAATTGAAGATTATTCAACACAGTCTTCTACTTGAACTATGCTGGGTTATAAAAGGGCAATAATCAATAAAGTAGCTCATTATTTGTGATACTTCTAATTACCCCTATGCTAGCACTGATGCTATGGTTTAACCAATGCATATTTTAAAAATTTTCTAACAGGATCTTGTTATCACCCTAATTTTTGCTGTGAAGTTTTATTAGAAAATCACGTTACTCATCTGACTACCACAACAACATTATCTCTAGGGTACTGTTTTTTATATCAAGGTTAATTTAAAGTGATTAGCATAAGCACTACAGATGTTGCTATGGGGATAAGAACTGCACATTTTCTATGATGGACATCATATGATTGCTGTTACAGTCCTGGTAAGATTGGATTATTTGTTTTAATGTCATGCGAAACAAGTCACATGATAAAGATCAGTATCTTTTTAATAGCATTCCATATTCCTAAATCAATCACCTCTTCATTTCTACAGAATGGTGCATATATAAAACTCACTACTTTATTATTGGCTAAGGTGAATTCATCATGATGTTTGGATGTTCAGAATATTTTTTAATTGGTATTGATTCTTCTTTCTCCCAGGAGGAAAGGAACAGTAGTTAAAAGTAGAGTGTTTATTCACATTCGATTCAATCAATAATCATTGAGAGCTTACTATGGGTCTGGCATTTTCTATATGCTGACAACAAAATGAAATTTTGCAGTAAATATTTGTTTTGCTTTGCTATTCCTAATTGAATCTGTACACACATAGATTCCAGCTCTGGAAAGAGTATGAAATGTGAGATAATTGAGAGGCAGAGATTAGGGGTTGGAATACAGAAGCCAATTGCACCCTGTGTTTGAGAATGCGTAAGAGAGGGATACCGTTGAAAAACAGAAATCACAGATGAGAAACCCACATGTTCACAAACAGGAGTGGAGAAGAATGGGCATTCTGAAAGAAGAGACTGAGAAATAAATATGGAAATGTTGAGAAATAAATATGGAAAGAAGTTCCATCACATCACTTTTATTTCTGGGAACTGGAGGGGGGATTTTTTTTAATTAAGGGGAGGATTCAAGGACAAAGCAATAAAGTTGTTGAGAAGTAAATGGGAGAAGTAACAGCTATTTCTTCACTGTAGCCAAGATTTTTGTATCTGCTAACATCAAGATATTGAAGTCAGGTGAAAGAGGGATACTAATGACAATGGAAAGATGAATAAAGTCTTTAAATAAGAGAGCATTCAATTATCAGAAAAATGTAAGACCATGGAAAGAGTTCATAAACACTGCCCCTACTTCCCCACCATGAATTATAGTGAAGACTGAGTAGTCAAATCCATAGTTTGTGCAATTCAATTTCCTAATGCCTGGAGACATTAGTAACAATTTCAGGTTATATATAATTATTAATGCAGAGCTAGAGTATCACACTAATAAATTTTCAAAATTATCTGAAAAAGTTTTAAGATGTTTATGATACTGATCACAAACATATCTTGCAATATTTGGGGCTGGGGCAGGAGAATAATATTTAAAAAAATGGGAATTTGTTAATTAGGACATTCCTAATGCCCAATTATATATAAACACCATTTTTTCATTTTTACACTTTAAAAATTATCATGCAAGGCAAATTTTCTCCAACTCAAATTTCATATGAATAAATGTACTGAATATGAATATGTGAATGTGAATATGAACTCTTTTCCCCAAAGTCTTTTATCAGAATCCCCATCATTTCCTGTAATTTGGCCCCAAAGAGCAGATCACAGTGGCTATGGTGTAAAACGTTACCTCCTCTTTAGATAAAATTGTTAGGAAAGTGTTGCAATTGCTTCTACTAAGATTTTTCCTGAGTCAATGCCCAGTGTAACGGCAGGAAAGAAGCCATGAACTCTCCTCTGAGAAGGCTGTGTTTAGTGATAAAATTTTTAAATTAAAGTACTTAGTGATTATAATCAAGTCGATATTTCAGTGTAACAAACAGAGCAGAAAATATGCCTGTACCTGAGAATATTCCATCAATATACCCTTTCCAATAGTTTATGCTATTTCCTGTTCATCAACCTTGGTAAGTGACCATCAATAATGTAGTGAAACGTCTTTAGTGATAGTGGATTCACTTTCTCCAGAAGCTGCTTATTTCATTTTTTAAAAGATTCATCTATTAGAAAATTCTTCCTTAGGTTTGATTGGCATTTATCACTTTAAAACTTTCACCGGTTAGTCCAAGTTGTGATCTGTTTATCTGGCAGTTTTCAATATTTGAGAACTTGCCAAATCCTACCATCATTTCAAGCTTCCTATGTGTAAAAGTAAACTCATTCCTCTTACTGTAAAGAAGACTTGCCCTTTCTTCTTTCTTTCTTTTTATAGTTTTCTAATGTTCCCTGCTGTCAGGAAGCTGACAATCTAACTGAATTGTTAAAATGTTAAATATAAGTAATAATCATCTGACTACTAATACAAAGTCCTTGACATAGCCTCAGTGGATTTGGATTGTTTTGTTGTTTCTTTTTATTGTTTTACTTTTATAGATTTCACCACGTATCTTCACTATAGTAATTGACAGCTGCTTGTCATCTGTCTCGTTTATAAAATGATCACTTCAGCATCTCTCCATATTGCTAACTCGTATTCATGTGTCACATGTTCAAGGTACCTAATCTTTTAAGAATTTGTCCCCTGCATAAGCAAAAAGAAAAGCAAAAATAAGTGATAATGCCTTCTAAATATCTCCAGCTAGCATGTAGTCAATAAAAGTACAGTCAGCCCTCTCTATCCCTAAGTTCCACATCCATGAATTCAACCAATATTTGTTAGAAAATATATTTTTTAATTGTGATAGAAGCAGCAGCTTGTCTGAAGTAGCTGCTGCAAAGACACTGGTTATACCTGGGAAGGTGTGGCTGGGATTGTGTGCTCTGCAGGGCCAGTGGGACCTGGGAAGAGGCAGGAGCCCTGTCCAATTCCATGTTGGTAGAGTGGGAGCCTCTCACCCCTGGGCACAGCTGCAGCCACCCAGCCACATCTCCAGACCCGGGCTTACCTGTGCTCTCAGGAGCCTGGGAAGCTCCTGCCCCCACAGGCTCAGAAGTGCTTGCCCCCACACTCTGGCCTCTACCTGCACCCAGTGCTCACTTTGGTGTGGAGCAAAGTTGTGGCCAAGCCCAGGCACTGACACAACCTGGTTGAGTATGTGCACACTCAGGATGGCACTGACATGCCAGCCTCCTGCTGACTCAGCTTTCTCCAGACTTTGGACACTGAGGAGCATGGGAGGAAGGCCGGGGGGGAGCCGAGGGCAGCTTAGTGCAGGGCCTGCCAGCAACCCTCAGCATGAACAGCCTGGGTGCATGGATGACATGTGGATGACAGGAGGCAGACAGGTTCCTGGGCAGAAAGGGGTGGGTCCCTGGTGAAACTCAATCTTCAAGCCAGGGACAGCATGAAGCCTGGGGGTTGGGCTGCCAGTTCTAGGTGGAGTAGGTGGTCCAGAGTGAGAAATTATGGTGCTTTTTCCAGTCCCACCCATGGCCACGCAGGACCAATCAGCATGCCCTTTGTCCCTTCCGAGCCCATAAATACCCCATGGCTCAGCAGGTGCAAGCAATACTCAGGCAGAAGGTGCTGCTAACCACAGAGGTTTTGGCTGATGCAGCAACACCCCAAGGATCTTGTGAAAATTGCATTTGTCTTTTTTCTTACCATTATTTCTTAAACTGAACAGTATGACAACTATTTACATAGCATTTACACTGTGTTAGGTATTGCAAGTAATCTGGAGATGATTTAAAGTATACAGGAGGATGCCCACCTGCAAATGCTATGCCATTTTATATCAGGGACTTGAGCATCCCAGGATTTTGGTATCTGTTGGGGACCCTAGAACCAATCCTCCACAGATACTGAGGGACAAATATAACTGATTGAGAGAAATCCAGATTCAGAGACAATTAACTAGAATTCACTAGATAAAAACATTTATTCTGGCCCTTAAACTAGCACTACTATAAACACGGAATAATTCACATAGGAGTAATCAGCTTGGAGAAAGTAGCCAGCTGCTTTCCTATTCATATAATTAATCCACAACTTTCTTTTTTATGTAATTAATATATCAGCTTTCTTTTCATATAATTAATCCACAATTAATTATTAAACAACTGCTTTCTGCTTCATGTCATGATATTCAAAAAACAATAAACCTTTCACAGACTGAGGAAGGGAAAACATTTGAACAAACAATTATAATGTAGTATGGAAACTATTGTAAACCCTATTGTGAATCCATGTAGAATGTATGACCTATATTTCAGTGGACCCAAGAGAAGATGATATCTCAATTTAACCTGGAGGATGAGACAGAACACGGACCTTTCCAAGCACTAAAAGTAGTTTCAATGGGTTTCATTTAGTTGGTTACATAACCAAGAGTTTTAGTAATGGGAGTATGAGGGATTAGTTTGGAAACAGATCATGACAGGTCTTGTAAAATACTTTAAATAACTTTGGACTTTATTTTAAGAGCAATAGGAGGCCATCAAAGGATATTAGTTAGAGAAAACTTGATTTGAGAAATATCATTCCAGATGTCCTGAATAGCATGTTTGGTGAATGGTTGGGTAGGCAAGTGGTGGGGTAGACAGCTGTTGAATTCAACAAGAGAGATAGGATATGAAAATGAGCAGGACATAGTGACAACTCCAAATCTTGAGAGAAAGCTGAGATTAAAATGTAGACTTGGGTCATCAACATATAAATATATATGAAGGGCTGGAATTGGAAACAATCTTTCATGCATTGTAGCTAGGGTAAGAAAGGGGTCAAAAACTTTATTGGGAAGGAGCAACATTTTATGGATGGGCATAGGAAAACAAAGAAGGAGCAGACAGTGACAGAACAGTGTGGAATCAGGGAAGCTAAGGGAAGTCAAGGAGATGATAAACCGTAGTGTCACATGCCACCCTGATTTTAATAAGAATTTTAAATAAATCAGTAGTTTTGATGACCAGAAAGTCATTGGGAACTTAAAGTTTCAGTGGAGTCTTATAGTCAGAACAAGCTATTTCTGACTAAAGAAACACTAGATATTAAGATCTACTTTTTACTAATTAGTGGTCTGCTATTAACCAGGATTCTTAAAACCTCATATTTTATTACACTATGTAAAATTAAAATGTTAAAATCATTCATCTTCCATGGGTCCTGATATGTTTAAAATCATAAAAATAAGTCTGTGATCTTCAGTGAATTAGTCTGTACATTTCTTTCCTTAAGAGCTTTCTGTTTCAACGTAAATGCGAAGGTGTTTATCATGTTCATAATGATAGATTCGACGGGGGTGGTTATAGTAAATCTCTCTGAACTTTTGAACACAGTAAAATTCTACTTTCTGCTCATAAGTAATAAAATTCTGTATCAGACTACCATATATTAAAATGCTTGCTAATGCTCATTATTACCATGGATGTGGAAAACAGGCACTGGAGTAGCAGAGGCAATTATGCCTTTATTCTTTGTGGAAGAACTTGGGTATATTTAGCAAAGTTTGAAATATGCATACCAGGAGACCCAGAAATTTTACTGTAAAGGATTAGAAAAACATGAACACTCACATTTTATTTTAGCATGGTTTATAATAACACACACGAAAATGAAATTACCCTAGATATCCACAAAAAGAGGCTAACTAAACAATTTTTGGTAGATTCATATGACAACATATTTTATAACTTGTTTAAAAGAACAAGCTACATCTATGGACATAAGGTGGAGAAATATTTTGAGAAAAAGGAAACTTGCCGAAGGCCATAAACAGCTTTTTCTTTTTGTTTTTTTTTTAAATAATTTATTTTATTATTATTATACTATTAATTATATTATATTAAGTTCTGAGATACATGTGCAGAATGTGCAGGTTTGTTACTTACATATACACTTGCCATGTGGTTTGCTGCATCCATCGACCCATTATCTACATTAGGTATTTCTCCTAATGCTATCCCTCCCCTATCCCCTCACCTTCTGACAAGTCCCCGTGTATGATGTTCCCCTTCCTGTGTCCATGTGTTCCCATTTTTCAACTCCCACCTATGAAAAAATGTGGTGTTTGGTTTTCTGTTCTTGTGTCAGTTTGCTGAGAATGATGGTTTATCCCTGTCCCTGCAAAGGACATGACCTCATCATTTTTTATGGCTGCATGATATTCCATGGTATATATTTGCCACATTTTCTTTATCCATTCTATAATTGAAGTGCATTTGGGTTGGTTCCAAGTCTTTGCTACTGCGAACAGTGCTGGAATAAACATATGTGTTCATGTATATTTATAGTAGGATGATTTATAATCTTTGGGTATATACTCAGTAATTGGATTGCTGGGTCAAATGGTATTTCTGGCTCTAGATCCTTGAGGAATTGCTACACTGCCTTCCACAATGGTTGAACTAATTTACACTCCCACCAACAGTGTACAAGTGTTCCTTTTTCTCCACATCCTCTTCAGCATCTGTTCTTTCCTGATTTTTAATGATCACCATTCTAACTGGTTGTTAGACATTGTTGGCCAAATAAATATCTTCTTTTGCAAAGTGTCTGTTCATATCCTTCTCCCACTTTTTCATGGGGTTATTTTTTTTTTCTTGTAAATTTGTTTAAGTTCTTTGTAAATTCTGGTTATTAGCCCTTTGTCAGATGGATACGTTGCAAAAATTTTCTCCCATTCACAGAGTGAACAGGTTGCCTGTTCACTCGGATGATACTTTATTTTACTGTGCAGAAGCTCTTTAGTTTACTTGGGTCCCATTTGTCAATTTTGGTTTTTGTTGCCATTGCTTTTGGTTTTTTAGCCATGAAGTCTTTGCACATGCCTGTGTCCTGAATGGTATTGCCTAGGTTTTCGTCTATAGTTTTTATAGTTTTAACTCTTACGTTTAAGTTTTTAATTCATCTTGAGTCAATTTTTGTATAAGCTGTAAGGAAGGGGTCCAGTTTCAGTTTTCTGCATATGGCTAGCCAGTGTTCCAAACACCATTTATTAAATAGGGAATCCTTTCCCCATTGCTTGTTTTTGTCAGGTTTGTCAAAGATAAGATGGTTGTAGATGTATGGTGTTGTTTCTGAGGCCTCAGTTCTGTTCCATTTGTCTATATATCTGTTTTGGTACCAGTACTATGTGAAGCAGCCTTTTCTTAAGAAAAAAAGAAAAAAAAAAACTATACACACATAACACAGCAAACGTCAGGGAGAATACCTTTAACAGCAGTTATCTCCAGAAGTAGATATGAGGACATGAAGTACAGTAGAAACTTAATTTTCTTTTTGGGCTTTCTTTTTTTGGCTGTTTACACGTTTTTGTTTAACAACAGTGTATGTTATGATTGCAATAACAGAAATAAAGATAGAAACAAAAGATATGTATTTCCTAACATATGCTTTTACTTAAACACTTTAATAATTTCTCACTCTTCACTTCTCCATGCCCCACTTTGTTGCCCTACATTGCAACTGTGTCTAAAGGCAAACAGCCCTGTGTAAACTGCTTAAATGCCCTTTTTTCATCTTCCTCTACTTTTCTGTGTGCCCCACTTTTCTTAAGCTCCATCATCCAGTATTCACCTGAAATAGGATTGACAACCATGTAGGGAAACTTCTTTTATATAATGATAGGCTTTGAGTATTTAATTGATTTAATTTTATTTTAAAATGAGCAGGGCCTTGATATTATGCACATCTTTTTATAAAAAGGCACATTTCTCAGTGGCTGCTCTGAATGGTTTAGCTGCTTTCTTGCATTACAATCCTATAGTCGGAGAATCAGGGAAAAATCACATTACTGAAAAAAGGCATGTGTCTGGCACATTTCCAAGGCATGAGTATTTATGGCATGATGAACTGTGAATTTGATGTTGATGCTTGCACACCACAAGCTGTGGTTAAAATCTAATTTTGTCATCAGCAAAAAAAAAAAAAAAAAAAAAAAAAAACCCACACACAAAAACAGAACTACATTTAAAAGTGTAAAATGTTTGTTTTATCGAAAATATTTACCCCAAATTAAAAATAAATAAATCAAGTCCAGTGCTATTAATTCTCTGTGAAATAGAGTAAACTCAACTGAAGTGATATAAAAACCCCTAGTCTATTCCAGTATACTCTATGCAAACAATTTTAAAAAGAGGAAAATAGGATAGGATAACAATTGCCTACAACTTTCCCAGAGCTTTTTAAAATAATAATATTTCCAGGGATCATAAATTTTCCAAAGTAAGAACTTGGAAAAGATTTATGAAGAGGTACCCAGGATCATGTCCAAAGAAAGAAGGAAGGAAGGAAGAGAGAGAGAGCGCGCACGCATGTGAGAGAGAGAGAGCACGAGAGAGATAGGGAAAAGAAAGAACGAGAGAGAGAGAAAAAAAGAAGGAAGGAAAGAAAGAAAGAAAGAAAAAAGGATGGAAGGGGGGGAGATAAGGGAGGCAGGGAAAGTGGGAGGGAGGGAGGGAAATGAAAAACTCCATAGGTTATAGTCCTCAGGAGATATTAGTATATCCTATTAAGAATTCTCACATTTCTAAGCTATATGTATGTATTAATGAAGAAATCCAATCTCCCATATGTTTTCCACCTTAGTCATGAAGAAATTGGAGGGAAAGAAATATGTTCCCTAGCAGCTCTGAAGCCTCAGAAGGGAAAGGGGGTGATGTATTTTACAAAGACAATAATACCCAATCAAAGTAAAAATAGTACTAGTATATTGCTCTGCATAAAAGGATGGAGGTTGTACTTTTTAAGGGAAGAAAAGCAAAAATATATGTAAGTGATCTGGTATTCTAGATTCAGTGAATATATCAGTATTGTGGCAATTGATACATATGCATATTATAAGTGTCAGAGAAGAGAATGGGTGGTATTTGAATTGAGGTTTAATTATGTAGCTAAACATTTCTAATTGGATTTTTTTGCTAATTTAGTCATTTCTATGCTTGATATTATCTCATGTGACAAAAAGATATGTTCATGTTTGCAAAGCCTTAGCTCTCAAAAGAAATTAATGCAGATGGTGACTTTGGTACTTGTGGAATATGTGTGTATATTATAGATCTATATTATAATGCAATGTTTACCAATTACAGTTATTATGCCTTTTAAGATTTTTATCAAAGCAAAGAATAACACATAAAAAATAAGTTGTACAACAGCCTGACCTAACCAACCCAACATACCCCCCAGTAAAATTCATTCTTTCACCTTTTCAGTGTTTATTCTCTCATAGTCATCTCCACAATTCTAATTAATAAGCTATGAGGCCAGGCATCGTGGCTAACCCCTATAATCTCAGCGCTTTGGGAGGCCAAGGCAGGCTGATCATAAGGTCAGGAGATTGTGACCATCCTGGCTAACATGGTGAAACCCCATCTCTACTAAAAAAAAAAAAAATTAGCTGGGTGTGGTGTCACATGCCTGTAGTCCCAGCTACTCTGGAGGCTGAGGCAGGAGAATCACTTGAACCTGGGAGGCAGAGGTTGAAGTGAGCCAAAATCATGCCAATGCACTCCAGCCTGGGCTACAGAGCAAGACTCCATCTCTAAATAAATAAATAAAGGCTATCCTTTTATTACTTGATTTATCATATTTAGACTACTTTTTGGACTAAAGATGAGCCCATTTAGCTAATTTACAATGACACATATTGTTCGCCACCCAGTTTTAGATAGTTACCTTAGTACCTTAAGCATTTCACTGATTATTTTATAGCTTTAAATGATACACCAGTGACCCTCAATTTGCTTCCTCTCAAATTTTAGCTGTGTATCTGAAACTGCTCACTGTATAAGATGTTGCCATTAGCATTCTATCATTCCATATATCTCACAACTTCTCCCCCTCTTTCCAACTTTTGTAATACATTCTTATTTTTATATTGTCAAGGTTGAAAACATTTTATGGTTTATAGTGGACATAATTAAGCTTTCACTGTTTGACCTAAAGATTGAATCTAAATATTGAAATCTACCAAAAAGCCTCTAGGGAGTTATAAGCAATTAAATATTATCTCTGCAAAGCAAATTAGTATGGTAAAGTTTTGTTTCATTCTCCATGGGCTCGATACTGTAATTTCTATACCACTTAAAGGATCCTAACATAAAGATCAAATGAATTCTCTTTCCTAAACACCATTAGTTAGTTAAACATAAAGATGAAATGAGTTGTCTTTCCTATATACCATTAGTCAGTTAAATTGCGCCTTAGTTGGTTTGGTTGCTATCTGGAAACTGATGTTCTTGGGAGGTATTTATTTTTAAATATATAAAGGGTACCTTTCTTTTTAACTTTAAGGAGTTTATCTCTACTTTTGCTTCTAAACAGATATCTTCCAATTAAATTAAATACATAGAATTCCTTTGATTCACTTCTTGGAGTTCACTGACTACTTGTTCTAATTTGAATTGATAGTATTCTAGACTTATAACTCAGTCCCCCTTCTGTCACTTGAAAATTCTTTTTTTTTTTTTTCCTTAAAGAGTTCCTGGCTTAGTTCTATAATTTATTATATCCTGTGCCTTCCTCATTCTTGCTTTCAGCTTCATTTGCTGTACTTTAAAAATAATCTACTTGTTTACTTGGGTTAAATATAACAATGGAGCTTCTATGTTTCAAAATAGCATGCTGAAACAGGGAGACATACAACTATTTTGAACTAATTTCTGTCGAAGTTGATAACGATTACCACAAAACCACCAGAAAATGAAGGAACTTGTCATTTATTGTTGTTTAAGATAATATATTCAAGATAAACCCAGCTAAGAATATCAATTCGGTTGTGATAGTTGCCTTTCATGCTAAAATTGATCAATGAAAAACTATTTGGCAAGTGAAATTCATATTCCCATGTGAACTGAAAATGATAAATAGTTAATAGCTTTCCTAGGGTCTTACTTCTCTTCTGACACTTTCCAATGATTTCATCATAGTTTCAGAATAAAAGAATATAATTTATTCCAAGAGGCATGAAAATGTTCAAGTACTATTCAGAGAATTTTCTTAAGTTAGAAATCTCTTAAGTTAGAAAAAATATATTTTGTCTGTGCTTTGAGAGACAAAACATCATTATGAAGTTCTAAGTTATTCAAGCTATGGCAATCCCAATTTTGAAATATTTTATAATATTATAATGGCATGCTGAACTATCAAGATAATGATGCCTCTTCTTTCAAAGCAGTTTTTCACAAGTATGTGACCTTTTTCTCACGTGGGCTGTAAGCAGCTCAGCACAGCGTCTGACACAACAAAAGTCCCCAGTAATAGCAGCTAATTGTTATCATGGTCATTATTATTTATTATTATCATCATTGCTATTAGTACTGTTGATATAACTGCTAGTACGAGGACTCTGATTACCTCTGATTTCAGAAAAAAAAAAGAAAAGACAACTCACATTATTGACTCCCAGTAAGTTTATAATCAGCAGGAACCCTTTTTCCCCCACATATATAATTGCTTCATTCTAAGGCTTTTCTTCCATTAAGAAAAATGCCTACCATTGCAGTTAGCTTATTAACATATTATTTAAAAAATATGTTAAACCAACTGATTTACTGGCCCTAAATGGAATTAGATGTTTGATATTATGGGGATGTTATGAGGGTATCATGAGCTTGAATATCTCATTTTATCCCTCTTTTATATAGAAGGAAGTAAGATTACACACACACACACACACACACACACACACACACACATATATTATATCTGTGTGTATATATATAATATTATTATACACACAATAATAATAAATATTATTTATTATCATCATTACCATTAGCACTACTGATATGACTACCAGAACTAGGACTCTGATTACATCTGATTTCAGGAAAAAAAAAGAAAAGAAAAGAACACTCACATTATTGACACCCAGTAAGCTTATAATCAGGAGGAGCTCTTTCATATCTATATATATATAGACACACACAGAGAAATATATATACCATTATAGCTTACTGTTTCCATGGAATATCCTGAAAAATATATATACATATGATGTCCACATAGGCATCATGTTCTAACCTTAACTAGATAATGTATATTCTTAAAGAGATTATTTTTAGCATGTCTGCACATCACTAACAAAAATAATTGGTTCAATCCTAAAATAAGTCAATTTATTCAACGAGAATTAAAGAGAGAATGAGAGGATAAAGCAGTCAAACTTATTCAGCTTGCCTTAGAAACAAAATTAGAGAATACTAACAATGCAGATAATATTTTTCCTTAAATTGTTATCATCTCAAGTTTATATAACTTTTAGGAAATATTTCATATCAACAAACATTAAGCAAACCCCTTTTTTTCTGCATTAAAAGAATCAACCTGAACTGAAAATGCTGCTGCTTTCTTGCGATAAATAACAGATTATTTTTAAGGGCCTATTATATCTAAAATGAATAATATTTAAGAAATATATCTGATTAGTTGGCATCAAAAGGCAAAGATAGAATAAGAAAGCATTTGTGTGCTGAGCAAGTGTAGACGCAGGAAGTACTTAGGCTCAGAGGATAAAAGCATTCTGATGTGACTGAGATAAGGCAAACATTCAGTGAGTAAGCAAGAACATGATTTACATTCAAAATTTCCTGCCTACTGTTTAACTGTTATTTTTATTACTCTTTGATGTGGTCCTTTTCATCCAAGAAAGGCACATGCTCTTATACACCATCTCATAATGACTTAAGTCTTTTCTCCATGCTATTCATCGACTTGAATATCTGCATAAGCCAATCCTCACTTCCCTTCATTCTGTCAGACCTTGCTTCATAATTCAGGACAATATGCATCCTTTTCAAAAAACTTTTCATATGGAAGTCTGCTGGCATGTTCCACTCCTATCTCAGGGAGAGGGCAACATCTGCCCCTGTCATTTATATCTTGATTTAATGCCATGCCTTATTTATCTCTTGAGCCTAGCATCTATCTGGTAAATCGAGTCACAGAACAAAGCCTGATGAGTCCTGTTTTGGTTAAGGCAAGCACACCACATTTCCAATTCTAGATTCGATTCACCATTTCTTGGCTTCTGCTTGGATGAGATATTTAACTTCTCTGAGACTTAGTTTCTTCATCTATAAAATGAGCATAATTTAATCATTATTGTAGGATTCCCAGAAAAAAGAAAATAACAGGCATACAATACTTCCTATAATACCTGGATTGTAGCAGATAGTAACAGCCAGCCAATGATACTATGTTTAGAATGAATGACTATACTCTCCAAAGTTAGTCATAAATATATAAATATAATAATAAAAATATATTATTATTTTTGTCTTTCAAACTTCCTAATGACATATGTACCTCATAAGATCTCTCTCTCTCTCTCTTTCTCTCTCTCAACCTTTTAAATTCTCTTCATTGTGTCTGTTATCAAGATAAGCACAGTGTAGACTCTTTGGTCACATTGCTTCTTCATTCCAGCTGTTCCCTTTTATTCACATGTCCTTCTATTCTTACAAAACAACCACTGGAGAATAAAAGTCACCATCCTCCAATGATTCTAAGTAAATGGATTTATTTTGTCTTGTGGACTGTAGTTTCTGATATTCATTTTATGCAGTATATTACAACCGAAATAACATTTTGTCATGTCTTTATACCATTAATTAAGAATAAGATCTTTGACTAAAATATATTCTTCTAATTTCACCTTTATTCTTTTTCTGTGATGACATACAATACAAACTTCCAATTCCATGAATATATATTGTTAATGGAAAACCTAATTTGCTCTGTGAGCAGCATTCTCATATGCGTTTCTTTCTTTCCTTTCCTTTCCTTTCCTTTCCTTTCCTTTCCTTTCCTTTCCTTTCCTTTCCTTCTTTTTTTTCTTTTCTTTCTTCTCTCTCTCTCTCTCTGTCTTTCTTTTCTTCTCTCTTCCTCAGCTATCTATTTGCTTTTCTGTTCAGATTTGAGCCAGCGGTTTTTTGGGCAGATGATGTAGAGGTATGGAGTAATAAAAAATTTGGCATGATCTCGAAAAGTTTGTCTATCTTTCTCAGACTGAAGGATCTTTTATGATGCTGTTCTGAATACCTTGAAAAATTGAGGGAAGATGCCATGAGATAATTAATTAATTAATTGTCTTAATTTCTCTACTAGAAGACAAAATGGATATTTAGGCTCTGTCATCTGACACTCTGCACATGATTTTTTATGTAAGTGTGATTTTCCTAAGTAATCTGTATTACTAGAGCTGATTAATATACTAATGGACTGTATAAGGGTAGTAACTATGATAATGTTGAGAGCACTAGCACACAGCTTTTCCATGTTAAGCAACTCAAACATCTGTTTGATTGTTGCTTGTTGAGAATCATTAATATATTTCTCTTAATTTGTTCATAGGGACCCTCTTTTTGATCATTATCATTCTCGTCCCTTTATGAAAAGTGCTTATTGAATGCTAAATTATATTATGAGGGTTAGTTTTGATATGGGAAAATAACTAGTTTGAATTCCGTGATCTTTGTTATTTCCTTCTTAGTCATCAATTGTTTATCTAATGTTGTGAATGTTGATGGTAAAAGAAGTTTGTGATATGCCTGCATCAATTATCTTAGCACTCAAATATGTTCACTGCAGATAAACATTTCAACACAGTGAATGTCCCTAAGAGAATTATCAATTTTTTCACCTGACATAATATATGTTATCGTAATAAGAAAGTAAATGTTCAGTGTCTACACTATTAATTACTTTACCTTAAGCAATTTTTTAAACTTGTTTAAAAAATAATAATAAACAGTATTAATGTAGTTACAGATTTTAAAGTCCAGGTCATAAACAAGCAGTTATTTGTTTTTAAAATTCAAATAAGATGTAAAAGTATGCTCTTGCCTGAAATCTCAGCCCTTTGTGATGCCAAGGTGGGTGGATCACTTGAGGTGAAGGGTTTGAGACCAGCCTGGCCAAAGTTGTCAAACCTATCTCTATTAAAAATACAAAAATTAGCCAGGTGTGATGGTGGGTGCCTGTAATCCCAGCTTCTTGGGAGGCTGAGGCAGGAGAATTGCATGAACCTCGGAGACGGAGGTTGCAGTGAGCCAAGATCGTGCCGCTGCCCTCCAGTCTGGGCAACAGACCTAGACTCCATCTCAAAAAATAAAATAAAATAAAATAAAAGTATGCTATTATCTGAATATTATGCTCCCTACAGTTTCCAAAGTGATTTTTTAAATTAAAAAAACTAGTGTTATTTTGTATTGAAGAAATATCTTATATACTCTGTACAAACCTAAGAAAAATCATATATACTAATAAATGAAGAGCCTTTTATTTGCCAAGTACAGTTGGGAATTCACTGTGCTTCTCTTAGTCTGCAATGACCCTGTTGTAACATGGGATAATTTTAACAAAGAATACAATCACAGGTCCATCAAAAGTTTGCCTTCACATTTTTATTCAAATTGTATATATGTGGTCTACATGTCAGTCAGAGAGCAAGTGTTAATGGCTCAGATTTGGAACACAAGTTAATCTTTTCAGGCTCTGTGACATCATGACCTTTTCAAGTGTAAAAAAATGGAAACTTCCTGGCCTGAAACTACTAATTCATCTTCCAAGTACACAAAGGTAGAGACAGGCCAGATTTAGGTTTCATAGTTCACATTTTCCTAGCAAAAGTTATCATTATTACTGTGAGCTCTATGTAAACCAAATCAAGAATAAATTATAAAACAGTTAAAAATGCAGGGAATTGGTAAGCTGTTTATCTTTGTCGTGTAAATATGCTGTTTTAAGAGTTTTTTGTTTTGTTTTGTTTTGGTTTTTTTGTCTTTTTCTTTTAAAATGGTAATACTAGCATTGTGTGGCATTTTGTCTTTAACTCCAACATTTAATATTTGCTATATAACATCTTTTATATTTACTTTGTAAAAAGTCTCATATATGTAGAATGATCATATGATTTGTCTGACTGGGAGATTTTGAAGATGAAAAATGAAGGAGGCTAGTACAAAAGTTGTCAGAACTGTGGTGTAAATCATGACCATCCCAGGCAAGACACCTACTGACCCTTTGCTTATAACAATTAGCTCTCGGAAGCTAAAGTAATCTTGAAATGGCTCAAATGGGTAAAGGTCGCTCCAGACTTTACTACCATCTATGTATCTACTTTTTTCTAATGAGATTTCAACGCCTTAAGCTGTCTCAGAGGAATAGAGATTAAAAAATTCAGTGATTTCTAATCTATTAATATATATTCAACTTATTTAATCTATTTATTGCTTTTCTATTTTTGTGGAATCATAACTTTACCTCAATAGAAATAGAATAATGTGAAAATATTTGACATTACTCAAAAATATGTGTACAGCCACTGACATACTGAAGCCACAGAATCTTGAAAATTTTCAAACATTTATCCACAGTGAGGATTGTAACTCCAAAATTCCACAGTCCTTGGATTCCAGTTTTATGACATCAAGTTTGGTAAAATAGTCTGTCCTACCTAACTGCACTGTAGTTGGAGCACAAAATTTTTCCATTTTTCTTCCTTCTGGTGGTCACAAACAAAAGGAAACTTGTGGATTTGCATTTAAAATTTTTATATATTGGAAATTTAAAATGAAATACAACAACTATCTCATCTCCTGGGCACTTATCTATAATGAAGTAAGATTTATATTCTGAGCTAGTTAAGGGTGGACCACCCCATGTAATGTAACTCACTCAATGAAAGGAGGAAGTTTTTATTTTCATTTTTACTTATTTGTTTCTGAAAAATAAATAATGAAAGTTGTTCTGTGGACTGGACACCTACTGGTAACCCATATTTAGGTGTCCTTTACAGTCTCCAGAAGTTGGTAGTCAATACACTGGTACAGGAGAGTTCACTGTAATCTCAGGTCATAGCAAAATGAATGACCATGTCAACTTCCATAGCACACTCACCATCGTAGCCTACGTGTATCGCCTGGTATTCTGCCATTACCAACTGAGTGAGGAAATGAGATTGTCATCGGCATTGATCACAGAGTTCATTGTCACTGTGAGCAGGCACTTGGGGAGAAATCAAAATCTCTTCTCCAGAATGCATGGCTTCCTTTGTTCACCACAGACTTATCTTATAAGGGTGGATTGTGTGTGAAGGCAGGCTCAAGAGTACTTCCAGAACAGTAGACACTGTAGAGGGTTGGGTACCAAGGGACCTTCCAAAGGAATGTGCCAAGAAAGTCTGACATGCTAGAGTTCGCAAAAGAATATTCCTAAGCATGTCTGCAAGGAGTACCTGTTATTTGCTCACCACTGAAGTTTAATAAACAGGGAGTTTATAAAATTAGAATCACCTGGGCTATAAAGAGAGTATTTGTAGAGCGGCAGCAGGAGGCACAGCCCAGAGTCCTTATGGTACCCCTAGTACATCAGTCAGTTCCACACCAGGGATTTCCTCAGGCTTCTGTGTTCCTTAGGCCTGAAATATTGGCTGGAATCTCTGCTTTCTGTTTTCGATTGCTCAAAACACTGTATCCTGAGAAACTCCCAAGTCAGCCTGATCAGAAGTAGAAATCCAATAAAGAATCTAGATCAGTTTTTAAAATGCATATGCTCGTGGCTAATGCCTATAATCCCAGCATTTTGGGAGGCGAGAGGTAGGCAGTTCACAAGGTCAGGAGATCAAGACCATCCTGGCCAACATGGTGAAACCTCATCTGTACTAAAAGTACAAAAATTAGCTGGGAGTGGTGGATCGAATCAGGGCTTCTGGGATTGCAGTGAGCCAAGATCGTTGCACTGGGCTCCAGCCTGGTGACAGAGCAAGACTCTGTCTCAGGAATAATAAAATACGTATGCATATGCTCTTCACTAAGAGTGACTCTATTATAAAATAAAAGATGCATCACAATAAAAGAGTAACACAAATGGCTTTAATTGTAACAGATTCTTTTAGTCATTAGTGCTTACAACTTACAGCGTAACTGCATTCCAAAAATCATTGCCATAGAGTGAGGGAAAGAAGGATGGAGAGGAAGTGGGAAGAAAGAAGAAAGGAAAAAGAGAGGAAGAAAGAAAGAGAGGTAAGTAAAAGGAAAAGAAGAAAAGAGAAGAAATCGCTGCATAACTTCAGTATACTCATCGGATGAAACAACAGTCTACCACTTCAGGCATCTCTCAAAATATTTCACCATGGCACACTGAGATTCCTCCACAGGAACTAAGTTGCAGAGGCAGTAAAACTCAGCTACCTTAAAATAAATGTATTAAACCATTTAAATATTTATCCATGGGAAAGAAAAAGTCTAAATCAGCTACCTTTAGGAGAATATACTAAACTAATTAATTTCAACACCAACACAGCAGGGAAAACCAAAATAAAGCTGTGATCAGCAAATAAGCAAACTCCACAGTGGGAAAAGGAGACGTGAGATAAGGAAAAGACAAAAGCAGTCTATCATTTGAAAAAAGAAGAAAAGTAGCAACAACCTTGTAAACAACTGCAAATCTTATATTTCCTGAAAATTGCATGATTGCGCATTCAGGAGAATATATTTATTCAGCAGGTTGGTTTACTTACAAGCATTCTATTTTGTGTTTGTGCTATTTATTTATTTATTTATTTGAGACAGAGTCTCACTCTATTGCCAGGCTGAAGTACAGTGGTGCAATCTCAGCTCACTGCAACGTCTGCCTCCTGGGTTCAACCGATCCTCCTGCCTCGGCCTCCTTAGTAGCTGGGAGACTACAGGCACATGCCGCCATGCCTGGCTAATTTCTTTTGTATTTTAGTAGAGATGGAGTTTCACTGTGCTGCCCAGGCTTATCTTGCACTCCTGAGCTCAGGCAATCCGCCTGCCTCCACCTCCGAAAGTGCTAGGATTACAGGTGTGAACCACCCCGCCTGGCCTGGGTGATTTTTGACACCATAAATTTTCATATAATAAGCCATTCTTTTCAGTGCCATTGCATACCCTGTCAGGGCTACACTTATCTTTATTTTGGAAATGTAAATATCTTGGTTACTTGTGTAATATCTTAGGTATCATTATGAAAGTAGCTCAACATATTGTTTTTCCTTTACTTAGTAACTGAAACGCCAGGTTTCAGGATTACATTTAGAGCTGACACTGAAACTGTTGAAGAAGGGAACAGTTGCTTCCTGCTACACAGGAAGAAAAGAAAGTGTTCACGTTAGTCTACACTTATGCTATACCAAACTACTGACTATGCACACTATACCCCTAGTACATCACTAGCTCCATACCAGGGATTTCCTCAGGCTAATTTATATTAGTATATGTATAAATTACTACTTTTAATTTATACACAAATTATTATATGTATCTATTATTTATACATATTTTAGTACATGTACACACACACACACACACACACACACACACACATATACACACACACACACATATATATTTTTAGAGACAGGGTCTTGCTCTGTCACCCAGACTGGTGCACAGTGATATAATCATGGCTCACTTCAGCCTCAATCTTCTGGGCTCAAGTAATCCTTCCAACTCAGCCTCCCCTGTAGCTGGGACTACAAGCACATACCACCACAGCCAGCTAATTTTTGTATTTTTAGTGGAGCGGGGTTTCACCATGTTGCCCAGAATGGTCCTGAACTCCTGGGCTCAAGCTATCCACCAACCTCAGCCTTTCAAAGGGTTGGGATTGCAGTCTTGAGCCACTGCACCCTGCCTACAAAAATATAAAAACATTTGAACAATAGGAGTGCCTGCACGGTGTTCAACTACTAGTACAGTTTATTGCTAAAATCTGAACTGGCCACTTTCATTGACATCTATTTTTATTTTATCTGGTATTCTTATTTGACATTTTCAGGAATACAAAATAATCCACATTGCTTTTCTAAAAGAAGATATTTATGTCATTAAGAGAAACTCTGGTAGTATTTCTGTCATCTCCACCTATTACACTCATCATTAGAGCAGAATCAACATTATTTTAAAAATCTGTGAGATATATTGTACCTTCTTTATCACCAGCCCCTTCTCTAAATTTAATCTGAATCATTTCCTCTTTGATTTGTCACCTCTTATCCAACAGATGTTACTGTATTTTATAATATGTAGACCCGTAAAATTCCATGTTCTATAAATAATGTAAATATATTTTAGAATAGATAGGTAAAATCTGCAACTAAATAGGTTGTCATCATATCATAAAAAAGTAGTCCCTATGAGCAGCAAGAATTCAAAGTGCTTCCACATAATGCTATTTTAATATTTAGATAATTTAGATATAAATTATTCAATCACTTGATATAGATATAAATCTTTGTATGTATTATGGCCCTTTTGAAGATGGGTTATTGCATGGATCTTCTCTGCATGATAGATACCCATTTATTTTCTAACATCATAAATTAAATATGATCATTAAGACTGAAGACAGCTTGGAAACAGGTACAAAGCCACAATCCCACATCTAAAACAGTTGGGCCAACTGTGTTCCAGTCCAGAAGTTTTCAGTGTCTAGAACTATAATGAGATGCATACATTAGATGTTATAGAACATTCATGTGGGCATCTGGATAAGCACCTGCTAATAAAAATTCCTATTCAGCAAAATAATGGGTATTTATAAAAATATAATTACATATCTCCATATCAATTGAGATCTAGGTTTGTTGCTGACTTAGTATGAGTCAGGCCAGGTTTTGCCACAAAGAGAATTAAATGGGGGAAAAAATTAGATTCCAGAGACTTTAGGATTGTGGAATTATAAATAATGGATTTTGCACACTTACTAGCTTTAATATATATGGAAGTAAAAGGGAGGTATTTGTTGAATACTTGTGACACAGTAATAGTTTAAGAAAATGTAATTTTATTAAGTTGCAAAATCCTCAAAATGGGCCTTGTGACGTATGAGTCATTATATCTAAGTAAGATACTCAACTCAAAAGTACAGCCATCCTTGAGAACCCAGCTCTATTCCCAAGTCCTTTCCAACTACCATTACAGCCACCCCGTTCTGCTAAGAATATTTTCACTTGGTTGTATTTCTTTTATGCTTATCTCAACCCAGAAGAGTATTGAGATTCCAATAAGCAGCCAGGTATGGTGGCTCACCTCTGTAATCCCAGCACTTTGAAAGGCCAAGGCCGGAAGATAGCGTTAACTCAGGAGCTCAAGACCAGCTTTGGTCACATAGCAAGGCCTCGTCTCTATTAAAATAATCATAATAATTAGATGGGCATAGTGGTGCATGCCCCTAGTCCTACCTACTTAGGAAGCTGAGGGGAGGATTGCTTGAGCCCAGGAGATGGAGGCTGCAGTGAGCTTCATCATGCCTTTACACTCAAGCCTGGGCAACAAAGTGAGACCCTGTCTCTAACAATAGAAAATAAAGATTCGAATAAGCACTCAGTGAATATCAACTGTTGTTCAACTACCTACAACCACTGGATAGCTCTGGACTCCAGTGGAGCTACTTCTTTTTTTCCAGTTCAGTTTTGACTAGATCCACAGGGTAAGTAAGCCAGACGTTAGAACAACAAAGTTTATGGGGACTTAATAGGCTCAGTTTTCACAAACTGTTAATGAATCCTTGGCATACATAAAACATAGAGGATAAATCATAGAAATAGCTTCATCTAAACACATTTAAGTAAATTTAAACATAAGTTTAATGGGATGTACAAACAATAAAAAATAACATACATCTAGAGAGCTTTAAAATAATTAAGAAATTTTAAAAATGAGCAAAACATATTAATCATATAAAGAACCTTTAAAAGAAGACAATCTTTCAAAATAAAATCAATTTGTTGATTTAAAACAAAAACTTTTTTAGGAATTTTTACTTAGAATCTTGTGGAATTACTTTTCACCTCTTTGCTAAGCTTTTTTTAGAGCTCCCTCTACTGTTCAAATGTGAATATACTCATTGAAGTTTACAAAGGAAGGTAATCTGGTTTAGAAACAGAGGAGGCTGCTAAAGATTTATATTTATAATCAATGCAAGAATCATCAAAAATGTGAATTTTCTGCTCTTTTCACTTAAAGTCATCTATCTAGTTTTATAGCCTTGCTCCTTAAATAAGAAAGAAAATATCTCTGTTTTACACCTGATGGATACATAAAGGTTATTTTCAGAATTCTGCCTCTCTCCCCACTTAATCAGTAAATATCTGTTAATTTTCTTATCATTTTATGTATGATGAAACTGTATCATACAGAATATAAGAAAAAATATGCTAAAACTTACATAATGGAGATTAAAGAAGTCTTAAAATATCATGTGCTTCATAACTCCAAAAGATGAGAGATAGATCATGTTTGCACAGGTGATATGAAATTATATAAGGTCTTTACATCTTTAGCATGTACAAAGACTCACAGTTCCTGTGTGAGTTAAACAAATGTTAAATATTATGCAGTATTATTGAAAAGAATCCTAGAAATACGTATACAGCATTAAATTCACAAAAGAAAACATTCTCAAAGCCATATTTGTATGTGTAGGTCATGTAAGTTTTTAGGAGATAGGATTTTACCAGAATATATGTACAGATAATAAGTTCTAATGTTTCATTTTATTGGGACAATGTATAAATTTCAGATTGTTCCTTGTTTTAAAATAATATATAGATTTTTTCCAACTGCGATTAAAACACAAACAATAAAATAAAGTCATAAAATACATTTTCAGTAAAATTAGAAGAGTAACTATGGGACCTAGAGGTTTTCATACCAAGACACTAAGAAACAAAACAGTAGTTAATTTCATGAGATAGAATTATGAAGGTGTAAAATTCCAATTAAGATAATGGTAGAGTTTATTAATTTAATAATCAAGAGACAAAGAACAATCTAATTCATAAGAATTAGGTAATAACATACAGACATATTTCTCTGATGAACTTCAAATTCATGTTTAACATTACATAATTAATTAGCCAGGAAATACTAAGTCTCTTTAAGTTAAATTATATTATTAGCCTGTGGAAATAGAAGATAATTTCTAGCTGATTTCTCCATTTTATATATAGAAAAAAAATTGTTACATTTTAGAAGGCTGACTTTTAAAAAGCATCTTCCATATTGCATTGCATATTTAAAATGTACAGAAATGAAAATAATGGAAGTAAATTACTAAAAGCTGATGATTATAAAAATATTGAATTTTGAGGTGAGAGGATCACTTGAGCCCACGAGTTCAAGTTCAACCTCGATATCATTAATGTATCCTAAAGATTTTGGAAAGCCTAGATATGCAACCATATCCTCTAAAATGTAGTCGTATAAATGTTATAACACCTTAAGAAGTGATATTGTACCTGAAGTATTTGACAGAAATGCTTTCTGTAAATACTATATGGCACTTACTATGTGTCAAAGACTGCCATAAACACTGTAAATACAAATTTACTGAATCATCTTAACAGGGCAGTACTCCTCCTAATCCCATTTTAGAGATAACGAAGCTGAAGCACAGAAAGTTTTTGAAAAACCGAAGATCCTGCGCAGCTAGTAAGTAGGGAAGCTGGTGTGAACTGTGAATCTAGCTTCAGACTGGATGCCTTTCACCACTCCATTGTCATCCTCTCTCTACTCGTGCTTGGGGAAGGGTAGCTGGGTTTTTTTCTTCCTTTTTTGTTTTTGCCTTCATTTGTTTTTTAATGAAATCATGGGGTTGGAACTGGATCAGTCTGAACTGAGTCCTGGTGCTAACCGGAAGAAGCTAAGAATTGCATTCTTCCTTATCTACATTTTAGTCAAAACACCATTTACTTGAATGGTGTGCACAAATAATGCATAAACAGATTAATCTGATTTCTAAAAACTTTAAGGAGTCCTTACTTCTCACCTACAGATATTCTTATGTCAAAGCGAGTACATCAAAAAGTATGTAAGTCTGAGAATGATTGCAAAAATTGGGGCATAAGTATAGATATACATGTTTCAGGAGGATTCCATAACTTCATTCTGAGTCACAGATTGATGTACGCTCAAAAATATTAAGCGTTGCAAAAGGCAAATTCTAGCCTCTTAAGGGAATATTACAAGTAGCATCTCCGTTCACACTTACCTATTTCCATAGGTTTTGTCTATTGCAGTCTCGGGACACACTGAACTGGGTTATTCCTTAAACATGCTGTGCAATCTTGGAATGTTGTGTCCTAGCTTCTGTCCCAGGACTTTTGCTGCTAGCAACATCACCTTCCTTCTTTCTTTTGCTTTTTGGGGTATAAGCCTCTTCATTTGTGTAGTAGGAATCCAGCAAACAAAAAAATGTTGACTTTTGTTTGGTTTGTTTTTTAAGACTGAATTAATTTTAATTAGTTTGTTTAGCACTTCCACGTTGCCAGGGACAGGTTAAGTATCAACTCTCCCTTGCTTTTGTGTAGTGAAAAGTTTATGGATTTAGGGTCAAATAGATCTAGATTAGGATCTCAATTCTTGTTCGTATCAGTCATGTGATTTGGGCAATTTCTCTGACATTTCTAAGACTCAGTTTCCTCTACAAAAGCTGGGGTTGATAATAGCTACTTAACAGAGTGGTTTTAATAAATCAATTTTAAAATTATCTCGAAGTGCCCTTTTGAAGTTCAATCAGAGCATTATCAAACTAACCCACTTAAGAGTCAGCTGGTGCTCTAAGGAATTGCAACTTCGTTTGATTTACTATTTATTATTGATTAGAACCATACTATAAAGTTTCATGTTAACGTTTTGAAGATTGACAAATAGCAAATGTTTTCTGTCTGGTGGAAAAAAATTGAAAAAAATTGTTTTCAATTTTTTTGCCTTGTAAGATGTTAACCAATCTTGTATCTAATTTTGTAACGTGGTTCCAGGGATTTTTTTTTTCTCCACTAACTTTATATTAGGCAGCCTATTCTTTTTTTGAACCAGCATTATCATCCTGCTAGTTCCCTTAATAATTTATATAGTTTTAAAATCTTTGATGGGAGCTCATGATATCCACTTTCAACTCTGCACACTTTCATAGAAGCAGCTAGGTACATGCAGAAGAAGTATTTGGTTGTCTTATTTCATGGGCACCTTTTGAAAGGATCCACACATGGGGAAACTCTTGCTCACCTCACTGCATGAAATGCTCTTTAGTAACATTTCCTCCTGTTACCCCAACCATCCTCCTTGGCCTAGTTTAAATGCTTTCTCCTTCAGGAAGTCTTACTAATTCCACAAATCAGAAGTGACTGCTCTCTGGGTTCCCATAGAATTTTCTTTGTCATTGAAATTAATCATGGTTATTTGTATATGTGTCTGACCTCCCCTGATGAACTAGAGTATATTTGAGAGTAGAGATATTATCTTGTTCATCATTTAATACACACTATTTTCCATCCTGTGCTTTTTCCTAGCATACATAGAAAAACAAATATCTGTTTATTCAAATTAAGCATGAAAAACTATGAAATAAACCAATTAAACTTCTCTAATTAAAAAGTCAAAATCATTCTGGTTTTGATGGAATGAGTATAAAAAATTCAGGTAAATAATCACGAGTAAAATATAGAAAATAGAAAAGGGCAGAGGTATTTTATTAGATAACCATATACATTTATAAAGCTCTTATTACTTATAGTTAAAATAATTAGAAAAATATAAAGAATAAACCCATTCTGGAGATCATTCTCTTTATGTAGTATACAACTTTGAATCACATAAAAAACTCTGTGGATCAGTTTCTATACCTAAAACAGTATTCCCTTTATAGCTTTAAGTTTTAGAACAATATAAAGAAATCATTTTAATGTTGATTGCCAAGAGCAAATTTATCATCACTGACAGTGTAATATGTGGTAAATCACCTCTCTTTTACACACCATTTTTTCTGTCTGTAAAATGAGAGTATATGCTCTTCCTATCATAGGGAAACGTAATGAATATGAGCTAGGCTAAATCTCCTTGTGCTTCAAGGAGAATGAATTACATACACCTGTGTAATGGAACAGGGCTTCTCAAACTTTAATGTGTATACAGATCACTGGGGAACCTTGTTACCACCCAGATTCTAATTTAATATCTCTAGATGGAGACTAAGATTCTGTGTGATCTTGTAAGCTCCCAGGTGCTGCCAATGTTAATGGTCCATGGACCATAATTGAAGGAAGAAAATTAGAAAACCTGCTTAAAAACTGTTCTTTCTCTTTGAATGTTTATTTCCTTCTATCTACCCTTTCAAAATTTGCCCTTATTGTTCTATAAACTCATTAAGTGAAAAAACATTTTTCCATTTCTTGCTCAGTGAAAAAGAGAGAAAACAGAAAAAATTATGGTTTAGATATTAGCCCTCTTCCTGATTTTGAAAAACATCCTAAAAAATTTAACTATTTTTTAAGAGATAGGGTCTTGCTAAGTTATAGAGGCTGGACTTGAACTCCTGTACTCAAGAAATCCTTTTGACTCAAAATTCAACATTTTTACAATACCTTGATAAATCCCATTCTTTCCATTTCTATACAGCTTTAATATGCAGTGCAATATGAAAGATCATTTAAAAATGGAAAGATTTTGGAGGTAAACTCTAATACTTTTTTCTCACCTAATACTATAAACTATTTCACTATTAATATTTCTAGTTAGTACGTAATGCTTTATCAGAGCTCAAAATTATGTACAGAATGTTCATAATATTAAAACAATTGACCATGTAATTTCGTGGTACACTATAATCACCATGCTAATTATCCGATTTTTGAAAATGTTCAAATTGGGTAGCAAGGAATTATAAAATGACATTTTACTTGTTATAGGCAAATATTTTTGCCTTTTTGGAGGTAGAAGAATGAGACAATAAATCTGAGAGAGGCCTTACCCCTTTGGGCCAAAAAATGCAAGCTGTTCTCCATAGAAAGAGAAGCCATTTATTCTTTATCTTTGTTTCCAAAGGTTAAAGAAATATTTCTTTTCTGTGCATGCCTACAACTTGTCCAAACCAAATGCTATTATGCTAGGGGCAGTTCTTTTAAAATTTAAACTTAAACCTGGAAAATGTCAATTATATAACGATCTTTATAATAAGCTCCTCAGTAAAAGATCTAAAGAAATTTAATTTAGTTGAGTTTTTAGATTTGGGGAGAGAAAAAAAGAGAGAGAGAGGATTTTAATGTCTACCTCTCATTTTGCCTAGAATATATCATCATTTTTTTTAATGTTCTCAAATTCTTAGTGCAAGGAGTAGAAGAATTTATAATACACTAAAGAAAATTTACAAATTAGAAGAATTACAACATAAAGTGGATTTTGCACAAACATATATTTAGGGGAATCTGATTGGAATTTCACCATTGAGAAGATTCTGTAAGTGTGTTAATTATACAGTTATTCTAATTCCATGTATGGATTATGTTTATTTAACTGAAGGAATTATTATATTTTACAAGTACCTGTCATGACAAGCAGAATGCTTCACGTTAACTCCTTTTTTAAATTACTTAGCAAACACAAATATAACATGCCAGAAATATGTAATAACATGCAGTAGCTACATCATATACTGATATGAACCCTTCTTAGGAGCAATGGACTGCAAAAGTGTCAGCATGGCTCACCTTACTCATGTGCCTCTTTACATGGAGGATTGATTGATGGGTGATACAATATACAATTTTCTCACTACTGAGATACAATACTCTCACTACTTATGACTGTGACCCTATATAATCTTTAAATCCAATCAGTTTATTCTGTTTTTATTCTTTTTTTTTTTTTTTTTGGAGAGGGAGTCTCACTCCTTCTCTCAGTCTGGAGTACAGTGGCATGATCTCTGCTCACTGCAATGTCCACCTCCCAGGCAATACTTTTGTCTCGGTCTCCCAAGTATTTGGGACTACAGGCACCTACTACCATGCCTGGCTAATTTTTGTAGTTTCAATTGAGACAAGGTTTTACCGTATGGGTCAGGCTGGTCTTGAACTCCTGACCTCAGATCATCTGTCCAACTGAGGCCTCCCAGAGTGCTGGGATTACAGGTCTGAGCCACAAGGCCCAACTTTAATTTTCTAGCTCTGCAAAGCATTTCATTTTGTCATTAGACCACATATCACTGGTGTACCATTGGTATAATCACAAATCTGGTGGCCTACTTTTTACTAAGGTTTTAAGAACTTCCAAAAACAGATTGAGAATATATGTTTATTTTTAAATCTCATTTTTTAAAAAAGGATTTGTACCACTTTACCCTTTGTGTTTGTTTCTTATTTTTACAGTTTAAATCATTTTCAAATTTCTTCATTCATTAGTGTTTACATATAAATTGACTGTGTTCTTACTATATACCATACTATGCTAAGATACTAGTTATATAATCAGGAGTAAGATGGACACTAGACCATGTTATCAGCTGGCTCACAATCCAGGGGTTCTTACAGACAAGTAATGAGCAAACACAATAGGGTGTCATAAAAAGCAGGAGCTTGGAACTGGAGAGTGCTATTGAACCAGGACACTTGGAAGAAGACTGGCTTTAGAAGCTTTCCAGATGAAGAGGCTTCTCAGTGGCAACTTGAATAGAATAATCAGGCTTAGCTAGAGGAGGAGACAGCAATGGCACAATGGTCGCTTGGAGAGGAGGCAGCACAGGTGTAGTGAAGCACAAGCAAGACAGAGTTTCGTAGGAGGAAGAAGACCCTGGTGAGATGCAAGGCAGTAAGCACTTAGAACTCTCCTAAAAACAATGGGGAATCATTGAAAGAAGTTTTAACAGTAAAATTAGATGATCAGGTTTGAGTTTAGAACAACTCACTGGCTGCACGACAGAGGATAACTTGACAGAAGAGCTGTGATCCCATGGAGAGATGATCTGGTGGCCGGGCCAAAGTAATAATCTATGATCAAAAATAGACAAAACCGACTGGGGACAAAGTTAAAATTTCCCAAATCCATTGATTTATTTTCTA
>NW_016107322.1:8350685-8374787 GCF_001604975.1 Cebus imitator
ACGGGGTTTCACCGTGTTGACCAGGATGGTCTCGATCTCTTGACCTCGTGATCCACCCGCCTCGGCCTCCCAAAGTGCTGGGATTACAGGCTTGAGCCACCGCGCCCGGCCTAGATTGTTTTATTTTCTCCCTGGAAAAGATGCATTTTCCCCCTCAGTAAAAAACTTTCCCATTTTTCACCTAACCAAAGTTTTCTGATGCCTTTACCATTTTAAGCAAATTCCGCTTTTTCCTGCTCTCCATCCTTCCACCCACCACTCTTCTTCTCCCTCCTGTCTTCTCCTTTTTTTTACATCCTTACATGTGCATGCACGCGTGCGTGCGCGCGTGCACACACACACACACACAAATGCATGCACACAATATTAGAGTCTGATAATCATTTGCACTTACCAAATTTGACGTCTTCATGTTGAAATTTTAACTCGCTTCTGCCTTTGGGTTTTAACGTTCATCTTTGAAAGTATGGATGCCGTATTTTCAGACAGCTGCAGCATCAGCAGGATATTCACTTTGGGTCCTGGAATTGGCCCTGGAATGAGACATAGTATTTTTTAATGGATTTTTATCTTGGTCCACAGTGGTATCTAGAATGGCCAACTAGATGACATTAGTCCTATTTGATTCTATCTAAATTTCTAACTTAGATAAAAAAAAAAAATGTAGATAGGTCTACAGCTAAAATATTTAGGATGGATTAGAGATCAAAGTCCTAAATTAAGTTTTGAAATAGCTTGTTTGGTATCAAACAACACATTCTTGCTCTTTTTAAAAATTCAATTGTTGCTTTTTATTTTTATTTTTTGACTTTTATTTATTATACTCTAAGTTCTGGGGTACATGTGCAGAACCTGCAGATTTGTTACATAGGTATACACGTGCCGTGGTGGTTTGCTGCATCCATCACCTTGTCATCTACATTAGGTGTTTCTCCTAATGCTATCCCTCCCCAATCACCTCACCTACTGCTATCCCTCCCCTAGCCCTCTACCACCCTGACCAGCCCCGGTGTGTGATGTTCCCCTCCCTGTGTCCAAGTGTTCTCATTGTTCAACACCCACATTTGAGTGAGAACATGCAGTGTTTGATTTTCTGTTCTTGTGTCAGTTTGCTGAGAATGATGGTTTCCAGCTTTATCCATGTCCCTGCAAAGGACATGAACTCATCCATTTTATGGCTGCATAGTATTCCATGGTGTGTATGTGCCACATTTTCTTTATCCAGTCTATCATTGATGGGCATTTGTGTTGGTTCCAAGTCTTTTATCTATAAAGATATTAGATAGGAGAGTCGGTTTTATAGAGGAAAAAGAGGAAACACTGCGTTTGTCTCTGATTAATAAGCATTATCTTATTCTCTGTTTCTTCCAAAACTAAAGCAGAATTTTGAGAATTTGTCCATTCTGCCATTGGATTTTAATATTCATTCATATTAAGGTGGGACTTTTGAAAGTAGGAAAAACTCCTTTCTCAGTGATGTTCAAGCACATCTGGCAGTTTTTGGTTGACTGCAGTGGGGCAAGTGAGCAATTTGAGAACATTTCAAAAGAGGAAAGATTGTTGGGTGTTCCATTTCCTGGAACAAACGGGGATAAGTGGGCTGCGGTTCTATGATCAAACAATTATAATTATCCTTATTGGGGAAGGGGGCTGCCTTGGCAATCAGTTTCTCGAAGAAAAGTGGTATAGTAATTTGCTCTTTTTTTCTGTAGGAAATCTTGTCTTTTTTTAAGGCCTAATCTGATTTTTTAATATTTCTAGTTTTTTGCTCATTTCTTTGAATCTGCCAAATATACCTTCTTTCTTCAATTTTACTTCCTATGCTTGAATATTATTTGTCATTTTTGAATGGCTACTTTCCAAATTTCCATTGATGGGTTATTGCAAGTTCTTTCTATTATCCCTTTCTGTATTTCATTATTATCTAAATTATAACATCATAGCATAAGGATAAAAGAAACAAGATATTCAAGAATCTCTGTATACTTGTCTTTAGAACTTAGACAACAGCTGATTATGCTGGTCATATGTCCATCTAATCTAACACTTTCAAATAATCTGCTTTTGAGGGATCTAATTTTCAATACAAATTCTGAATTAGAATTTGTGGGATCTTGTTACACCTAAAGAAGATGAGAATATTTTTTTTCTTCTTGTCTGTATTCTAAAATTCTTTGATAATTACTTTTCCAGAATTATTCAGACTAAATCAGGAATTGTCACTTTCATATTCCTAGGGACACTAAACCTTATAAATCCAAAGTTGTTTTCCTTGGAAGAAAGGAGGAAAGGAGGGGAAAAGGGAAGAAGAGGGAAGGAGGAGTTAAACATGATTTCTATCTCAGGAAGGCTAAAAGCAGTCTGTTGATGTTCTTTATAACAGAAACATTGGTGCAGATTATGTTTTTTTTTTTTTTATGAAGGCTTCATACACAATCAGAGCAGAGCATAATTAGAAAACAAATTTCTTGTACATAACACACTTTGATATGTTATTAGATGGTATCTTTTTTAAATATAAAAACTACATTTCTCAGTTTCTAGAAAATAAATTAATGCTTTCAGGAAGATTGCCCCAAAAATCTCTTTATCAGCAAATAAAAAGCTGCTTTTCTTTTATTTTTTAAATTAAATTTTCTTTATCCCCCATAATAAATTGGGAGACAATTATTTCATGGTTCCGTAAGCATCGACCTTACATATCTTTACCTTGGAAGCTAATGAACTTTGCTAACATGGAACAAATTCTCAAAATTCCACTTATTTTTGTACATGTTATTGTTTACACCATCCTAGCAGAAACTCTCCAAATCAAAGAGGCAAGCATAATGTCTTTAATTAACACTGCTGAGTTGTTGGCAGATCCAAAAGCACTTTATACTTGCTTCAGTCACACCTGAAATGTAGCCAGTGACATCACAACATGAGTAAGTGCTTGTATGTAATCAAATTAGAAGCAGTTCGACATGTTCTAGGAGAACTGGGGAAGACATCTGAATTGAGGATTTCAATTTCTGAAGTACTTGTATTTAGAAGTCAAAATCACTAGCATTTATTTGTGTAATCTATTTATCATAATCCCTACATAATGGATTACTGTCATTATTAATATCTGAAGAATCATTCACAAATGATGAGATAACAGGACTTATTTAAGTCCTGTCTCATTAAGATACTTCAAAAGGCAAAAAGAACAGGCCTTTGCCTAATAATACCCATCCCTCCCCATATTTTTTATATCGTTTTTCTCCTGCCTTCCTTCCCACGGACTTCATATGTTGTTTGCACTCTGTTTTAAACTTTCAAATTTCCTTTTCTACTACTCTAATACAAAACTAGTATTTTGCTAATTAATAAGAGCAGAGACAAGAGTTGGCTGTTTAAATCCTGACTCTGTCACTTACCAGCTTGGGAACTTAGACAGGTTCACTTATCTGTGCCTCAGTTTCTTTGTCTGTAAATATAAACCAGTAATAACAATGTCATAGGGTCACCGTGAGTATTAAATAAGTCCTCATGAGTGAACATCTGGGACAACGCCTGGCACACTGTAAGAACTTGAACATTAGCTGTTGTTATTCTTATTACTATTGACTCCTTCTCAATCAGCATTCAAATATGTGCTGTAGTATATATCGTTAGATTAAACCATCGTCCCACATTACTCTGCTGTCCTATGTCTCTATTTGTTTTTTCTCAGTCAAGTTTCCCAATAAAATTGACTACACAGTCTGGCTTTAGCTCTCATTTCTTCATATCCTCCAGCCCTCTCTCTGCTCCCAAGCTTACTCTACTGAAACTGTTTTTTTAGTTCACTTGTAAACTTTTGCTGTCATGGCCAATGGACTATTCAATCATCGTTCCTCTTTACGTCTCAGCAGCTTTTCACATAGTAGATGTTCTGTCTCTTGGCCTCTACAAAGCCTCATTCTTGCCCCCACCCGCCATTCTCCATCTACCTTGTCTCCTTGATGGCTCTTTATTCCCTTTTCACAGTATTGTCTTACCCCAGCAATCTCATGATTCCCGTCACTTCAGCTGTCCATAATGGCGGATGACTTTGCTGTCTGCTTTTCTTTCAAGCTTCAGGTCAGTATATTCAATAGCCTCCCTGGCATCTGTTACTAGACACCTAAAGGAATTTCATACTTCATATTTAAGCCTGAACTAGTAATCCTTTCCCCCAAACCTACAATCTCTCCAGCCTTCTTCATTTTACTAAATGGCCACTTCATACATGGAGTGGCTGAAATCAGCATCACCCTCTTAGGACTCTTGTCCATGTAAAATCCACCATGGTAGCCAGGTGATTTTCTCTAGAATACAACTCTTGAAAAATTATACCAAGTCTCTCTAACGCTATTCTTCCCACCTTACTTGGATCATTTTGGATTTCTTTCTGGACCACTAACATCGCTTCCTGTATTCTTTTTTATGTTCTGCTACCAAACTCTCCAATCCTTCCTCCACAAACAGCCATCTTTTAAAAATAGAAAGTGAGTCATATTACCTTCCTGTGAAAAATGTTTTCATTGGCTTCTTGCTAGAACCATAATAAATAAAAGACAGCATCTCCACCACAGAATTTTCTGTCCTGAGTTAAATTAGTATATCTCTAGTACACTTTTTAAATATATTCTATATTTCGCATCATACAATTTTTTTCAGTTTGCAGTTGTTTATATGCTTTCATTTTTTATTTACTCTCTCTCCTCTTCAACTGTAAGTAACAAGAAGTCACAAAACATTTTTTGCTAAATCTTTAATGCTACAAGTTGAATACATATTTCTTGAGGATATGAATAGATGATTGAAGGAAACTTCCACAACTAGTTCTACAGAAAAAAAAAATGCACATCAAGTATGCTACGCTGCAAGTATTACCTGAGAAAGAATGAGATTTCATCTTAATTATTTCAAAAATCTTTACCTAAACTCTTGGTTCATGTGTTTGAGAGGAAATTTCATGTCTAATGTGTTTACCTGTTAAGGCCAGATGGAGGTCAGCTGGAGCCATATGTATGAAATTTGGAAGCTGACTAAATAGGGCATGACTTTTTATTGCTCCTTTCAAAAAAGGTATGACTTTGGCTGATTTACCAAAAAATAAATAAATAAATAAATAAAAAGCTTTGAGTCTGTTCTCTAAGACAGAAAATACCACCTACTTTAATCAGCCAGTATGAATATGAAATTATAAATGACATAAACATGTCAGTTGACACTCAAGTACCAACCTGATTTCCCTTTTCAACAGGGCCTGTCCTCTGGCAACAAGTCCTTTGCTCTAGCTCTCACCCTCACACTCTTTGCTAGAGGCCACCTGAGGAGGTCCCCAACACAAGGCAAAGAGTAACAGAGCAGGTGGTGGCTTGAGGATCACTCATTCCTGCCTGCACTCTGTTCCTGATTTAGGATGTTAGTAGGAGACCTCTCCTGGGGCTGTTACATCATTTTTGTAATGTCTATGGTTTATTTTAGTTTTCTTATCAAAGTCATTATTCATTATTATATTGTTAATTTGATAAATATTTGTTTGTTATAGCCTGGTTGCTCTTTCTTAGCTTCTCTCCCCCAACTGCCAACTTCAATCCCTGCCTTTATTTATTTATTTTTTCTTAGTCTGACAGTATCTTCATGTCTCCATTGATTTTTGCCACTTGATCTTGTGGCTTACTATGTGATTCATACCATTTAACTAAACTGCTAAACTTCATTAGCTAAAGTAATTCACTTTAAATATCTTACTCTACTTTGTGAAGACACTGTTGTAAGAACATGATATTCTGGACCTCAGCAGTAAGAAAGCATTCGGAAAAATTTAAATTATTTTCCCTCCTATTGGCCAACAACCACCCTTTTAATCCTCAAGAATAAATATGTTGTCTGAAAAATAGAAACCCTTTATTTTAAAATACCAAGTGTTGCTCAACGTTGTAAACCTAGGTCCAGTTTGAAAAACATAAGTTGATTTTCTACCATTTTGCTTGTTAATATATTTATAGATATTGCTTATTTATAACTAAGATGAAAAGAAGTGACCTTTTTTTTTTTTTTCCATAGCAGTAACCACAAATGCTTAAAAGTTCTGAAAGATGAAAAATTGGAGAACTTGGGCTAGTTTATGTTTTTGGAAGTTCAATAGATAAAGCATGATGAGTCCTTTTCTGAGACTAGAACAGTATAAATAGCAGAACAGTAGTTTTGATGATCTAATTTAAAAGCAAAGAAGTCATTTGCTTAGTGATTGTGGCTGATTCGATAAAGCTTTCAAAATATGTAGCAAATAAGGCACTTGACCCTGTAGTGTTTGGATGTACTGCCCTGAGGTACTCACAAGGCTCAGAAATTTAAAATATAATATAAATGCATAAGGTAGCAAAAACAAACATATATAAGGAAATACAGATTTGAGTGCTGATTTGTATGGTAATCGTTTGTATTTAAGTGAAGAAAAAACTTGTGATAGGTAAAGCTCAGCAAAGGCAGCCTTACCCAGGATACTTTTAATTTTTTTAAGAGTATAAGAAATGGTCTGGTGGAAAGTAAAAGACGAGGACGGGCACACATAATGGTGTGCAAAATGGATGTCCAGAGAGAGGGAAAGGAAGGTTCATTGAAGTACAGGAATAGCCTGAATGAAAGAGAGAGTTAGCCACGCAGGCTGGGCAACATGGCGAGACTTTGTCTCTACAAAAAATTAAAAATTCAGCTAGGTGTAATAGCACATGCCTGTAATCCCAGCTACTTGGGATTACTGAGGTGGGAGGATTGCTTGAGCTCTGGAGGTCAAAGCTGCAGTGAGCTATGATCACAACACTGTCCTCCAGTCTGAGTGACAGAGGAGACCCTGACTCAAAAAATTAGTCATAGTAGCCATGGCGGTAATGGAGAAGAAAATACATTGTTCTAGCAGGCTAAATACAACTAACTAATTGTGTTAAATTTAAGGAGTTTAACCTTATTTCATGCACAATAAAAAGTCATTATAGACTCTTCAGCAGATTAACTGAAAGAGGAGAGAGAAAAGATTGGTTTAAAAATAAACTACATTTACAAAGTTTCATGCCATTTGCAATAGTTTTCAAGTTATATCAGGAAATTTATCTCTAATTTTATCATAGAGTTGTCTCTAATTTCTCTCTAATTCACATTAAAAATTATTATAGTAATTGAAGCATGAGATCAGTATTGCCTGAACTAGGCTGGTAGAACTGAATTGAGTCATTCTGAAGAAGACACAAAATTTGGTGACTGATGAGACATGAAAAGGGTCAAAAGTGACTCCTAGTTTTCTGCCCAGAGTAAAAAGAAAATGGTGATGCCATTGACCTGTCCTGACAGCCAATTAGTCTGATTTTATTCTTAACATTAAATTTAGTTGGAGTTCCTAAAACTGAGAAATTATTGGTATCATAAATCCAAAACTGCTCATCTCCTTTAAAAATGATTCTTCTTCAGCTACTCTATAACATTGGCCCTTCAAATCAGACATCAGATTTTGTGGTTAATTTATAGTAATGACATTTAAATGCCAGATGTTTGGCCTGCTAGTAATGTTTATGAAAGGATGTATATTTAGGAATAAAGAACTCTACTAGGCTGCAGAGGAGAATTTAATTTTTCAAAAATGCTGTTTCTCTTTGTGAAACAGAAAATTGTCATGCATTGTATTTTTTAATTGAAACACTCAGCCATAATTGTACACATATATTTTGGTGATACTTGTAGTAAATTTTTAAAAAATGTTTCTCCCTCAAAGTGTAAACAAATCTAAAACAAATAGAAAAAAATACATATATATCATGTATATATACACATATATCATGTATATATACACACTGTGTGTATACATATATCATATATGCACACATATATATTTATGATGATATATATCATCATAAATATTATATCATCATAAATATATATTTGTGCATAAATACATGTGTATATATATGATATATATCATCATAAATATATGTGTGCATATGATATATATAGCATATCATATAATATACATGTACATATATAATATTATACACACACACACACACACACACACACACACACCCCAGAGAAGTTTACTGGAGTTAATTTGATTCACTTAAGTATATAAAAATATATTTAAGTATATGAAAATAAATTTAAGACAATCCCTTTCAAGTTATATATTATATTTTAATTCTTATACTTATGGTTTTGTGCTTGTAATAATAGTAGTGGTGGTCAATATGGTCAGAGTCACATTTAAGGCAGTAGCAATGGTGGTAGATGGATTAGCTGGGAGATAGTGTGTTCAGAATCTCAGTAAACCACTTCAGATAACATAAATGTTGGCTAGCAACTTTCCTAACAAGTGAACCTATTTTGAGATTGGGTAGCCCATGAATTGCTGTTTTATGACAGCTCTATTTTTATTTACTTCTTTGCTACATAGAGAAAATAAGTAGTTCCTAAAATGTCAAGAAGAGTCACAACAACCTACTATAAAATGTTTCCTTGGGGTGTGTTTCACAAAAAACAAAAAAGAAAAAACAAACAAAAAACACCTGACTTGTCTGCTGGAATACAGAACTGAGCTGCAGGCCAAAACCAAGTTTTGGTTCCCAGAGTGCCAGGAGGCAAAAAATGAATACCTTAGCAGTGCTCCTTTGTAAATATCACGTGCATTTGAGAATTCCCTAAGGATAGAGGCTGTAATGTTTTAACTGTGTGTTTCCAGAGTTTGTCTCAGCATCTGACTCATGAGAGATGCTTAATAAATAGTTGGTGGGATAAATGAATTAGCAAATGAGGTTGACAGCACTTAGTTGCAGTGAAACAGGGACAAAAATAATGTTGAGATGAAACTCTTCCCCAGAGTACTACATAGCTCTGATATGTGATATAAATAGACATGTTCGCATACACACACACATATGCAAACGCTTTCTAGAACTGTGATATTGTGCTGGCCTGGAGCCAGAACCTGAGCAACACTATTTTATAAAATGCAAAACTGTTTTTTAAATAAGTTGAAATGGCTGCCCCATTCTCCTCACAATAACTACTATCCTTGACCTCTGTAAATAGAACTGCTAGTTTGTTCTGCAAAACTATGTAAAACTGCTTACCTTTTCTTATCAGTAACTGCTAAAATCTGTGATTTCTATCACCACCCAGACGATGTGTAAACAAATGTATATCTTGACTTCTGTAAACCACTGAGGTAACAAACAGAATGACAAAAGTCCCCTAGACCTTGGAATGTCTGGAGACCCCCGCCCTTGTCTCCACCCAGGAGGTGAATTACAGAATCCCCTGGACCTTGGAATGTCCGGAGACCCCCCCCTTGTCTCCGCCCAGGAGGTGAATCACAGAATCCCCAAGCCCTTGGAATATCTGAAACCTTTTCATCCCCATCCCCGCTCCTCACCCCCACACCCAAGGTGATTTTTCAGGTATAAAAAGTCGTGGCACCCTCCTTTTGACACCACAGGTTGGAGAGACGTGAGTCCTCTGTGGTCGCCGGCATAATAAATGACCCTGCAATCTGGCATACTTTTGTCTTGGTGATAACTTTCCACACTCGGTCCAATACAACAGAACATTCTACATTGCTGTTCTTAGAATTCAAATACCAAATACAGTGGCTCCTTCTTGGGTGGTAAACTACCTGACTTCTCACAACATTTTAACATGTTCACTCTTCACTTTCTTGGACACTCTCCTTTTGAATTTTCCACAACTCAATTCTCCTACCAGTTTCCCCGCCTCTCAATACTTTCTCTGCCCTTCACTGTCTCTTCAATAATCACTCTCCAAATATTGATTTCCTTAGTGTTTTCTAGTGAGTCTATTTGCCCCACCTTTATCTCAGTTTCTGCCCATTGTGTTTATTTATTGTCATGGTTTCTTCCATTTCTGCAATGTGCTTTTAGCCCTAAATCTGCTTTAACCCATATACTTTTACTTCTGACTGCACAGTGGGTCTGAATTATATTCCATAGCTAATTTCAGATATATTTGACTTAGTCATGTTTTTTTTTTCTGTTATCATCACCATCCAATAATAAATTCAACTAAACTGTTAGGGGTTACTTTTAAATGGTTTTCTGTTCTTTCTTCTTTAGGTAAAAACCACCTGAATGCATTTCTTCATCTGACATAGCTCTTGAATTTCCCAACTCTACCTTCTTCAAACTCTCCTCCTTGCTTCTATTTAAGTAGCCTTTTGATGCACATGTTACTCAAGCCTTTGTCTACTCTGGCTTCCTCTCACTCTAATCTTTACTGCCTGTGACTCCTAGAAGACACAGCACATCACTCCCTTCCATAAAATCGTCAGAGGTTGCACCTCCATCAGCAGGAAATAGTACCAATGTAGCATTGCATATAAGATGCTGCATAATCTCACTGCAATCTATTTTGCCAAAAAGGCTTCTACCAATCCTGTTATGAGTTGAATTGTTCTCCTCTTCCCCTCCACCCCAAATCATATATTGAAGTCTCAATTCCTAGTACTTCAGAATGTGACCTCATTGGTAGATAGAATCTTTAAAGAGTTGATTTCATTAAAATGAGTTTATTATGATGGGTCCCTAATCCAATATGACTGGTGTTCTTATATAAAGGGAAACGTTGTACATAGAGACTCTCATAAAGGGAAGACCATGGGAAAAGACAAAGGGAGAAGGCAGTCATCCATAGCCAAAAAAGGAGGCTTGGAGAGGATACTTCCCCCACAGCCGTCAGAAGGGACAAACCCAGCTGACATCTGGATGTGGAATTTGTAGCCTCCAGAACTGTGAGGCAGTAAATATCTTACAGCTATCCAGTCTGTGGTTCTTTGTTATAACAGTCCTTAAAAACCAAGATAACTCTCAGTTTTACCACTGTCGTACACATATGTACCACTTGGCCTTGATAATAACGTGCTCTGTGTGTAGGAGCGACTTTTCTCTTCTACCATTTGTATGGCACCTCAGGCAAGATATTTCCAAGCTGTGTCTTCCTGTAGTATTTTATCCTCATGATTCTCAGAGCCTTGCGTTAAATTCACTGGTAAACATAACTCACGTGGTATCATATGAATAAAAATACTTCATCATAGGGCCTTTTTCTCATTCAGCAGCAGTTCATTCGTCACCTTGTGAAAGCCCTTTCAGAACCTGCCATGTAGCAAAGAAAACAATAACAACAAAACAATAATGAAAGTAATAGCTATTGCTAACAATCACATAGTGCTTATTATGTGCCAGGCATGGTTCCAAGCACAGATAGCATCACTGGTGTTGCTGTCTTTCTGTCCATGGATTTAGGCAATTTCTCCTTTGAACAATGATGAAAACATCATAAAACTGGAAATTAAGGGACTTTATTTTACTATGATGTGTTTATTCCCTTTTGGAAAAAAGTTAGCAAAATTATATACTTCAGGCATTTTGTAAATTTTGACTGTGGATTTCAATGCCACATTAACCTGAAATATATTGATTTCATGTTAGCTCACTAAAAATTTTCCTAAACAATTCATCACAATGCAAAGTTTCTTCTAACCCTGTGATTCTCAGACTTTAGCCAGAAACAGAATCACCTAGAATGGTCATTAAAGCACCAATTTCTAGGTCTCACCCCAGGGTTCTAATGCAGTAGGTCTGGGATGGGGTTGAATTTGTATTTCTAGAAAGATCCTAAATGATGTTGATGCTGCTGATTTAGGAACCACATTTTGAGAGTCACTGATATAATCCATGATAATTAACTAAAAATTCTCATACCTAACAAAATTCACCAAAAGATGTTGTTATTAACAGGGTAGGGAAGACAAGGGATATATGACTGATTACAAATAATCAACTGGTTGGTACCTTTAGAAAAATCACGAGTAATTTGCTAGTGGTGCTGTGCACATGAGGTTATTCTTATTCGAGGTTTGTTTGGCAGAATTTGTCATAGGTTGGAAAAATGCCGTCTGTATGTACATGTGTGTACAGTATATTATATTCACATATATCTCACAAAATAATTCTCCAAAGCAATCTGATCATAAATTTGAGGGTCCAATGGAGCGTTCTTTTTAATGTTTTACTTTATTAGTATGAAGAAAAAGCATAATTATATTAAGTTGTCCTGTTAACAGAGGCATATGATTTTCTCAAAACTTTGTTACTCTCTGAGGCTCCCCCTAGTGTCCTTAACGGGTTATGGGAAGTAATATACATAAACTTGGATTTTATGCATTCAACAATGAATTAGGGGTATCTTGAAAGGATCATAGCACTGCTTTAAGATAGTCTTTACACAACACAAGTACTTTTTAAGTTTTCAGGATAATAGCAAAATGAGGGTGGTGCTTAAATTAAAAATTAACTCTCTGCTACAGAAGTGCACAGCTGAAGAATTGTAATTATGTTTATGGCAATAAGTACATTTTAATGGTCATTGAGAAGTTTTCATGTAGGTTGTATTTTACAGATGTTGTGTTTTAGCCATAATTAGACACTTAATTTATGAGACTAGTTTAAAGCGCTTCAATACTGATGTAGATATTCCAACCTCCTGTTGGAATTATCTTTCAAGAATTAGATCCATCTATTTGTGGCTGCACTTTCAGAGGTTATTTCTAGTTCTCAGTCTTTAAGTCTCTTTTATCTAGACCAGTGTCATCCAACAGTGATGTAATGTAAGACACATATATAACTCACAATAGTTTTGTAACCATATTTAACATGAGTTTTAAAAATTTTAATATATTTTACTTACCCCTGTATTTTAAAATGTTTCAAATTATAATATGAATTTCACACTTACAGCACTTCTTAATCTGACAAGCCTCAATTCAAGTGCTCAATGATTACATGTGGCTAGTAGCTACCATATTAGACAACATATTAGATCTTATTTCCTCTTGGGTGTTGGATTGAAAGAAAAATTGCAAGCACCTGTCATGGACTATGAGATTCTACTTTAAGCTAAAGTGCACTAATTAAAAAAGGAAGAGTACCATTCACAGATACAAAGACCTGATCCTAGGTTGTAATGACTTTGCCATACTGACAGTGTCTCCAGAGAGCAGCCATGAAAATCAACTCAGAAGCTGATCCTCGGATGGTCAGGGAACATGCAAATTGACAAACCTCACCTTGTGATTTCAAAGTCTTATTGAGTCTGCTTTATATCTTTATAGAACTGGAAATATGCTTCTTTTTAAATTGTTGAGCCCAGATACATGATACAATTGCTCCTTCATCTGCTGCCAAACAAGGAAGGGTAATAGATAGACTTCTGTCAGCTTTTCCCATTATCATGCTTATTGCCCCTGTCTAAAATGGCTTCCCTTGAGTCCTAACACCCATTTCAAAATAACTGTGTGAAACCATATTCCTTATTTATTTATGTTTGTATTACTTTTTCTCCACTTAATGTATATTTCATGAGATTAAGGGCTTTTTATTTTACTTTCCAATATACTGGTGTATCTATAATACATGTGCTCCCACATGATAGGTATCTGTATTAGTCTATTCTCATGCTTCTATAAAGAACTGCCTGACACTGGGTAACATATAAAGAAGTTTAAATGACTCACAGTTCCACAGGGCTGGGGAAGCCTTAGGAAACTTACAATCGTGGTGAAGGGTGAAACAAACACATCTTCCTCACATGGCAGCAGGAAGGAGAAGAAAGAGTGCCCAGTGAAAGGGAAATCCCCTTATAAAACCATCAGATCTCCTGAAAACTGACTCACTATCACAAGAACAGGATGAGGAAAGCCACTTCTGTGATTCAATTATCTCCACTTGGTCCCTCCCACAGCATGTAGGGATTATGAGAACTAAAATTCAGCATGAGATTCGGGTGGGGACACAGCCAAACCATATCAGTACCCAATTGAATAAATTAATTAACCTTTTAAAAATTCGAATGAGTTATTTCTATATTAGAAAATATTTTTCTCCAAGTCATGCCTTTAAAACACCGTCTTTGTTTTACAATTTCTTTACTCATTATTCCTTTCCATCTTTCTTCAGCCATTGTATGGTGGACAGAGTATAGGGCACATAGTTGAGATGATCATCCCTTCCCTTCCCACTTCCGACCAATTCCACCAAATTCATTGTTTAGCCAACTTAGTTACTGAATGGAGATACCTGACTTTATTTACTTCACAGAGTTGTTGGAATGATTACTCATTGTGTGTTATATTTTTAAAATTAAGGGTGCATATGTGTTTAAAATCTTGCATGAATACAGGGTAAAGAAGACTTTTTGTCCTTCAAAGATCACCCATCTGGAAGATCAAAGCCATGTCCAGATTACATTGTCTTTCTCTTCTCAAGATCCTATTAACTTTCCATCTGTGTCACTCATTTGGAAACTTAACTATATATGAGTTTGTAGCAGTGTGTGACTGTGTCATGTTTTAGAATCATTACTAACTTGGCAGAAAATCCCTGATGGTCTTAATTCAAGGCCAGGATGAAGAGAACAATCTATTAAATTCCCACTGAATGGATTTGTTTCTGCATTTAAAATAGTCCTCTAACTTGTTCAGTGTGATTCAGAATTTTAATGTTCACATTAGTATACTTATTAAAGACTTATGGAGGACAGATTAAGCAATAATAATTTTTGTAGTTGCTTACATATTTATTTTAAAATTTAAAATGTATATAAAGAATCTCTGTTGAAAAGCTTTTCAAAAGGAATATAAGAATATAATATTTAGCAAGAAATTGTTTAATATGGATTATATTCTTTAAGAAGCATATCTTGGGAAATGTTAGAAATAGTGTTATTTAATATAAAGATGTCTCATGAAGAGGCATTTAATGTGATAGATACATATCACACGAAGTGCTTGTACAAAATTAGATATATAACTTACTTGAAGGTATACCTTGATATTTTGTAAGTATTAATTTAGTTGACTAAAATTGCTAATCGTATATTTTTTAATGTCATCTAATTTGAAAGCAAATTTTATCTTATCCAGCTGAATACATGGTACCTTAGAATATAAAAGCTAGTTGTTGTCTTCGTGATAATTTAGTTTAAAACATATCAGCATAACCAAATGAAACTGACAGATGTTGAAGTTTCAAATTATCCAAGGACAGTTTCTAATATTTAAGGAAATAAGTATTATCAAAACATTTAATATATTCTCTTGTGAACCGGTAGTTCAAGACTAGTCTAGAAATCTTGTTGTGAACACCTTATAAACACAAATAATGTATTGCACACTTGAAATTGGCTGAGAGAGTTGATCTTAGGTGGTCTCAACATGAAAGAAAAGTAACTATGTGAGTTGATGAAGATGTTAAATAATTTATCTCTGGTAGTCTTTCACTATAGATATATGTGTTTTGATATATATATATCAAAACATCACTCTGTACACCTTGAAAATATACAAAGTTTATCAATTATGCCAATATTAAGCTGAAAAAATTTAAAAATAGGAAATAAACACTTGTTCTAAATACTCTGGAGCATAGTAGTGCACAAGCAGGGACACACATAGCAATCTATTACAAACAATGCTCCCTACACACTCCACAAATGCGAAGAGTCTGATATTTAAATGAAAGCTTTCATCATTTAGCTAGATATTAAGGGCTATAATACAATGTCACCTAATTTTTGAGCCATTTTTTTTCTCAACTGTTTAGTGACAATAATCTTTAAATATATTGTATTAATGTGATGCTATTCAGTATTAAATCCAAATCAATGTTAAATCCAAAAGCCAACCAACAAAACCTAACCACCCAAAACTGTAGTCCTAAAATTGAATCATATGATTTACTACTAATCACAATGATGACCCACATCTACAATTTTTTTAAGATGTAGTTGTGATATATTTAAAAATAAATTTAATTTGGCTAAAGAATTTTGGATCCTCCACCTTTAGGTAGACAGCAGGATCTCAGGAGACCATCAGTTTGATGTATGTTTTGGATAATGAAAACACATGTAGGCTTAAAGTAATATAATACACATATGTATAGTAAAATACTATGGATATTTAAAAGAACTAAATAAAATTATATGTTATAGACTCTCACATTTTATATATACAGCAATTTTTAGCCAGTTTGTGCCACTAAGCTTAATAGAAATAACCAAAATTTTCTATTAAGCTTAGTATATTCTTAAACTTCAGATATTAAGCTTAGTATATTCTTAAACTTCAGTATATTAAGCAGAGTATATTCTTAAACTTCAGATAAAAGTGAAAAACAAAGTTGTCAGACAAATGTATTCTAATATTATTTTAACAAGTAATTTAACTCTGTCTCCAAACCATGCTGATGCAAAAGCCTGAATCCTTAACACTCTTTGTTGGTATTAAATGCTGACATTTAGTATAGGTTCAGATTTTGACAAGACTAATAATACTATTTATACGTATAATTATTTAAATTACCCATACTGCCTCAGTTTAATTGTGTTCATGAAATTGTCATGCATAATTTATGACATCAATGCTGTCAACCATCAATCTACATTTTAGACAGCAACACATCAACTAACTGACAGAGTAAAATGTTTGAGTTCATTCAGGAAAGAACTTCAATTTTCGAAGGTGGAAGTTTGTGGCATGTTATGTACCCAATGGATATAAATTTTTGGTGGTGTTGGTAAAAATCTGCTCAAGACATTTTCAGAAAGATGACAAATACGAGATTAGTTCTTAGATCATAATCTAAGGAGAAAAGCCCATAGAATAAGAAATGTTCATATTTTTTAACTTATGTGGGTCTTCACTATTTTCGAAATTTTGTATAGCTTATTGATGCTTTCTCAAAACAATATTTTTAAATATGTAAAATAAATCATCTTCATGCACAAATTATAAATTATAATGAAAAGTAGCTTATGAAATTATTACTACGTCATTAAGTATGTGGTATTATGCACCTGAGTTTTGTTATCAACAGCAGTGGCAGGCTGAATAACTAACAAAATTTCAAAATGATGATAATAAACAATATGTTACATATATGCAATAATTTTAATATACATTCAATCTTCAAGTAACATGGGGTTTGAGGTTGCCTACTCCCCACCTCTGTATAATTGAAAACTCCATGTATAACTTTTGACTTCCCCAAAGCTTAACTACTCATAGCCTACTGATGAGTGGAAGGCCCAGCTGATAATATAAACAGTGAATTAACACATATTTCGTATGATATATGTATTATATACTGCATTTTTACAATAAGGTAAGCTAGAGAAAAGAAAATGTTACTATGAAAATCATAAGAAAGAGAAAATATATTTACTGTTCATTAAGGGGAAGTGGATCATCATAAAACACTTCATCCTCCCTTGAGTAGGCTGAGAAGGGGAGAAAAGGAAAGGTTGGTCTTGCTGTCTCGGGGGTGATGGCAGATGAAAATCCAGGCATAAGTGGGCCTAGGCCTATGTAGTGCAGACCTATATTGTTTAAGTGTCAACTATAATTAAAAAAAAAAAAAGTCAGCGATGTCTAAGCCATAGAGTCTTCTAATATGTCTGTAGCTTGTTGTGTACTTTTATAGAAGTTAGTGAAAATAAAGATAAATATTTTCCCTGTCCAACATCACAAACCTCCTGAATTCTATCTTCAACATCCTCAGGTGTTATAAACGCAGGTTAAGAACTCCTGCCAATAGTAAACCTTTTATTTTAATAACTTTTTGTTGTCTTTCTTTTCTTTGAGAGTCAGGCTATGAACTTATTTATTTCAGAAGTAAGAAGCAAATCATTTTTCATTTTGTCACCATATACCAGGCAAAATAACTGGGAACATTTTCTCTGACTAAACATTGCAGAAAAATGTTTATGAACTATATATTTAAATGTGTTTTTTTCTTTTAATTTTTATTTTTACTGTCTTAGTGATATACATTGTAGCTCTCTGTGTGAAAGTGATCTGGAAATTGAAAGTGTTTTAGAATTCATGGCATTAATCAAAATGCCAGGCCAGGTAATATGAGGATTTAGCTATTCAAATCCCACTACACAGAGCTTGCTTCACAGTGATATTGGGGCTATTTTTCATTTTTACATGGAGAATATAGCAATAAGAGCTTAGGAAATGTGTAAATACTTTTTACAGAAAGATGTCACATTTTTAGAAAATATTTTCAAACTAAATTTGAAAATTTCTGTTAAAAAAGGTGGAGCTAAAACCGTGAAAGTACCTGTGTACTTTAAATAACTTTCCTGTTGCTACTTCTAGATTAAATTATAACGTGCTTTGCAAGATGGAAGAGAAAATGTGTCCTTCAAACATTGAATGTAATTTAAGATGTACCCGTTTAGGGTTGTTTTCCCTGTACAGATAATTTATTCTTTTTTACCAGTTCCTATTGAGGCTCAAGAGAGAACATTTCTGAAGAGAGCAACCTTGATCTAATCAAGACCTGCTCTTGGTAACAAACTAACCTAGACAGATGCTCAAAAACAATGTCAAAATAAATTAAAATATTTTGTTCATACATATTTGCTATGCTGTTTATACTGAAAATTTGTTGAAGGTAGCCTTAACATGATTTTAGAGATCAAATGTAATTCTCAGATAATACCTTTGAGCTATAAACAAGATGAACATTACATCAAGTATATTATCAAAATATTAACGTAAATTCCTCCAGCCATTCAAACCTTCTGTATTATTAGTTTCCTATCACTGGGTAACAAATTACTACCAAATTAATGGCTTAAAATAGCAACCAATTATAATCTCACAACTCTGTAGACCAGAAGTCCTAGTGCAAGTTTATGGGACTTTCTACTCAAAGTTTCTACTTGGAGTGCTCAAGCCTTCAGAGATTTATTCTGAATACTCTGGGAAAGAATCTGCTTCCAAAATCATGCAGGTGGTTGCCAGAACTCATTCCTGTGGTTTTAGGACTGAGATCGTATTATCTTCATGGTCCTTAGCCAAGAAAAAGAAAAGATGTTGAAATTCTTACTAATTTCCTCAACGAATATTTATTCAGTAGTGCCTTATGATAGTCATTATGCCTAGCACTGTAAATGCAGTAACAAACACAGACCAGACATTGTTTAAAAGAACCTGACTTACAGATACATCATAATCACAAATAATTTTATGTAACTAAACTAACAAAGCGGCTGACCATATTTCAACATATATTTATTGTGAAACTACCATGTATCATGTGCATCATGCTGAAAACACACACGAATAATACAGTTCCTAACTTGTTAGAAAATGGAATTATGGCGTTTTTCCAGCAGCTCCACACCAAAGTGAACAATATCCTTCATTTTGTGTGTGTGACATAAAGAATGCTGTAATCCCAGCTTTCTTTCTAGAGTTGTTGGCTTTAATTATTGATAGATCATTAAGATTCACTAATGACCTGGAGAAAGATGTAGAAATATTCCAAGCATACCTAAAAAATGAGACTATCAGTTCAGATCTGAGAGCCCTTCTGAAATAGCTGCATTTAAGGTGCCAGGATCTTGATGGCATCTTCGAGAAATTGGAAGATGATTCTTACATACTAATCTGATCAGATAACTGAATGTACTGTTAATCACTTTGAAAGGAATGAGGAGAGCATGCAATTAGCATGGCAAGAGCTAATGATCAGCACACTAGCTTATTAATGGCTTTTAGAAATTAAGTGGTTTCATCATGATTTTTCAGAATTAAAACACTTATTTAAATATTTTGATGAGTGAATAGACTTTATCATCTGGTATTTTTTCAGAAATGAGTAAAAATGTAAATAATGTTTAGAGAAGTAAACAAGAATTAGAGAACTTAAAAGAAGAGTTAGGTTGCTCTCCTCTTTAACTGTTCTTATAGCAGCTTTATGTTTATTTTTTATATTTTTGAAGATGTTTTACTAGATATTGTAAATTATTTTTGGAAGCAAGTATATAGTGGTGGCTATTGTAATTTTTAAATGTATAATAACAAGAGAAATAGATCTCAGTGATGAAACTTCATCTTTCATTAAAAACATAGTTATTTAGAAAGAAAAGCATGGAAAGAATGGAATGATATAAATATTGTTGAAAAGTAACATATTATTATAGAGGAAAGTGTGTTATAAACATTTTATCAGCAATCTTACAGTAAAGCAGTATCACAGTTTAATTTTATTGAATCCTTTAAGTTTAGAGTAGGGAGAATATCTAACATCATTGCAAATACACTTAAGAACATCTAGCTATCATTTCTGGGAAGAATGAGTCAATATAATCAGAGGCTGTTTTTCTAAAGTTGCAGGACTAGTTGAGAACAGGATCAGATCAAAATCTGGTTTCTCTCTATTCCTAACCTAACCTAATGTTTTGCTCTCAGTCTCATAAAAATAAGAATTTGAGACAAATCACAGCAGGTATGTTAGGATTGGTGGTGCAATTACAAGGCATGATTTAGATTTAAGCTATCATCATCATTTGGGTTATCAGAAAGGAAAAAGAAAGAAAAAAGGAAGAACGGAAGAAACTTATACTAACGAAGTAACAAATAGGTACTTGGCCCTGTTCTTAAGTCTCTATAAACTGCATCAGAATTACTCTCATATTTAATATAATTCCTAAAGGACCCAATCCAAAATCCTATTATCCCTCATTCCCTCGTTCACTTTCTATTTCCTTACTTTTATTGTTGTTACTTTGTCTATTTGGGTGATTTTTTTCTAACACCTCCTCTGCATCCATTAGAATGTAAACTCCATGAAGGAAGAATGGTGTTTGGTATAGAGTTGGAGCTAAGTAAGTGAGTGGATAAATGTATTTTATTTAATTGCCAAATAAATAAACTATTTTCCTGAATTTACTTTGAGGTCAATATTGCAAACTCACTTTTACAACTGAAAAACCAGAGAACTGAGTTACTTGTGTGGCATTAAAGCTATGAAGTGACCAACCTGTTTTTCAATGGAAAAATAATACAGAAAATTGACAATAATACAGCTTTGGACTAAATATGTTCCCCCCAAAACTAATGTATTGAAGCCCAAATCCCCACTGTTATGGTATTTGGACATGGGGCCTTGGGAGGTAATTAGGTCAGGGTAGTGGAGCCCTCATGAATGGGATTAGTGCCCTGATGAGATTGGAGAAAGAAGAGGATACAATGAGAAAATAGCCCTTTTGTAAACCAGAAAGAGTGTCCACATCAGATAATGGATTTGTGGGCACGTTGATCTTGGAATGTCTAGCTTCTAGAACTCAGGATTTTTGTTGTTTAAGTCATGATATCTGTGGTATTCTGTTATAGCAACTCAAGCTGACTGAGACAGAATACAGCTTATATGGGGAATAGATATACATATATATATATTTCTATAAAAATATATAAATAGAACACAGTTTGGGTGATAATACAAAGTAAGAAAACATTTAGAATGTGATGTATGCATATAAAGTGGGAATTATATATTATGTATTTTATTACATGTTATTTTGTGTAAGTATAAAATTATCAGAAAAATATATTTAAGTTTTTTAATTTATAAAATGATAGAATTCATTTCTAGATTGACATTCATACTTGTATCACATTAAGAATGGTAAAACCAGACTATTCAAAGACAGCAAGCAAGAAAATGATAAAATTATATTATATTTTGTTAATGAAAGTTTCCCCAAATGAATGAAACATGAACATGATCTGTAAAAAAATTAGATATTATATGTGAATGATATGCATACTAGGTGAAATCAAATTCATGTATTGCACAGAAAGGCCAAAATCACTGATATATGGTTCCCCACAAAAGTTTTTTCTGCCTTCTTATGAACATAAGAATTCCAAACAGGAATCAAAGTAGAATGTTTTTGTAGGTCTGGGACATCATTAGCATAAAAGAACCCAGAGAAACACAGTACACAGATAGTTTTGTGAACCATATTCTCCAAGTTTGGACAATCCACTTGAAATTCAGCCATTCAGTACCAAACATCTCTTCAAATGCCCCTGAGCCACATGGTCTGTTTATCTCTGAATATTTAATACGTCAAACCACAAAGGCACTGTGTTCTGTAATTACTAACATTTTGGCTGGTGGTGTAATATACACAAACGTCCCTTCAGAGCCAAAATATAAGATCTGGCAATGAACGTTTATTTCTTGGAAGGGTCTTGGGAATAAAAGGTAATTTTTTCAAGATTAAAAAAAAAAAGAAAGCAATAAAGCCCTGTTGTAAGGAGTGTTTATATAGAGAAGTCAACTATAAACCTGAAGATAAGTACCAAAAAACATATTGCATTTATTTTTAGTTGTTCTCTTTTAGAATTGTTGTTTTAATTTCTTTATGGGGTGTCCCATTATCAATAATCTTAGATAAATATAGATTGAAATAGGACAATGCTTAGAATATTATTTTGTAAATATAACCAATGGCACCTGTGTCACCATAAGTGATAAGAGAAAGAATATGTTAAATAATATAAACTATTAAAAGCAGCAACTGTAGAAATTAGGAAAGACACTTGAGAATCCAGTGAGATGTGCTTTGAGCAGTGAAAAGAATGGAAGACCTGCAGAAGATAGAACTCTCTCTGATATTTACCAACTAGAGAAGTATGTGAACAATCTTCAACTATCTGAGCCCTAGTGCCATGAACAGCAGGTAGTCAGAATATCACATCAGGCCTTTAATTGCAGAGTTCTGATGTTCCTTAGCCCTTGTGGATTAAGTGTCCTACTTTCATAAAAGAAACATGCAATCTGCTAACCTATTCACCATGATGGCCCGTTAAAGGTGGTATAGGAGACTTTGATTTTAACAGCTATCATTATAATGCCATATACTGTATAACAGCAAATCTCAGTTAATGGCTTGATAGACATGTCGTTTGAAAAGAATTGCTCAAAAGAAAAATATAACAAAAGTGTTTAAAGCCCTCTGTCAACCTGGTAGTGATATTATCTATACTGTCATATCAGTAGGTTAAAAATATTTATATTGAAACTTATTTCAAATCATCTTAACCCAACAAATGTAACCCAACAAATGATGCTGAAGTAATTGGAAATCCACAGTAAAAAAAAAAAAAAAAAAGTGGATCCAACCTAAACCTCAGAACTTTTATAAACAATAAGTCAAATGGTTAAGAATTTAAATGAAAACTCTAAAACTATTAAATTTTTAGGAAACTATAAATCATAATGATCTGGGATTAGGCAAAGAGTTATTTAAAATGGAAACAAAAACACAATTCATAAAAGGAAAAGTTAATAGAATGGACCACATAAAAATTGAAACTTTTATTCTGTAAAAACCATGTGAAGGGGATGAAAAGAAAAGTCAGAGGTTGGGAGAAAATATTTGCATGCACATTATCTCTCAAAGGACTAATATTGATAGTATACAAAACACTCTTAAAACTCAAAAAAACAAACTAAAACACAAAAATAGGCAAAAGGCATGAGCAGACATTTCATGGTAGAGGAAACATAAATGAAAATAAGCAAAGGAAAAGATATTCAACATCTTGTCATCAGAGAAATATAACCTAAAACCGCAATGAGGTATCACTACACACCTATCATAACTGCTAAAATAAAAAAACAGATAACACTAAATGCTCTTGTGGATGCAGAGAAACTGAAGTACACATACATTGCTGTTGCGAATGTAAAAATGATACACTTTCTCATCCCTCCCTCCTCCCACCCTCCCTGCTTAAGTAGTCCTTAGTGTCTATTGTTCCCCTCTGGGTTCATGTGTTTCCATCATTTAGCTCCCACTTATAAGGGAGAACATGAGGTATTTAACTGTCACTTTCTGCATTAGTAAATTAAGGATCATGGCCTCCATCTCCAACCATTTCCCTGCAAAGGACATGGCCTTGTTCTTTTCATGGCTGCATAGTATTCTGTGGTATATATGTACCATATTTTCTTTATATCAGAAAAATAAAAACTGATATTTATACAATAACTTGCACATGAATATTTATAGCTTTTTTCATAATAGCCCCAAACTTAAAACAGCTTTGATGTTCTTTCAGTGGGTGAATGATTGAACAACTGTTGTACATACCTACCAGGAAATACTATTAAGCCATAAAAAGCAAAAGATTATTGATGGGTGCAATAACTTGAATGAATATTCAGGACATTACAT
>NW_016107322.1:8375162-8376122 GCF_001604975.1 Cebus imitator
AAAAAAAAAAAAAGAAAAGTGTCTCTTAATCTTCTTTTCCCACTTTTTAATTATTTTGTTTGTTTTTCTTACAAATTTATTATGTTCCTTATAGATGCTAAATATTAGACCTTTGTGATATGCTTAGTTCTCAAATAATTTCTCCCATTTTGTAGATTGTCTGTTTACTCTGTTAGTTTCTTTTGCTGTGTGGATGTACTTACTTTTAATTAGATCCCATTTGTCAATTTTTGCTTTTGTTGCAATTGCTTTTGGCAACTTCATCATGAAATATTTGCCCATTCCTGCGTCCAGAATGGTATTGCTTAGGTTGTCTTCCCGGGGATTTATGGTTTTGGGTTTTACATTTAATTATTTAAACCATCTTGAATTAATTTTTGTGTATGGTGTAAGGAAGGGGTTCAGTTTCAATCTTCTGCACATGGCTAGCGAGTTATCCCACATTATTTATTGATTAGGAAGTCCTTTCCCCAGTGCTCGAATGACATTTTTTTTAACTTCTACATTAATGATTTGAGAAAGATTTACCAAAATATTGTAAGACTCTGTATTAGTTTGTTTCATGCTGTTGATAAAGACATACCCAAGACTGGGTAATTTACAAAAGAAAGAGGTTTAATTTGACTCGTAGTTCCACATGACTGGGAAGGCTTCTCAATCATGGCAAAAGGCAAAAGGCCTATTTTACATCACAGCAGTCAAGAGAGATAATGAGAATCAAGTGAAGTGGGTTACCCCTTCTGATCAAACCATCAGATTTTGTGAGACTCACTATCATGAGAACAGCACAGGAAAAACCCACCCCCATAATTCAGTCAACTCCCACCAGATTCCTCCCAGGACATGTGGGAATTGTGGGAGTTACAATTCAAGATGAGATTTGGATGGGAACACAGCCACACCGTATCATTCTGACCCTGGCCTCTTCCAAATCTCATGTCCTCACATTTCAAAACCAAT
>NW_016107322.1:8379172-8388021 GCF_001604975.1 Cebus imitator
AATTCAAGATGAGATTTGGATGGGAACACAGCCACACCGTATCATTCTGACCCTGGCCTCTTCCAAATCTCATGTCCTCACATTTCAAAACCAATAACTCCTTCCCACCAGTCCCCCAAAGCCTCAACTCATTTCAACATGAACTTAAAAGTCCATAGTCCAAAGTCTATCTGAAACAAGGCAAGTTCCTTCCACCTATGAGCCTGTAAAATCAAAAGCAAATTAGTTACGTCCTAGATACAACGGGGTGATCGGCATTGGATAAATACAGCCATTGCAAATGGGAGACATTGGCCAAAACAAAGAAGCTTCAGGCCCCATGCAAGTTTGAAATCCAGTGGGCCAGTCAAACCTTAAAACTCCAAAATGATCTCCTTTCACTCCATGTCTCACATCCAGGTCACACTGTCGCAAGGGGTGGGTTCCCATGGTCTTGGGTAACTCTGCCCCTGTGGCTTTGCAGAGTAGAGCCCCCATCCTGGCTGCATTCACAGGCTGGCATTGAGTGACTGCAGCAGTTCCAGGTGCATGGTGCAAGCTGTAAGTGGATCTACTATTCTGGGGTCTGGAGGATGATGGCCCTCTTCTCACAGTTCTACTACATGGTGCCCCAGTAGGGACTCTGTGTGGGGGCTCTGACGCCGCATTTCCCTTCTGCACCACCCTAGCAGAGGATCTCCATGAGGGTCCCGCCCCTGCAGCAAATTTGCCTGGGCATCTAGATATTTTCATATAATTTTTGAAATCTAGATGGAGGTTCCCAAACCTCAATTCTTTACTTCTATGCACCCTCAGGCTCAACACCATGTGGAAGCTGCCAAAGCTTGTGGCTTCCACCCTCTGAATCAATAGCCCAAGCTATACCTTGGCCCCTTTTAGTCACAGTGGAAATGGCTGCGATGCAGGGCACCAAGTCCTTAGACTGCACACAGCATGGGAACCCTAGACCTGCCGCAGGAAACCATTTTCTCCTAGAGCTCCAGGCCTGTGATGGGAGGGGTTGCTGTGAAGCCTTCTGACATGCCTGAAAGACATTTTCCCCATAGTCTTGGGGATTAACATTCCGCTCCTTATTACTTAAGCAAATTTTAGCCAGTGTGAATTTCTCCCCAGAAAATGAGTTTTTCTTTTCTATCACATTGTCAGGCTGCAAATTTTCTGAACTTTCATGATCTGCTTCCTGCATAAAACTGAATGTCTTTAATAACACCCAAGTCACGTCTTGAATGATTTGCTGCTTAGAAATTTCTTCCACCAGGTACCCTAAATCATCTTTCTCAAGTTCAAAGTTCCACACATCTCTAGGACAGGGGCAAAATGCCACCAGTCTCTTTGCTAAAACACAAGAGTCATCTTTGCTCCAGTTCCCAACAGGTTCCTCATCTCCATCTGAGAGGACCTCAGCCTGGATCTTATTGTTCATATCACTATAAGACTTTTGGTCAAAGCCATTCAACAAGCCTCTAGGAAGTTCCAAGCTTTCCGGCATTTTTCCATCTTCTTCTGAGACCTCCAAGTCTCTAGAAATTTCCAAACTTTCCTATATTTTCCTGTCTTCTTCTAAGCCCTCCAAAGTGTTCAACCTCTGCCTGTTACCCAGTTCCAAAGTCGCTTCCACATTTTTGGATATCTTTTCAGCAGAAACTCACACTACTGATACCAATTTACTGTATTAGTTCATTTTCATGCTGCTAATAAAGATATAACCAAGACTGGGTAACTGAGAAAAGAAAGTGGTTTAATTCACATTTCCACGTGGTGGTTGGGGAGGCTCACAGTCATGGTGGAAGGTGAAAGGCTCATATTACATTGCAGCAGGCAAGCGAGAGAATGCGAATCAAGGGAAATGGGTTTCCCCTTACAGAACCATCAGATCTCATGAGACTCATTCACTGTCATGAGAACAGCACAGGGAAGGCCCATCCCCATAATTCAATCACCTCGCACAGGGTTCCTCCCATGACATGTGGGAATTATAATTCAAGATGAGATTTGGGTGGGGTTACAGCCAAACCATATCAGTCTCATTGTATAACCTCTATTGTTTTCCAAAATGAGAACATTTGTCTGGTATTACATTAAAGAGACATTTTTTCTCATACTTCTCATCCTCTATTTCCTCTCTAGAATGTACTCGAAGTACTTTTACTGTCCAAAGTAAATACTTCACCAATCATCTGAAACTCATTTTCCGTTAAAAAATATGAGTAGAAATATGAACATTTCTTCTTTTTGATTTGAATATTTGCCCAATCCTTAAAGAATTAGAAAGAATATAGCTCTATTAAATGTCCAATATATGAATTGCATTGAGCTTGGTTTTTTTACTCTGATGAATGAATAAATGGGGTATAAAAAAAAATGAAGATGACTTGAAGTTTTTTCTCCAAAATAAATTCAGTAGAAGCCTGTTTCTATACCTGGGCTAAGGGTGCTACATATACATGCCCTCGGTCTGCCCTTTTGAATGAATTCAGTTATTCCATCTGGAATATTATAAGCTTCATAACATGTGTGCTATCTACTTGTCTAGAATTGCATATCTAGAGAGGAATAGGAGTCCCTGTCAGTAACACTCTGGTATAGGTAGTCATTGGCACACTTAGCAATCAGTTTGTTTTTATTTTTTAAAATATGAATTTGCTTGATAGTTTCCCATCAAATTAAATATACATATAAATTAAAGGGGCATATGCAGCATGTCTTATAAATTGCACCGAAAGTATTAGTGTAGGTAATAACTAACAGTTGTTTACAAAAAGAAAAATGAATTTAAACTGGTGTTAGATACCAGTGATAGTCTGTCAGGAGTAAAATAAAATTGATTGTGTAAAAGCCATGGCTTAATACTGCATTGATTCTACAAATAGATACTAAGTTCTGTGGGTCATCTTATCTACTTGAATAACTTACTATATCCTAATAGTGACATTACTAAATAAATAGTTCATTGCTGTGAATGTTGAGCATGAAGAAGATAGTGGAGATATAAATTGCTGTGTGTCTATAATGCAAATAAAGAACAATTTAATTAACCCAGAGATACATAGTTTTTGGAGTTAAGAAACAGTATGTGGATAACTGTGCCCTTGCAGTAACATAACAGCTAAAATGATTTTTTATCTGAACCGGAGTGCTGGAGTGACCGGAAAAGGACTCGATGGTCTCCGTTGTGTAGGAGGAGGGATCCTCCGCCCGTTGCACTTCCCAGGTGAGGCAGCATCCCACCCTGGCTTGGTTTGCCCTCCTTGGGCTATGCACATTCTCCAACCAGTCCCATTGAGGTGAACCAGGCACCTCGGTTGGAAATGCGGAGATCACTCGCTTTCCATGTGGCTCTCGCTGGGAACTGCGCTCCAGAACTGTTTGTATTTGGCCATCTTGGCAGAAGTAACCTCAGTCTTTTTATACACAAGAGCAAAACACGTTTTCCAAAAAATGGTGGAAAGAAACTCAGTGATCGCTCACTGACGTGAATAAGAGCTGCAGTGACAGTCACAACATGGCAACAGGATATATTGAGAAGAGAGATCTCATCCAAGTTTAGGGTTTGGTGGGGGGATCCAGAGCCTCTCTGAGAATGTACCCTCCTTTGAAAGCACTGACCTGGCCCCTGCGTCCACAAACGTGGGAAAAGTGTGGCAGGCTGCAGAGTCTCAACAACCCCTCAATCCAGTTTGTGTCCATGTACAGCATCCATAACCCCCATCCTCCATCAGCTCCTTTTTCTGGTTTACATGTTTGTATAGCTTCTCTAACTGTATAAAAAAAAAAAATAAAAAAGTAAGTGGAATCATCCATCAAAACCAAAATGAAATTGAGCTGTAAAACATTTAAACAAATTCATGTAAGTGTCAAAAACTAACCATTTTTCATGTGAAAAGCCCTAGAATTTTTAGTTGTATAACAGCTGTACATGGTCTAACAGTGGAATCTGGATGCTCTAATAGACAGAAGTCTTCCATAGGAAGGTTGGGTGGGCAGATCAGAGTGTCATACACAAAGGATAAGACCGAAGTAATAAATTGCCTAGAGGAGGGAGCTAAGGATAATAGATTTGCAAATCACAGAAGCAACTGAAGAAAACAGGGATACTTATGATGGGGAATTAAGGAATAATGGTAGATATGCTAGTTATGCTCAAATATTTAAGGACTATCATATTTACTTGTAGGTAAATTTTTCTGCCCTCTTGTTGGATAGGTGCAGCCTGGTAGAAAATACATGTTGGAAGATTTAGTTTGCTTCACTACAGAGAACTTAATCTTAATTAGGACTGTCCAGCAGTAGAATGGAGGTTTCGGGTAAATGGCATCATTGTCTTTCAAGGATGTAGTAGGCAGAATGCCATTATTTGAAGAAAAGCTAGATTAGATATCTTCTAAGATTCTTTCCAACACAGTCATTTAATCACTAGGATTGTACACATGCTCTATAAATTTTGTGACTTGTGGTAAATTGTAGATTTTCTGGAAAAGAAGGAAGTCCTTTCTATTGGAGAAATAAAAGCGTTTCTTAATTAAAAAAAAAAACAAAAACTTTCCTTTGGCTCAGCACGGACTGATTCTTTACGCTATATTACCTAATTGTGCATAAATCTATAGAGCTACCAAACCCCTGCCTCAATGTAGAATGTAGATTGGTTTTTAGAAACTAGAATCCAAACAGCGAATATACTGTAATATCATCACAAGCAATATAAACAAACCAGGACAAAACACTCCAAAGATTAATGGAGGAACATTTTTATAGTGTATATTTTCTCCATGATATTTGCTGTAAAACATCCAAAAATTCCACTGAAACTTCCTAAGCCCTGTGGAATAGAAATAGATTGATATCTTCAGCCTTTTGATAAAACAAGGGCAACCTAAATGTAATTATTATTTTATAAGTCTCTAGAGAACAGAGAGATATGTCTCAAATGGCACATTATCTAAAATAAGTCGGAAATACCTTGGGGAAAGCAATAGTGGTTCTTTTTACTATTACAGTAATATTAACTTATTCTTTTTTTTTTTTTTTTTTTGGCTCTGTGTCTCAATGTTTCTCTTCTTTTACTTGTTTACACATATTTTTTAGTTTGAAAAAAAAAGAGAGAGAAAGAGAGTGACAGAAAAAGGAGAAACCATAGGAATAATTCTTAATTTCTGATTTCATAATAATGTCTCCTTCTTAGAGGAGAGTTCGCATTCTGTTATACTAAACTATTTTACATATTATAAAATAAATATTTATTTTCAGTAAGAATTATGATGTGTATTTCGAGTTCTTATGTATGCTCGATGTAAATATATTTTCATGATTTTACATATGAAGCTAAATATGGACTAAATATTGCGTTATGTATTACAAATAAAGTAAACCAATGATAATTTAGAATTTGCTACAAATTTATACTCCCATTTTATTAAGTATTTTAAAGATTGGATCATGCTATGTTGCTCAGACTGGAGTGCAATGGCTATTCACAGATGTGATCATACTGCACTGCAGACTTTAAGTCCTGGACACAATCCTGTTGCCTCAGCCTCCTGAGTAGCCAGGGCTACAGGCAAATACCACCATGCCAGGCTTTCATTTTATTTTTAATAGAGCCTCTTTATTGATACTAACATTCAAAAGAAATATTTCTTGGACATTTTCCCCAATATTTTGATTAGTGTGCTGTGACGAATACCTTGTCTTACAAAGTTTAAAATAATATTTTATGCTAAAATTGTTTATAAAGTTTTATTATATAATTGTACAAAAATAGTAATATTTAGTAGTAGTATTTGAAATTGAAATATATGTTAATAGATGTGCATTGTTGCTTCAAAGAAGGTGTGACTCACTAAAAATTCTTCTCTCTGATTCATACTTTGCACATTCAGTAAATGATTGGATGTTCTATGTGACTTTTAGTTCTATCTCCTGCATTAGAAAAAAAAAATCTTGTGTTTCCCACATTCACTGATAAATTGGTAAAAGACATCACCTATCACCCAGGAAATATTTGAAGTCATCTTGACATCTCCCTCCTTCTCCTCATGTAGAAAACATTTTTGTTAAACAAATTTTGATGCTATCCACTCAAAAATCTTTTAAATCTATTATCTTCTTTCCCCCCACAGTACATAGTTTAGACCTGACCCTCAACACATATTGCTAAGATTATAAACATATCTTGCTGATTTTCTTGCTCCCAGGTATTTTCTACTCCATTAAATTTCCTACGTGTTCATAGAAGTGTTAATATGATTTTCTTTAAAGAGAAAAGCAAAACAAACAACAGCAAAACCCACTGTTTACAAATCCTCCATAAAGTTTTACAATCTTCTGGATAAAACTCAAACTTTGTAATATGTTCTTAAATCCATTTCATAATCCAATTTCTGGGTACTTCTTCAACCTCTTTTTTGGTCACTTTGCTTACAGATGTTATGTGTCCAGCATATAAAGCTGCCTTTAGTATCATCCTCTCTCACCCTTCTTGGGCAGTGATGCTTTGTTTTCTTGAAGTGCTATCCCATTCTGTCAGCCTTGCTATACCTTCAGTGGGGAAAGAATGATGGGATTATGAAGAAATGAGTCTTGGCAAAGACCTTCAGATTAACATGGAAGGAAGGACAAAATTAAAATAAGATATGGAGGATGAATATTTGCCAATCTCTATAGCCTTATCTTTTGCCATCCATTCTTGCCCCTCTTTTTGCCCATTCACTGCTAAGCCCCCTGCATCCAGACCAGTGGTTCTCAAATAAGATGGTTTAGAAAATCACTTTGTTTATTGTTTCCTTTGCTGAACACAAGATTTTTAACTTGATATGATCCCATTCATCCATTTTTGCTTCGCTTTCCTGTGCTCGTGGGGTATTACTGAAAAAAAACCTTTGCCCAGACCAATGTCCAGAAGAGTTTTCTCAATGTTTTCTTTTAGAAGTTTTATAGATTGAGATCTTAAATTTGTCTTTAATTAATTTTGATTTTGTTTTTAGATATGGTGAGACATAAGGTCTCATTTCTTCTGCATATGGATATTCAGTTTTTCCAGCACTGTTTATTTTTTATTTTGATAGTATTGGGGATATAGGTAGTTTTTGGTTACATGGTGATTTAATCTCAGAAATCACTTTAGTGGTGATTTCTGAGATTTTAGTACACCCATCACCTGAGCAGTGTACACTGCATCCAATATGTAGTCTTTTATCCCTCACCCCCTCCCAACCTTCCCATGAGTCTCCAAGTCCACTGTATCATTCTTATGACTTCAGATTCTCATAGCTTAACTTCCCCTTATAAGTGAGAACATAAAATAATTGATTTTTCATTCTTTAGTTACTTCACTTAGAAAAATGGCCTCCAGCTCCATCCAAGTTTCCAGCACCATTTACTGAAGAGACTGTTATTTCCCCAGTTTATGTTCCGGGCACCTTTGTTGAACATGAGTTCACTGTAGGTATGTGGACTTGTTTCTGGGTTCTTTATTCTGTTTCATTTGTTTATGTGTCTGTTTTTATATCAATTCCATGCTATTTTGGTTCTTATAACCTTCTAGTATAATTTATAGTTAGGTAATGTGATTACTCCAGTTTTGTTTTGTAACTCAGGAGAGTTTGGCTATTCCGGTTCTTTTGTGGTTTCATATAAATTAGAAAATTGTTTTCCCCTTTAATTTCTTTTATCAGTGTTTTATAATTTTCATTGTAGAGATCGTTTACTTATTTGATTAAGTTAATCCATAGGTATTTAATTTTATTTGCTGTTACTATAAATGAAATTGCTCTTGGATTTTTTTTTTTTTCCAGATTGCTCACTGTGGGCACACAGAAATGTTATTGAGTTTTTAATGTTGATTTTGTATCCTGCAACTTTACTGATTTTTTTTTTATTAGTTCTGTTAGGTTTTTGGTGTAACCTTTAGGTTTTTCTCAATATAAAATTCTCCCATCCAAGTACTAACCAGGCCTGACCCTGCTTATCTTCCAAGATCAGACGAGATTGGGCGCGTTCAGGGTGACATGGCCGTAGACTCTCAATATAAAATTCTATCATCTGAAAACAAATATAATTTGACTTCTGCCTACAATTTGGATGCCCTTTATTTCTTTCTCTTCTCTGATTGCTTTAGCTAGGACTTCCAATGCCATGTTGAATAACAGTGTTGAAAGTGAACATCCTTGTCTTTTTCTAGATCTTGAAGAAGAAAAGTTTTAATTTATTTCTCATTCAGTATGATACTAGCTATGGGTCTGTTGTATACGGTTTTTATTGTGCTGATGAATGCTCCTTCTATACTCAGATTTTTTAGGGCTTTGAAATTAGGGCTTAGGGAAGTTTAATTTTATATAATGCTTTTTCAGCATCAGTTGAAATGATTCTGGGTTTTTGTCCCTCATTCTGTTTCTATGACATATCCATACCACATTGATTGATTTGTATATGTTAAACCATCCTTGCATCCCAGAAATAAACCCCACTTGGTCATAATGAACATTTTTTTTTAACGTGTTGTTAAATTTGGTTTCTTAATATTTGGTTGAGGAATTTTGCATTGATGTTCATCAGGGATATTGGTCTATAGTTTTATTGCTGCGTCTTTGTCTGGTTTTGGTATCAAGGTTGTACTAGATTTCGTTTAGGAAAGGTGGATCCAAGATGGCCGTTTAGGAACAGCTCAGGATTGCAGCTCCCAGTGAAAGCGCAGAGGGTGAGTGGACGCCGTGTTTTTATTGCCCACAGACTAGGAAATTCCCGGGCAGAGGAGCTCCACGGTCACCAGCGCGGCTGTTTTGGCCAGCACGGCTGTGCCGGCCGGAGCCGCTGCTTTGCCCCGCGCGGCTGCTTTGTCGGCGCCCCGGAGCCGC
>NW_016107322.1:8393791-8414442 GCF_001604975.1 Cebus imitator
CTAAAATACAATAAAATAAATAAATGGGAAAAAAAAAAAAAAAGGTTGTACTAGCCTCATACTGGTAATGTTACAGGATCCCTTTGGTGCTGCTTCACCAGCCGTAAATCTCTGCAGCTGCTACCACCTCTGCCCAGGCCTCAGCCTACTCAGCTGGGCAGGGTTCATTTGGCTCACACCCCCTGCCTGGATCTTGCACCCTCAGCAGCTCCGTGCTCAGGCCACAGGTGTACCAGCATGTGGCGAGCAGCTTCCACCATGGGTACAGCGTCTAGATGAGGGGAACACAGTGGCACCCTAAAACTTGGAGATGCCAGCAGTTGTGGGGCCACAAGGGGTGCTATAACTCTTGCTCAGGGAGTCCCAGGGTCTGAGCCCTGAAGAGATGTTGCAGCTCTTCAACTCCCATAGTTTGGCGAGCAACAGCCTGATACAGCTTTCTCTTGTAGTCTGGTGAGCAGGAGAGTGTTACAGATCTTATATTCTCACCACCTGCCACTAAGCATGTTACAAGTTCATGTCCTGAGACCAATAGGAATAAGTTGCATGGACACTAGAGAGTGAATGGGGCAGATAATACTTTCACTGGGTGACAGAAGTAAAGCTCTCAGCTATGAGAGGGGACCCTAGAATGAGTAACCGGTCATGTGGCTGAGTCTGGGGTTATTCTGGGCTTAGAATGGGGGAGTATGTGCTGATTGGTCCATGTGTGGGTGAGGGCAAAGCATCATTGGATTGGTTAAAAGACATCATCCAGAAGGAACCACTCAAGAGAGAGAGAGAGGGTAAGATAGGGATTGAAGTTGTCACTTGCACTCTATCCAGAACTGGCAGATTGGTTTTCAGGCTTTGAACCGTCATTTGCTTGAAGGTCAGGTTTCATGGAGGACCCATCCCTGTCCGCCTAGGAATTTGTCTGCCTCTTGTCACTATCAGTAATACTGGCCTAATACACACTGAATAGCTTTAGTAGGATTGGTATTTTAAAAATAAAATTTGGTAAAATTTAGCAGGAAAACCATTGGGTCCTGGACTTTTCTTTGCTGAGAGACTTTTTATTATAGCATCAATCTCATTACTTGGTATTGGTCTGTTCAGGTTTTGGATTTCTTCATGGTTCGATCTAGGTAGGGTATATGTGTCTAGGAATTTATCCATTTTTTTCTAGGCTTTCTGACTTATTGGCATATAGCTCCTTATAGTAACCTATAAGAATCCTTTAAATTTCTACAGTATCAGTTGTAATGTTTCATTTTCATTTCTGATTTTCTTTTTTTAGATCTTCTCTCTTTGTGTCTTAGTCTGGCTAAAGCTTTGTTGATTTTATTTATCTTTTTGAAAAAAACCACTTTTCATTTCATTGATCATTTGTGTTGTTTTTTCATTTTCGTTTATTTCTGCTCTAATCTTTATTATTTCTTTTCTGCTTCTAATTTTGGGTTTGGATTGCTCTTGTTCTTCTAGTTCTTTAAGATATACCATTAGGTTGTTAATTAAAAGTTTATCGATTTTTTTTTTTGAGGCACTTATCACTATAAACTTTCCTCTTGGTCCTGCTTTTGCAGTATTCCATAGTTGTTGGTATATTTTGTTTTCATATTCACTTGTTTCAAGAAATTTTCTAATTTCTTTCTTCATTTCTTGACCCATTGGTCATTCAGAAGCATTGTTTAATTTCCATGTTTGTGTAGTTTACGAAGTTCCTCTTGTCACTAATTTCTAGTTTTATTCCATTATGGTCAAAGAATATAGCTGATATAATTTCACTAATTTTGAATTTTGTAAGACATGTTTTGTGGCCTATCAAATGGCCTATCCTTGAGAATGTTTCCTGTGTTAGAAGAATGTGTATTCTGTAGCTGCTGGATGAAATGTTCTGTAAATATCCATGTGTCCATTTGGTCTATAGAGCAGATTTAAACTGATGTTTCTTTGTTGATTTTTCTGTCTGGGTAATCTGTCCAATAATGAGAGTAGGATGTTGACATCTCTAGCTGTTATTATACTGGGATCTCTCTCTTTAGCTGTAATAATATTGGCTTTACATCATTCTCAGCAACAAACATAGGAACAGAAAACCAAACACCACCTTTACTCACTCATAAGTGGGAGCTGAACAATAAGAATGCATGGACACAGGGAGGAGAACATCACACACTGGGGCCTGTTGGAGGGTGAAGGGCAAAGGGAGGGAGAGCATTAGGACAAATATCTAATGCATGCAGGGCTTAAAAAGTAGATGACGGGTTGATAGGTACAGCAAATAATGATGGCACACATATGCCTATGTAACAAACCTGTACATTCTGCACATGTATCCCAGAACTTAAAGTAAAATTAAAAATAATAATAATAATAATGGCTTTATATATCTGGGTGTTCTTGTGTTGGATAAATATATATTCACAACTGTTATATCCTCTTGCTGAACTGACCTCTTTATCATTATATAACCATCTCCTTTGTCTCTTTTTATAGTTTTTGTTTTGAAATCTATTCTTTCTAAGTACAGCTACTCCTGCTCTTTTTTGATTTCCATTCATATGAGATATCTTTTGCTATTCCTTTATTTTCAGTCTATATGTGTCTTTATAGGTGAAGTGCATTTCTTGTAGGCAACAGATAATTGGGTCTTGTTTTTTGACTCTTTGTTTGTTTTAATTCGTTCAGCTACTATGTGTCTTTCTAGAATTTAGTCCATAAATATTCAATGTCATTATTGATATTTTTTATTGGTTTACTGCTTGTTTTGTGGTGATCTCTGTCTTCTTGTTTTCATTCCTGTCTTCCTTTCAGTGCAGATGATTTTCTCTGTTGCTATGTTTTATTTTCTTGCATTTTATTTGTTATGAGTCTTCTGTTACATGTTTTTTGAATTAAGATTACTATGCATGCAAATTCGTTTTGTGTGTCTGAATCTGTCTTTTCTTTTACTGTTTCTCTCTCAAGGTTTATTTAGCTCAATACTACTAATTCTGGTTATCTCAGTTTAAATAAAACTCTCATAAGTAAGCTGGTTCTGATTATTTTCTGTCAGCATTAAATGTCTTTTGTGATGTGCAACAATAGCCCATAGCACACTCCTTACATACATTATCAACATTCATTTAATTGTAAATACCTGTTTAAGTGTCTGTTTTCATGGCCAGAGAGCAAGTGCCCCATGTGCAAAGACAAAACAGTAATGTTCAGCATGTTATCCCACCTGCCTAGAGTGCTGCCTATCTCCCAGTTAGCATACAATATATACTTGTAGAAAGAAGAGGGGCAGGAGTTAAAGTGACTAATTTATACTACCTATTAATAAAGTTCATCTCTTTAAAGGATTTTCTCAACTTAAGAAGTAGATATGGTTTATACAAATTGAGAGGTGAAGATAAGCATCTTAAATCTCACTTTAAGCCAATAGTTACATTAAGAACTTGGATTCATGTCTGTACTAAAAATACACCTAATCAATTAATTTTTTTGAAAACAGTGGGGGGATAATATTGGTTTATTGGTTTATTTTCAGCATCCTTATACATTTTTTCATGGGTGTGTGCATATGTATGCATGCATGCAATGACTAGGCATATAGAATTGTTTTTGAAAATTCTAGCCATTTCTCTAATACTAAATTTATTTCATCTTATACTATGGTGTGGGCAGATAAGAATAGATCGTCTTAAAGCCACCTCAACTAATTCTTGTTTCTGTAATGTAGAGGCAAAGACAGACTCAGCATCATGAACTATGCATATCAGCCTGAGTTCAAGATGTTTACATACAACAAATACATTTTTAAATCAAAAGTGATAAAATTATAAGCTTCCTCTCCCTTCATGTCATAATGAATCTAAATCCCTGTATCTCAGACTGTCCATCTTGTCCTAAAAAATGTGAACAATAGAAATCATATTAAGTTGAGGGATGGAAAGCCCTTTTCACATGATTTAGGATGCTAATAAAAGTGGTTTTAGATAAGAAACAAAATGACAGAACTTGTTAGTATCTCTCATAATACTCGTTATCATTGTCATTTACTCATGCCAGCTCCCACCTTGCACTACATAGAAGACAAACCATTGTTCTTTGTGAGAGATGTTTTTTTTTTTTTTTTTTTTTTTTTCTAATTTTTATGAAATACAGGCACAGAAATCAAATTATCATGTTTGCCCACTCTTTCTGCACTGGAAGTTAGGCATATTTATTAGCTACCACACAGCATTTCAAGCTGGCATTTGGATCATTTCAATAACTAATGTTTGTTTTATCAACAATGGTTTAATTTGACATGCTGCATAATGCATGTGCAGTAACAGTGCCATGTTTGATGGATAAATGCCTAGGAAAAAAATTCAAATTGGCTAATAAATAAAATTGAATTTCAAGACCCCATTTATTTTAAGGAAACGTGTCATGGGTTATTAACTGTACTAAATAATGGCTTGTTTATGTCGGTGCATAAATAATTTGAAACAAATCAGGGTGACATAGGAACTATCATACTTCACTTACTGGTAAATGTAAGGGAAGACAAGACTCCTTCACTCCTAATCACCAGAGCTGATATTTTTTAGAAATAATTTCTACTTGTTGACAAGATTATGACCAAAATTCAACCAAGCTTCTACACTTTTAATATAAATCTGTTATTTAGACATTTAGAATTTCTACCAATAGGGAATTAAACTGAAATTCTGACTCTAGATCAATGGTTTTTTGATCTCTCTACATACTAAAATTAAGTGGAAGAGTTTTTTATGTTATTATAATGCTGATAGTTTGGTTCTCATTCTGGAGATTCTAAGTCAATTGGTGTAGGTGGTTTATTTATTGCTGTTGTTTTTATTTGTTTGTTTTTGAAAATCAGTTGTATTTTTTGCTTGATTTTTATAAACACCCAAGCAATTATAAATGAAAAGCCAGGATTGAGAATTTCTGTTGTAATACAATGTTCTGGTTACTACTGCACATTAATTTGTGGAATTCACTTGGGTAATTGAGATCAAATTGTTTAATCATCATCATCATCTCCTTCAATAAAGAATTTCCTGAGCAAGCCTTTTTAGTACCATGCAATTCTGGTTCTAAGGGGATTACCAAGATAGTATTTGTTATAAGGAAGTTTATATATAGAAACACAAGTGATAATATTGAAAGACAAAATAAGATAATTGCCCCAAGTGAAATGCAAAGAGTTTATGCGAGCATATCTAGACAAAAGGAAGGACCAAAAAATAATTTTTGGTGTATGTGGAATTCAATCAGCCTTGGCAATAAATATGGTTACATACTTTAACATTGTTAATGCCTTTATACTTCATAATCTCACAATAATTCAGTTAAGCAAACCAAGTATTTTTTCTTTATTAATAATAAAAACAATAATTCTATGCGTTTGCATTCTGTTTTACAGTGTGCAAACAGGTTTAGATAGGTCATCACTTTTGAGCCTCACAACATATGGGCATGGAATTCAGTATTCCTATTTTGGGATGAGAAGTCAGAAGCTCAGAATATAAATGAATTTCCCAGTTTACAAAGCAAGCAAATGCTAGAGTTGCACATAAGATGAATCCGCCTGAGTCCTATATAGTTCAGACCTTTTTTAGCATCCCAATTTGAAGTTGATAAGTTGCTGAGCTTGGGCTAGATTCCAGGTCTTGTAAAACTGAATTGCTCTCTTAGGATGTGCTCTGCCACACAAACACTTAATGTCACATATTTCCAATAACTATAGCTCAAGGTCTTTTTAGAAAAATAACTTTTCAAAAGATAATTGGAAATTGATACTCTAGTGTATTTTTTAAAACCACAATACCAGCAAATTCACTACTTTACCACTTTTATCTAAATCTAACTTTTCTTATTTCTTTGTATAAACTCTGAAATCATACTTAATACCTAGATCTTGGGAAATTTAAAAAGCTGAGTTAATGTAGAAACTATAAAACCTCAAGAGAGAGAGAAGACATTGAGTGTTAGCTTTTGATATCCGCCTTCTGATAGTTCAGTTCTATCCGAAAGGTAGGAACACATGGTTTGATTAATGAGGTACCACATGTGGTTGCTCTGTAGCTCTTCATTCTGTGGCTTCCATGATGTGTTATTAGCATTTTTCTCGAGACTTCCAATTCGAAGATTTCTTAGAAGGACTCTCAGAGCTTAGAAAACCTGTTACACTGACAGTTATGGTTTATTTCTGCTAAAGGATGCATATTAGAAAGCAGGCAAGGAATTAGAGTGGGGTTCAGAGCTTCCTATTGTTCTCTCCCAGAGGAGTCACATGAACCGTGCTTACTTCTCCAAACAAAGATATGCGACAATATGTAAGACACATGCTAACCAAGGAAGCTCTTCTAAGCCTTTAATTTAAATAGGTTTTTTGTTTGTTTTAGAGACAGGCTCTCATTATGTTGCCTAGCCTTGAATGCAATGAATAGTGGCTATTCATAGGTGCAATCATAGTGCACTACAGCTCAAACTTTTGGACCCAAGTGATCCTCCTGCCTTCACCTCTCAAGTAGCTGTGACTACAGGCATGTGCCACTGTGCCTAAGTCTAGAGTTCTTATTGTGGGTCAATCACATAGGCATGGAAGGCCTATGTCACTAACCTTAGCTACTCAGCCTGCAGTCTCCAACCCTATTCCCAAATATCAAACCTACATGATGTGGCCCAGGGCACTGGAGATATATATATATATATATATCTCCTATAAATATATGTCTCCTATAAATATATATCTCTAATATTTAATCTTCAGATATAAGATATATAAATATATACATATCATAAATATATTCACCATAAATCACATTGTTAGGATGAATTAACTAGCGTGGTCCAAAGCTCCAGATATGAAAAGATATTCTCATCAAGCAGGATATTCTAAGGGCTTAGAGATCATCTACCAGAAACCTGAAAAGGGCCCGTCCTGTCTTTGAATGTGCAGGGTTTGACAATCCCAAGCCTGGTAAGTTAACTCTTTACCATATATATAAGGATTATGACGTGTGATTCATGGTGAATGGGCAAGCCCTGCATTAAAGTTTACTTTCCATTTGCAACTCATTTTCTATCTTATGAAACTTTATAATCTAAGCAAAGAATCTTCCTGAAACTTAGTATTACATCTGTTTGTGTTTTGTATTTTTCTATAGATTGATTTACTGTTGTTACTGTTACAAAGTCATTAAAAGATAATTCAGTATATCTCATATGACATCTTTAATCTTCATTTATTTTACATTCAATAGTTAGTAGAATTTGGCAATAGAAAAAGATAGTTATGAAGACAGCTACTCCATGGACTAGTCAAGGAAGCTAGAGAGCTTTTTTGGTGTGTTCAGCCCTTCTTCTATTCCATTTGGTGCATGATTAAAGACCCACAGACGACCTGTATTAGTCTGTTTTCACACTGCTATGAAGAAATACCCAAGACTGTACAATTTATTTAAAAAAAAAAAAGAGGTTTAATTGACTTATGGTACTGCATGGCTTGGGTAACTACAGGAAACTTATAGTCATGGCAGAAGGCACTTCACAGGAAGGCAGGAGAGAGAATAAGAGCTGAACAAAGGAGGAAATATCCCTTATAAAACCATCACCCCCATGATTCAATTTCCTTCCACTGGATCCCTCCTACAACACGTGGGAATTATGGGAACTACATTTCAAGATGAAATTTCAGTGGGGACACAGCCAAACCACATCACCACCTAACTTCCAAGAAGTTTGGCAAAATGAGCCTCAAAGACAACTTCAAAGACTTACTGGAAGCATGATTATAACTAGTCTCCAGTCAGAGTAAGGACTCACAAACCAGAGCCAGCTAGGACTAGCTTCTTTCAACCCAGTTTTACTTCTAATCGGCTTGACCTACCAATAATAATATCTGTCCCTAGAATTTTGGCAGAATTAGTGAGGTCATAAATGTAAAAGTATTACCCCATACTTGGTATGTTGTAAATGCTCAATACATAACAACTGCTATTATTTTTACCAATACTATTGATTATAATAAAGTTTAAACATTTATAGGGAGTTTTCAAAAATACTGTTTTATTAATTGAAGTATTATGATTCCACACAAAGGAAATCAAAACCAAAAAACTGAGGACATAGGTACTTGGAGATACACACACACACACACACACACACACACACACACACACACACATATGTGTAATATAAAATATATATAACATATATTAATAGAGAGATGTAAAATATATGTAATTATCTCATCTCATATATATCAATTATATATATATAATTATCTCATCTCTGTGCTGTAAAATATAAGCAGCTGCTAACATTTTTAACATCTTTGAACACTTTTGACTCTTTAAACTACATGATAATTCCTTGAACATAATGCTCCAGTGGGGGAAAAATAATGTTTAACTTTCTCATATGTATATTCTTTTAAAATATTAGAGCATTTCTCTTGTATATTAGTTCCTGGCACCTACTATACCCAATACACAAATATATTATATTACATTTGATCAAAATTGATGGATCCTGATAAAAAGTAAATATATGGATGCTTTCACTAGGTAGCTTTTCCAGTATAAATAATGTTTTAAAAATAGCATTCATTGTTTTTAATTTTACTATTTGAATAGATTGACAAGAGAGTCTACAAGAAAAACTAAAGTGTTTTCACCCCTAGGAATAATTCAGCACTGAGATTCCCTTAACATCTGTTCCACTAAAAAGAAATCATTTTTAAGGGCCACTTGGAGAGTAAGTAATCATAAATGTCTGAGCATGTAAGTTAAAAGAGAGAGTGAGAGAAAAAGAAAAAAAAAGAATATAGCTTCTAGTATTTTAAATTATCTCTGTGACTCCTAACGAACTGCCATGGGGCAATTTCTTTTCTTATGCTATGGTGAATTTTTAAAAAGATAGCAAGTTTATGTTTCTTTTTCATTTTATTCACTTTCTGTTCTCCAGTTTGACAGAGCCACTATTTGAGGACATTCACGAGCACTACAATATTTGGAGGATTCTTCTCCTTAGAGTAAGAATATTAAAGTTATTGTTTAACTCTAGCATATTATCATTACAAAGTAGCACACACCATTAGAGGGAGACTGAGTGAAGGACATTATCATTATGTATTAGCACACATCATTAGACAGGAGTTTCAACTGCAAAACCTACTGAGGAGGATACATTCATAACATGACGGCCCTCCTGGGTAATATAACTCAAAATTGTTAAATCATTCATCTGAAGTGAGCTCGGAAGCCATGACTGGCACCCAACATCACTTTGAGCTTTCCGTGTTTATTTACTCTGTGAGAAACTGTTCTTTTTCCTGATTTGGAGGAAAGTCATAAGGAACCATCTAAGGAATTTTATCTTAATTCAACCCAGGTAAAACTCATTACAAATTAAATAATATTAAAAATAATTATAATAACTACCAGTGGTGCTTGGGTTAAGGCTTGCAAATATAAAGCATATGTTAAGTTGAGGAAATTGAACATTTAAATATTTTTGTGCATAAGAATATAACCCGTATGTATAGGGAATTCTAAATGACGCTCAGTGAACTTACTTAAATGAAACAAAAGAAATAACACTATGTTTTCCTTCAAAATCCTAGCATTAAGTAATGTCAAAGTGATGTTTCTTTGTCCCACCAAATGTCAAGGTTATTTGTATACGATATGACTAAATGCCATTTCTCTATGAGGATTTTCTTAATATGCTATTTATTCTCATGAAACATTAATGTACTCTATGAATATTTGCCTATGAAAAGGAAAAGCTACACATTTTACAGTTCTCAGATAAAAATTAATCTTGAATGACTTTAACTTGCATCATTTGCATTTTCTATGGATAATGAAAAATCATTTGTAAATAAAAGGTTTATCATGGAGCAAAGAAATCGTATGTTCGAGGATGTAACTTTCATCTAAACCACATTCTAGGAGTTAATAGTTGCTGTGTTTTACATGACAGAGGATATTTCAGCTCCTAATTCAGCATAGGAATAAAAAATTATGGGTAAAACTGATAAAATGCATCAATTAATTACCCAATATTAATTTTTATGTGTTCAATAATTATCTTTTTAAAACTACTCAGCCACCAATAGATACAAAATTATGAAATAATTATTTAGCTTATATGTACATATTTGTGTAGATATTTCTATACATTATGAGCAGTGGCAAAAATTGACAGCTTCTTGACTAGCTTATAAATACTAAAGCTTAAGGATCAGTTCCAATTCTATATTATAAGTAGAAAATAGCAAAACACTGGTCCTGGGTACATACTAGCAGTCAAAATAAAATACTCTCTAGTTATTGGAGTAGTATGCATGTGCTACCGAGGCAATTGCTAAATCTAAATGGCTTCATATTTTGTTTTTAATTTTAGATGTATAAAGAAATATTTCAATCTGCCGGGCGCAGTGGCTCACGCCTGTAATCCCAGCACTTTGGGAGGCCAAGGCGGGCGGATCACGAGGTCAAGAGATCAAGACCATCCTGGCCAACATGGTGAAACCCCGTCTCTACTAAAAATACAAAAATTAGTTGGGTGTGGTAGCACATGTCTGTAATCCCAGCTACTCGGGAGGCTGAGGCAGGAGAATTGCTTGAACCCGTGAGGTGGAGGTTGCAGTGAGCCGAGATCATGCCACTGCACTGCAGCCTGGCACTTGGCAACAGAGCAAGACTCTGTCTCCAAAAAAAAAAAAAAAGAAAAAAGAAATATCCCAATCATTAGAAACATCATATATAAGAATGCACAGGGGAAAGTCACGTATATGCTCAGGAGACTTTGTTACGATTTTCAGCCCTTGAAAAGTCACTGGAGGTATAGGGGACGTACAAAAGGTTTTAATACTCATTTCACCAGACGGAAACCACCTAAACACATACACATATCTTTATAGTTTATGTTTTTTTTTTAAGGCAAGGAAATCATTTCAGCTGACCTTTTATTCTTTATTAAATGGTTCTATATGTTACATATTTGTATGGCATGTCATTTTATTGCTTTACTTACAGTGCCTTGTGGGATTTTACTGTTTGTAAATAAGTATTTCTGTGTGTACACGTGTCCTTTTCAGCAGATAGAAGTGTCTTACATGCTTTGGTCTGTTAAGACATCAGAAGGCTATACATTCAGGACTAAATTGCATTCTGCTTTCCATTATGTGCTTCTCTGCAAACACCACATCTTAAAAGGCTGGTAAAACAAAGAATGGGTGCATAGCTCTGATAATTCCAAGACCTTTGAACATCTTTTTGTCCTATTAGAACTAACAGATATTGGATTCAAATCCTAACTTCACCATCTACTATGTGTGAAAACTTGGACAAATTCTTAACCTTTCTAAGACCTAAGTTCCTCATCTGTAAATGAAAATAATAATGGCACCCACTGCATATATGTTACTGTGAGATTTAAATGGGTTAATATTCATAAATGTTAATGTAGAACAACATAGATACTAATGTAAGTACTTGTTACTGCTATTAATTTTAATTTAGAGAAATTTTTAAAATAAAATTATTTTAAATCTAGTTTATGAAATTAAAGTGTACATAAAGAAAGACTCCACAGTATGGCAGTAATACATAATAAAATGCCAAACAAAATGCTAATTATGATAAAATGTTTGTCTAATGATCAATTATACAAATAATCTAGTGACACCATTGTAAGCTGTGTCATTCATACATGTTTTCTTGTTTGGGTTGGACCTCTACCATTCCTTCTTTATTATTTCACCTATTCAAACCATTCCTTCGTCTCCTTAAGACCCTATACTGACCTTGTATCCTTCTTTGTGAATCAGATCTATTCTTATGGCTAATGTCTGTAATCCCAGCACTTTGGGAGGCTGAGGCAGTAGGATTGATTGTGCTCTGGAGTTTGAGACCAGCCTGACAACATAGCGAGACCTCATATTTACTTAAAAAAAATAGCTAGGCATTGTAGTGCATATCTGTAGTCCCAGCTACTTGGGAGTCTAAGGTGGGAGGATTATTTGAGCACAGAGTTCAAGGATAGCATGAGCCATGATCATGCCACGGCACTCCAGCTGGAACAAAAGAGCAAGGCCCTGTCTCAAATATGAAAACTTTATTCTACTTTATTGTTCTATTCAAGAGTCCCATCCTCTATCACCCATCACTTTAACTAGAACAGGAGTCATTCAAAAAAATAAAGAAGCAGATAGCTCAACATGCAGGATTCTTCATTGTCTAGTCCAAATCTGTCTTTCCAGTTTCAGTCCCCATCATTTTCTTAATGCCCACTCTGCCCCTGTCATTGACCACCAGGATTTCCTCAAATGTGCTGTCATCTTTTCAAGCCTCTGTTAACTTGCACGTTTTGTTCCTTCACCTACAATCTCTCTCTTATCCACCAGTCAAGCTTCTATGCATTCTTTATTACTTGACTTACAATGTGGTGGTTTCTATTCCCAAAAGACAGTGCCAAGAAACTACATATGTTCCAGGCACCTGTCAATAAAGAAAATCCTATCATTGAACCCAAGTCAGGCGCTGAGGTCCTGCCATCCAGTGACAGGCGTCCCTTATGTGAGAGCCTTCCTCTACTGTGTATTCTGCCATGCTCCACAGATCTTGCAGTCTTACCCTTTCTCTCTCGCTCCTGTGGCACTATCCACTCTCTTCACTCAACAACCAGTGAAGCATCAATGCATGTACCGTCTGAAATCCTTCAGGCATAAAATTGAGTTACGGTCTTTTCTACTGTGCTCCCACATGCTTGCAGCTGAATAATAAAACTTTAGGCTTAACTACTTTTTCAATATGTATATTGACTAGAGCGTTTTTATGCACATTTGGAGTGTACTGAGGGACAAAAAATGCTAGAGAAACACTGCAGAAACATCTTTTTTCAAGGTAAGTAAGAATAGAAGAAATATCTCGCCAATGTGCTCGGGTTTATTTTTGACTGCTGAGGCATTGGTGCACTAGATGGGTTTTTGAGGTTTAATGAGTCTCATTGGTTCTAATTAGAGTAACCTTGGTAGAAATAGATATTATTACTCTGCAAATCATGGCTAAATTGCTGTTAAATAATTTGCATTCTATTACATGCTTTATGTGCTAGCACAGAGGAAGCATCCGGGACCAAATCCTTAAGTATTTACTAATGCATACCAGCAAATTTAGCCTCACATAATAAGGATTTAAAACGTGTCTGACACATTTTATCCAATCTATACTCTAAAGTATCTTTCCAAGTAATTAGATATATCATGCTCTGCAGCCTTAAACAGACACACTTTTGTCTATACTTCCAGAACCTAGATTATTCTGAAATCTTTAACAATATAAGCTTTAGATACCAATTGCATTGAGTACCCACTAGATGCCAACTCCTTTAAAGTGAATTTTTAGTTTCCTTATCTCAACTTTGTAATGTAGACATAATTATTCCCATTTTACAGAAGATAAAATTGAGTAAAGGGAAGTTTAGGAGATTTTCAAGGTTGTACAATACGACTGGGTGATAAAAGCATTGCTCTTTTGATGATGATGAGGCCTCTCACCTCTTTCTTTCTCATAAGACTGTATTTGGTATGACTTAATATATTTTTTCAATAAACAACTATCTTTTGAGCACTTGCACACCCAGGACTGTGTAATGGGCTGTTGGTTTTATACTGAATTATAAAAATACTCTCTTTTCCTTTCTCCATGAAAGAAAATGGTGATTATATTCTCACCTGAGAAAGACTATGTATATGTAAATATAATTATGTAAGAATGAGTTGCTAATGTGTTAATTTCAATGATTACACTATTTTGTAAGCTTTTATTTTACAAGTCATAAATTGTAACCAAGAATGTAGGATGTAAGGACTGCTTACATTTGCCATACATTTTTAAATTCAGTCTTAGGGTCACAGAACCTCATAAGCAGTGCTTGTTTTCTCAACTTAGTCCATTCCAGGTCAAAGTTATGTTTGGGTGAATCTGAATGGTAGCCCCAAGTCACATGACTGGTTTCGCCTTCAACGTGCTTTTAGAGCCAGGTTTTCTCTTTTACATTAATTCATAAACCTTGAAATTTCCCACCAAGAAATGGTATTTCTGGTCGCACAGAAAGTGTCACAAATGTACATTAGAATGTCTTTATAGTGGCCAAGTGCAGTAGCGCATGCCTGTAATCCCAGAGCTTTGGGAGGCTGAGGCGTGTGAATCACCGAGTCAGGAGTTTGAGACCAGCCTGGCCAACATGATGAAACCTCATCTCTACTAAAAATACAAAAAATTAGCCAGGCATCATGGCACCCCTATAGTCCCTGCTACTCGAGAGGCTGAGACATGAGAATCGCTTGGACCCAGGAGGTGGAGGTTGTGGTGAGCTGAGATTGCGCCATTGCTCTCCAGCCTGGGTGACAGAGTGAGACTCTGTCTCAAAAAAAAAAAAAAAAAAAAAAAAAAAAAAAAATAAAAAAAAAAAAAAAAAAAAAAAAAAAAAAGTATTTATAGAAAACTATAGTATCTGGAAAATGAATTTTGAAAAATACTTATCTACTAATCCAACCATCAAGATGAATAAATAAATAGTAAATATTATAAACTGTAATATTTGGGGATTTCTGCATGCATTTCTAAATAAGTTCTAATGCTATAGCTTCTAATAACAGGTTTGCACGTATCCTTTCCCATCCTAATCCATTTAATGCAGTTACCCTAATTCATCTCCTTGCCTCCTTTCTTTTCTATTAAAATAACAGAACTTAGATCTATCAATTTTATATACTGATTTGCCCCCATGATTCCAAAAAGGTGGATGTAAAATACTAATTTAATAAAATTCCCTGTTTTATAGCAGATTTTAATCTTTATCCAAAAAAATCATAAAGCTCTCAAGCCAGCTTGTGTGTAGAAACCACGACTTTTTAAATCTTCTACTTATCATGTTTATATTAGGTTCCTTTTAAGAAACCTGTGTTGTAAAACATGTAACTAAAGACTACATACATGTTCTCACCCATAAGGTGTTGAACAATAAGAACACATGGACATAGGAAGGGGAACATTACACACTGGGGCCTGTGGGGGTTGGGGGGATTGGGGAGGAATAACATTAGGAGAAATTCCTAATGTCGATGATGGGGTCATGGATGCAGCAAACCACCATAGCAAGTATATACCTATGTAAGAAACCTGCATGTTCCGCACATGTACCCCAGAACATTTATATATATATAAATGTTCTGCGGTATGTGAAATGTATTAAGACTATATATATAAAGACTACATGAAATGTATTAAACAACTTATTCAATATTGTGTGAGTTTCTGTTCTAGCCACCAGAGTTACTGCAGTAAACACCACAGCCAGGTGTCTCTTTTTGTGGAACATATGTGTACTATGGGCACCAAAAAATAAGCAAATAATCAAGGAAAATATGTTTTGAGTCAAATGGTATTCAGTGCAACAGGAAAAAACAATAAATGTCAAGGAAGTTTGGAAAATGCAGGGAGAGAAGAAGCTTTAAGTCGGGTGGTGAGAGAGCTAAAAGGAGGAAGTCACGTGGATGTATGAGAAACAGTTACTTCTGGCGGAGCAAAAGCTCCAAGACTTCAAAATGCTCGACATGCTTGAGGGACAGCAAGGAGATCAGTACAGCTGGCAAAGGTATAAAAGGCATATTAGCAGGAAGTGTGATGTCGTGGGGAAAAAGGGAGACCGATCATATAGGACTTTGTAAGCCAATATAAAACCTTTGGTTCTTACTCAGGGAGATGGGAATCCACTGGCAGATTTTGAACAGATAAAAGTGTGTGTGTGTGTGTGTGTGTGTGTGTGTGTGTGTGTGTGTGTTTTGTTCAGAAGGATTCTATTGCCTGTTGTGTGTTAAAAAGAGTGAAGAGGAAAGGCAAAGGTCCAAGCAGGCAACTGGCCCTGTGAAATGACCGAGGTGAAAGATAGATCATTACAATAATCTGGTGTGGGAGTAGCAGAGACAGTGAGAAGTACTCTGCATCAGCTTGTATTTTCAGATAGCACCAACATAGCTTGATGATAGATCTAATAGATCCAGAAACAGAAGACTTTAAGAATGAGATAATTCCAAAGCTTTTGTTTCAGCAACTGAAATGATGGGGTCACCATTTATTAAAATGGAAAACACTGTCATAAAATGATTTTGAGGGAGAAGATGAGGAATCAGTGTTCTATATGTTAAGACTGATGTTCCCACTATGTGAAGATGTAAGCAGAAAGATGTATATATAAATATGGACTCATAGGGAGTGATCTGTGGTAGAGATATAAACTGGGAAGTTTCCAGTGTAGAAAACATATCTAGAGGCTGAGCCTGGAGAAGACGATCTGGTGAGGGAGGATACATAGCAAAACAGAGATGAGTTCAGGTTGATGGAAAATAAAGTAGAGGCTGCCCAAATGAGATTGCTGAGAAGGGACGAAAAAAGTACAAAGAAAATGAGGAGAGATAAGCAAGTATTTTGTGGAGGGAGCGATCAAACATGTCTGATGTTGCTGCTAGGTCAATGACATGATACATAGCATGTATAGTTTAAATAATAACAGTAATAACAATAATAAAGCCAACATCTCTATCCATTATCAGCTAGGAAATAGTACATTCGCCTTCTTAATTTGTTGTCATTTATATTCTTAAGGGACAATCTATCTCCATTTCAAGGAGATGAAAGGGCTAAAATAACTCCAAGAGCTAGTGGATACATTTCTTGATGTGACAGTTACCCATTTTATCAATGCAAAAGAGTTCTCACATTTTCCAAGCTTAACATGCGTGGATAAGCACAACTTGGTTGTTACTTCCTTCACCTTACTGAGTTTTTATTCTTCTTTTGAATTAACAGACTCTCTTATGGGGCTTAATTTTACTCTCTCTAAACGGTAACCTAACCCTGTACATTGGCGTTTTAGTCATTGAAGTATGAAATCTTCGTTTGAGCTTTGTAGTTCACCTCAAAGAGCAAATCTAAATGGATTGTGTCTAACAGTTCCAGAGAGAGCCAGAGTATCCCACATATTCATGATGTAGGGGATAAAGATAACTGCTTAGCTGTGCCCCCAATAGGCATTTTATTCATGTATGGAAGCAATTGGCTTTAGCATGCAGATGATGGCTGCTAAGGAATTTCTCACATCAACTGTCATATCCCAGCAGTGCAAATTTATAAGAAGATGAAACAACTCTCTAATCCCTTAAACTGTTAATACATAGCTAAGAATCCTTGTGCATAACTAATAAAATTTACATTTACTAAGCTTCAATTTCTTTGAAAGTCTGTTTTATTTGATTTTTCAAAAAGTGATAAGGAATGTTAAAGTATAATAAACATGGAAAGGATGTGTTTGGAAGGGAATAGGAACGTAATCAGAGTTCAGTGTATAAATGAAGTGCATCTCAGGAATGCTCACTTGTTTGCCCATATTAATTATTTCTGTGGGGGGAGTATAGCAAATGATGTCCTTGAACATGAAATTCATGCTTACGTGGTTTAAGGGATATTTTTTTCTTGTTTAATATTCTTTCCCTATATATGTAAATTTTGGTCATTATCCTAAAACTAAGCCTAGAAACAAATGAATACCCCAAAATGGCAGGAATGGTTGCTGATGATAAATTAGTTACTTTGAATATATATAACAAGAGTAGTTTTAAGTCCTTTGGGTAAGGAAAAAAGGTACTACACATTAGATGACTTAAGTCATAAAAAAATAAAGATTTTGGTTTGAGTTCTTAAGCCAAAATGATTCCTAAACTTTAAATTATTCTAAGTAGAATAAGTGTGCCTCCTATTTGACTTTTCTTCACTAGAGATATCTTTTGTCCTTTTTCAGTTCCCACGTAATACCTGTCAACTGCTGAGATAAAAATAACATTTGTTTTCTTCTTTTTCTTGTCCTTTTCTTTTGTTTATTGAGACAGGATCTCACCGGGCCAGCCAGGCTGGAGTGCAGTGGCACAATCACAGCTTACTGCAACCCCAAACTCCTAGGTTCAAGTGACCCTCTTACCACAGCCTACAGAGTCACTAGGACTACAGTCACATGCTACCCACTAATTTTTAGTTTAGTTTTTTTTTTTTTTTTTTTTTTTTTTAAAGAGATGTGGTCTTGCTATGTTGTCCAGGCTGGTCCTAAACTCCAGGCCTTAAAGAACCACCTTGGCCTCCCAAACTGCTCAGATTAAAGATGTGAAAATCAACTTTTAAGAAGCAAATCTAGTCTTACCAACTATCTCATTTCACACCTCTCTGAAAAGGAAACTTTTTCTCACTTGTCTAAAAGGTTGTAGCTAATTTTATCTGATATGTCTCTTTTTAAACAATTGTGAAAATCTAATCAAAAATGATTATTTTTTTCAAGATGAAATGTATTTATTTCGTGACTCACATCTATCAATTTTGCTAGTTTTGTTTTTGCTATTGTTTGTCTATTTCCTTTCCATTTTCCCATTTGTAATCTCAGAGAATTTCCTCTATAAATAAAAGACAGGACAATGCATAGTTTAAGAGTTTTTGAAATATAGTGAATTATGAATCCAACAAACAATTTAAGTTGTTTGAATAAATCTGCATTCTAGAACTTGTACATTGGTCCTCATCACTCCCTATATGTTGAAGGTATACAAAGTCAGCATAACATGGAGTCATTTTTGCAGAGTTGGTGATGTTGCAATTGTCACAATTGCATTGACCATGCCATCTCTCATCCAGATTCCCTTGAAACTAACATCACACACTTGGAAAAGAGCTAAAACTGAGAAAAAGTAACTAGATTCTCAAAACTAACAAACCTGGTTGTGCTCAGCGACACAAATGGTTAAAAAAAAATCACTTGAATATAAGGAGAGTGAGGATAAATCCACACTGTTCTTCTTCAGAGCAACCAAAATATAGTAACAATTTTCTTTATTATGTACAACTGATTTTTTTCCAGTTGCATTAGTCAGGGATATCTAGAGGGACAGAACTAATAGATGGATGTATGCATAAAGAGGAGTTTATTAAGGACTACTGACTCACAAGATCACAAATTTAGGTCCCACAATAGGTTTTCTGCAAGCTGAGGAGTAAAGAAGCCAGTCCATGTCCCAAAGCTGAAGAACTTGGAGTCCAATATTCAAGGGCAGGAAGCATCCAGCAAGGGAGAAAGATGTAAGCCAGAAGATTAAACCAGTCTCGTCTTTGCACATTCTTCTGTCTGCTTTTATTCTAGCCACACTGGCAGCTGATTAGATGGTTCCCACCCAGATTGAGGGTGGGTCTGCCTTTCCCAGTCCACTGACTCAAATGTTAATCTCCTTTGACAACTCCCTCACAGACACACCCTGGAACGATACTTTGCATCCTTCAATCCAATCAAGTTGACACTCAATATTAACCATCACACCAGTCTTTGGTAAATTTTAAATATGTAAGTCTTTAAAGAATAAATGTATTATCAACAAACTTAGTAATATAATCTAAGTGAAAGCAGCATGCTTGCCATGTATGCAAATATGTCTTCAACGCCCCTTTCCAAACAAATTACCATCCTTATCTGGAAATTCCGGAGGTTGCCAATATCATGATAATATGCTTGCTGTGCCTACATTTCGTGTTTCTTCACCTTTCTCCATCTTTTTTGACAGATAGAATCAGGTAGCATCAGTTCCCTAAGTAGTTGTTTTAGCTGCTGCCCCCACTCTTGGCTGACTTTTGTTTGCATTCTTCTAGTACAGCAACTCCTCAAATAATGTCTTTTTGTTATCACGTTGATGAGATAAAACACTGATTACTGGCTAGGGCCATAGTCTGTGTAGAGTTTGCACGTTCTCCCTATGTCTGTATAGGCTTCCTTCCACATCACAAAGATGTGTGTGTTAGGTTTACTGGCGTATCTACATTGTTCAGGTCTGCATGAGTGTGGGTGTGTGTGAGCATGTCCTGCAATGGGATGGTGTCCTGTCCAGGGTTGAGCTTGTGCCCTGAGATGACTCTGGCCACCCAGAAGTTTGAACTGGAATAAGCAAGTAAATAATTGTGCTGCTTGTATTTGTTCATCTTTCTTAAATGTATGTATAGCTCACATTTATTTCAATGTTTCATATTAGACATGTTTTGGTCTTTATTTAGAAGTTTGTGATATTTATGTGATCAGAAATATGCTGCAGGAACTTAACTCCTATTTTCATCAATTACTGTATGGTAAAAATTGGTTTCATTATACATTGTTTCGCTTAAGGTAGAAGTTTTTAAGAACCTATGGATGATGTTAGGTGAAGACTTACTGTCTCACTTAGAGATTTTAAGCTAAGCCACCTGAATGGTGAATGGAGAAATTGACAAAAATTAAAAAGTTTGAGGTGCTGGTTAACAATGATTCCAGGTGTGTAAGATCAATATCTTTTAAAAAATAAATTTCTGAGGAATGGCCACACTGTCTTCCACAATGGTTGAACTAATTTACACTCCCACCAACAGTGTAAAAGTGTTCCTATTTCTACACATCCTCTCCAGCATCTGTTGTCTCCAAACTTTTTAACGATCGCCATTCTAACTGGCGTGAGATGGTATCTCAATGTAGTTTTGATTTGCATTTCTCTGATGACCAGTGATGATGAGCATTTTTTCATGTTTGTTGGCCTCATGTATGTC
>NW_016107322.1:8415877-8419360 GCF_001604975.1 Cebus imitator
TCACTCATAGGCAGGTGTTGAACAATGAGAACACATGGACACAGGGAGGGGAGCACTACACACTGGGGTCTGTTGGGGGGAAATAGGGGAGGGTCAGTGGGGGGTGGGGAGTTGGGGAGGGATAGCATGGGGAGAAATGCCAGATATAGGTGATTGGGAGGAAGGCAGCAAATCACACTGTTATGTGTGTACCTATGCAACAATCTTGCATGTTCTTCACGTGTACCCCAGAACCTAAAATGCAATAAAAAAAAATTGTAGAAGAAGCACAGAGCATTCCAGGGGAGCAATAAATCCTTGTGGGATGAAATAAATAAATAAATAAATAATTTTTTTTAAAAAAGGCAGATAATCTGAAGATAGAATATCTGTGGCTAAATCTACCTCTCTATTATGTATTTCTTAAAACATGGTCATCCTAAAACTGAATCCTAAAATTAAATTCAATAATTTTATATATGAAGAAATGCAAAGAAGGGACAAATGAGAAATTTACAAATCTAGAACATATTTCTCTTTGATGTCTAAATTCACATACTAAATTTAAAGTTAGAAAGTAACCAGAGTGTGTGTGTGTGTGTGTGTGTGTGTGTGTGTGTGTGTGAATTTAGCTGTATCTTTCAGCAAAGAGTTAGTGGTATCTATTATGACTTTAATATCTAAACTTCTTTTATTTCCAGAAGTATTGGAATATAAGGTAAAATAATAAATATAATTGAGAAAAATTAAGGCCATAGTACACTGTATAATCTTTAAGGGAAATATTATATCTAATTTTAATTTTATTCAATGAATATACAATATTAAACTGAATATCTTTCAGAATCCAAGTTATAGAACAGTAGTTTATATCACAATGATCAGTTTAGGTTAGAAACAATCTTTCTATATTTTAGGGGAAAATATTGTCATGTTTTGTTGGCATTAAAATGCAGGCGCCTCTGGTAAAGATCCCCTTGCTTAGACAATAATGACAAGGTTCTCATTCTCCAGTTTATGGGTAGAAAAAAAAGTAAGTACTTTGCAGCCCAAGGGCATGGGGCATGGCACAATAAGGACACAGCATTTGAGATGGATCAAAGGGGGCATTATTCAAGTTCTGAATCTGAGAAAAAAAAAGAAAAAAGAAAAGCAGAAAATAAGCCTCCATTGTAAACATAGATCATAAAGCTGGATTCCTATGAAACCAGGACGGGGTTGGAAAGGCATATCTTAGGAAGAAAATGGAAAAATCCTTTTGCATAGATTTAGAGCATCGTCAGGGTGTCAGATGTCTCTTCGTAATGGCAATTGACTATAGAGTAGCTAGAAAATCACAATTACCGCTAAACCTGGCTTCTAGGTCAGTTGATTAGCAATCCCACTTCCCTAGTCCAAAGAGGAGTAGTAAATAAATAACTTTAATTACTGGCAGATGACAACTTTATGTTTTTCTTTCTACTTCTATGCTTGTGTTTGCTGTGTAAAGATGATGAGAAATAACTGTTAGCCAACCAACCAGCCTGGGCAGAAAGAATTTTCACATTCTCTTCACTACCAAGAAGGTTTAGGTTAAAATAATAAGGCATTACTTGAGAAAACCAGCTTATCTCATTATCTGGAAATAGTTTAGCAATCTACTGAATACAAATCTGTTTCTTCATGTATTAATTCATTTATTTATTTGAGACATACTAATAGTGAGATGATGTGAGACTATGATATTGTCCTCCCTTTCTCTGCCCTAGGAGTTGTAATCATTCAGCAGGCTTAGCAAAGAAATGTAAAGTGGAACTGTGAGTTATAAACATGAATGGTCACTAGCTTGCAGGGTAACACTGGAGAAGTCACTTAACTTCAGCAGAATTCTATAATGTCCTCATCTGTAAATGAGATTATCCATAAGTTTTTGTTGAGCACTTGGCAAACAGACCTTGGGAAGAAATGATATATTTAGTTCCTTTGTCACAGCTGAGCTGTCACACATCCTTGCTTGCTTCTGTGCATTAGCCTGTTTAACTACATCAAGGCAGTGCCTTAAGCCTTACCTGTTAATGCATTTATCTGGCATTAGGGTCTACATGAGTGTATTGAATGGTATCTACAGAAGGTTGCCTCATTGTCAGATAAGTTAGAGCAGAATTCTTACCTAATGTTATAGAATTAAAGTCATAAAATTTGGAAAACAATAGAAAATCTTTAAAGGAATGAAAATTAGAAGCTGGAAATGATAAACCAAAAAATGTTTATATTGTCACATTAAGAATATATTATCAATATGGGATCCCAATCACTTAAATCATTTTAATTTACATAGTATACTAACTGGAAATAAAACCACAAGGGTAGACTTCTCATTTAATGAATTTCAAAACATAAGTAATATGTACTAAAAAGTCATCCAATAAGTCCTATACATTTGGACGTCTAATTTTTTGTAAGGAAAACATAACCAACACATTTGAATGACCCATCTCCTCATATATTATGCTAAATTGCTGGAGGAGCCATTGCTGTCCTGATAACAATACAATGAAAAATGTGTTAATCAAATATCTAGTTAAATAGATTGTGGAAAATACATTTTTTATTCAGCTTGCCGAAAGGACAAAGAAAAATACATTATAGCATTGTGCCTTTTAGATGAATGTTACTTGTTTAGCCCACGGGGCAAGATGTCACAACACGTTTACAGGATTATTGTAATTTTAATTAAACCCACACTTCCAAAGTAAGAATTGCAATGGGAATATAGCTTGAAAGTACTAAGAACAGCATTTTTAAATGTGTCAATATCAGTTACTGCTTTTAATAGTAATTATATCAAAATTTAAAAGAAAGATGGCTTATAAAACAGCCTGTTTTGAGCTCTAAGATTCATAGCAATAAAAATAAATATTTTCTTGTTTATTTATCAACTTCCTCCTGCACATGGAATCAGGCAAGCAGGTGCTTGAGAAGTCATAACTGGTAGCTGCAGAAGATCCCCTGATTTTGTGAATTTATTGTGAGTCAAGGCCAAAAGAGTCACTTTTAGTGTGGGGCAAAAAGTGGAGAGGAAATGAGCGGAAAATGAATGAAAGCAAAATGTCTATTGGAAAGATCTCATCCACATTCTCATTGTTCACACAAAGAAAAAGACATGATGGAGAAAGAAGATGAGAGTGTAGAAAGTTAAGTGCTCCTAGAGTTTTAAAAGAGGCTTTGTTGGAATCGCCAAGCAAATAAGCAAATTGTGACCAGGGAACATGACCTGGATGAATTCACTATACCTGGGAGATGGTTTCCCAAGCACTTTGTCCCTATATCCCATGAAATGTAAGGAAATTGCCTGTAATCCCAGCACTTTGGGAGGCTGAGGCGGGTGGATCACGAGGTCAAGAGATCGAGACCATCCTGGTCAACATGGTGAAACCCCATCTCTGCTAAAAATACAAAACATTAGCTGGGCATGGTGGCGCGTGCCTGTAGTCCCAGCTACTCAGGAGGCTGAGGCAGGAGAAT
>NW_016107322.1:8420174-8488003 GCF_001604975.1 Cebus imitator
TAAAAATCCAAAAATTAGCCAGGTGTAGTGGCAGATGCCTGTAATCTCAGCTACTTGGGAGGCTGAGACAGGAGAATCGCTTGAACCTGGGAGGCAGAAGTTGCAGTGAGGCGAGATCGCACTACTGCATTCCAGCCTGGGAGACAGAGCGAGACCGCTTTTGCTTAATCACCTTTTCAAAGGCTGTATCTCCAAATACAGTCATATTTCGAAGCACTAGGAGTTAGGGCTTCAACAAGAAAATGCGCAGTGCACACAAATCATCCTATAACATGAGTCCCCAGCCCCAGAGCACCAGACCTATACCAGTAAGTGGCCTGCTAGAACCAGACCAACAGCAGGAGGTGAGCAGCAGGCCCATAAAGCATTACTTCCAGAGTTCTGCCCCCGTCAGATCAGTGACAGCATTAGATTCTCATAGGAATGCGAACCCTATTGTGAACTGCGCATGTAAGAGATCTAGGTTGCAGGCTCCTTATGAAAATCTAATGCCTGATGATCTGATGATCTGAAGTGGAACAGTTTCATCCTGAAACCATCTGCCACCAACCCACTGTGGAAAAATTATCTTCAAGGAAACCAGTCCCTAGTGCCAAAATGTTGGGCGCCACTGCTATAACAAATACTACTATCAGTGTTGTTCTTGGAGTTCTTATTTGGGTTTTGCTGCTATGTGACTTAGACTACGTTATTTCCTTTCTTTTGAAGGACACCCACTGCCTAAACACTGATGCTGTCTGGCTCTTGACTGAGTTTACGTCTTCAGCTCCCCTAGTTCTGTGAATCATCCTATCATATTCATATGTACATACACATAGATAAGGCTTTTTTGCCTAAGGGAACTAGAGTTTTTGTTGCATAAATCTCACAACTTTTAAATAGAAAGCTGACTTTTGTTCACAGCTTTGCTGGGCCTGTGATACACTCTGGTCTATTCAGTCTGTAAAATAGGAAGGACGGGAGAACTGAATGACATATTGTACATAAATTGCTGGGTGCAATCTCTGAAAAGCAGGAGGTACTTGGCAAATGTTGAACTTCTGTTTCTTACTCCCCAGCTCTACCAGCCTTCGTGCTTATTCTTTCATTGCCTTTGAACTTTCCCTCTGTTTCAGCATTTATCTCACATATTTTTGACCAAGCATCATAAAAGCTACTTTCCATCTTCCATATGATGGAGATTTTCAAAAACTCCAATGCAGGTGCAGACATTTCCTCACAAGCCCAAAAACAAGAGACTTCATGACTCAACTTTGCTTTCAAAGATGTTCAGATTTTAGGATTAACAGAATTGTTTGGTGTGTCCAATGTTTTCCTAGAACACTGACTTTGGCTTAGAAAAATTCTTCAGAACTGAGCAGGAAAGGCAAGGCCCTGGGGCTGCTCTGGACCACACAAAGGTGGACGTTTGGCAGAGTATCAGCCCAACCTGTTAGCCTGACTGCTGACAACCAAGAGCAACTGTGAGCATTATTTTTTTATGTTGATAATTTATGTTGACTCAGGTTACATTTGAGAATTATCTACTTAATCATTTGGACATATTTCATTAAAAAATCAACACGATAGTATTTTATCATAAAAAATAATGATTCTACATAGTTTTATGTATTTATTTCCATCACTTAGCCTCATTTTCTCCCACTAAAATTTAGAAATATTGCATAAATCCCAAAGGAGTAATGACATTAAGACAAGAAAAATTGATGGGTGTTATTTCCAGATATACAGGAGGCTATGTAGGTTGAATCTCTTTGGTTTAAAAGCAAATGATACAAATATGTTGTTTATGTCATGTGCTGGTGAATAATATTGACATCTACCTGGCATGTTTAGTCTGTAAACTACCTTCAGATGAAGTTGCAGTTAGTAATAGCAGAACAATGTCTTGGACACCCCAAGCCCCCCAAGTTGAAGGGCATTTATTCACGAGAAGCTCAGGGAACCATAGCTGATGCAGGGTTTTTCAAGAAAGATGGTTTCTAGCAGCACTCAGGAATAGCATCATCATGAGTTGTGAGTCCCCAGTCCTGACCCCCAGCAGTGGTCCAAATTTACTTGATTTCAGAAACCCAGATTCAAAGACATACAGGGTCTAAGTATCCAGAAGCAACACTGAGGTAGAATTTTGAGCAAAATTCCAGATAAGTCCCTTGTCAAAGTTAGAATGGATTCCTACAGGCAGCTTTTCAAAAGCCACAGTAGGATCCAGCCAGAGCTCCCAGGCTGTCAGAGGTGACTTCAGAGTCGTGCTCATAATGTGTTGTTAATAGATCACAGGTACTATAATAAAGGCAAGAGATTCGGATTGCTTCTAGGTATGGTGACAACAGATGATTTAAGATCTTCAGATGTCCCATAAAGCGGTAGTATTGATATCAGCCAGGGTGAAGGGGAGGAGGATAAGGTGTGGAGGATAGAGTGGTGGCAGGCCAACGGTGGAGGAAAAGCGTGGTGATGGATTCAAGGAGAGTGAGACATGTTGATTTCCAGGGGAGCTTTGGGAATGGGTGAGCAGCAAGGCATAGATAAGTTACCTTCACAAAAGTGTGAAATAAATGGGCAGCTCATGGTTATTTTAACATCTCCAGCCCAAAGTTGGAACCAGACAGGAGGACTATATGCTACATTCACAGCAGCAGCAGTGGCACAGAGAGGAGCCCTGTGTGTCTGCAACCTAGGAGGCAACCAATAGGATTTCTCCTTTAGCAAGAGGCAAACCCTGGGAACTTTGAGGCTCACCAGGAGCTACAAATCTGAGCTGACCTGGACTTATTGAGGAGGCTAGATGGGAACTTAAGTACTTATATTTTCTGGAAATTGAACCCTTTCAAAGACTTCAAAGTCCGGCCTCCATTTCTTTTTTAATTTCTAGAGTTCTAGAAATAAAAAATGAAAAAAATATACTTGGGAGAAAACACCAAGGGACTGAGACAGGAGGGTGTGTGCATATATATGGCAGGGGAGCCAGCCGAGTGTGGAGGCTGCTTTTTACATTAAATTTCATAATTTCAGTACAGTTTTTCCCACATACATGATTTTTTATTTGAAAAAAATAACAGACTGCTCTTCCAGGCACATACACTGTTTTATGTAACTCAGTGAAAGGTGAGCTTTTGAAATACTAGAGAAGAGCCATTAAGCAATAGAAAATATTTGGTTATTATAGAAACTACATTACGTGTTAGCAAGTTTTCAAGAAGCTTTGTATATTATACAATAAGACTAACCTAGGAAAGTCTAAGCTTTTGTGTTTATAAAAGCAGTGCTGCCAAAATTCATATAATACATGATTTGTGATCAAGCAGATTTACATAGAACCTAAAATAACAGGGTTTCTTGAAATACTATTGAGTCTCTGTATAGTATTATGGAGATATGCATATTAATTGTAAAAAATTTAATTCAGATGAATAGAACTGACTTAATTTGCATCTTCTTCTAGCATTAAATGGCATAAAATCATAAGGTTCCTTTTTGTTTAAAAAATTGCCGTTTATTTTTAAGTGTTTGGAAGCATGAAGATACTGTCATGCACTTGATCCAGTCTTAAATTTTCAACTTTGTTCAAATGAATTCTGACTAAATAACCGTCTGACATTTTTATCCAGTTATAGGAAGCCCCCACATGAATGCATTTGAATGCTTTTATGACTGTGTGAAATGAATCACTGATGATTCATGAAAGAGACAGTCCTAGCATTAGCCTTGATAAGATGGTAATTTGATTATCTGATAGCCCTGTTGCTCATTCCATTTTTTGAACATGAATATTTAAAATATTGGAAAGGCAAAATAATTCCAAAGAAAGAACTGGTCAATAATTCAAAATAAGAAATTACTCACAATTCCTGTTAACTCTAGCTCCAGTATATCAAATTAGGCTTTTTTTTTTCTCTTTTTATCATAGAAAGAAAAGTAACAAAAATGTTTTTTGAATAAATATATTTAAATTAGACTTGCATCAATTTTATCTTCAACTCTCAATTCAGGTATGTGAATTTAGAATGTTTATTTTTTGAAAATTTTAAATTATTGGGTAAAAGTGTTTTCAATCTATGTTTCCAGAAATAGCATAGCATGTCTAGAATCATTCATAATACATATAGTGTTGCCATTGTTAAAAAATTCAAAGTCATAATGAAGTTCTTTAGCTTACCAGTAGGCTTTTCTGTCTGTTATCATCTTTTAACATGTATTAGGCTTGGATTTTACTCTGAGTATATAGGGAAATAATAGAATAAATTACGATTGGTTCAGGTCATTTCTGTATTTCAGCTTTTGGATATGGCAAACATTTTGTTTTCTTTAGACTCGAAAGTAGACAATAACCCACAGTTTTAGCGGTCACAGTCACCCCCAGCTTGTCAGGCACTAGGGGTTATATCAGTGATGTGGTCCATTTAAGTCCCTCCATTTTTTCGCCTTCATCTTGAAGTTTCTGGCACTTCTATTCCAAAGACTCCAACTACACAGATACTTTGCTTGAATCTGCTACATAGATACTCTTTCAAACAAAGGTATTTCACTTTAAATAAAAGTAATATATAGGTACACATACACATATACATATATGTATAAATATACATATTTACATATAGACACATATGTATATGTATATGTATATGCGTGTATATATGTGTTTTATATGTAAGTATACACATGTATTTGTATATGTATCTATGTGTATATGTACGTATATGTACACACATATATACTTGTATATGTGTATGTATGTAAATGTGTATATGTACATACGCATATATACATAGATACACATATATATACATAGATATGCATACATATATACATATATGTGTATATATAGGTATACATATTCTCACACACACGTATATCCCCAAACTGAGAAAACGAATTAATACTATGAAATGAGGAACAGTTTCTCACTAAGTAGCTATTGTTCACAAAATGTCTATGCCCTCATTTCTACTTTCCCTAACAGATCTTTAAAGTGCATACTATTTATTCAGTTTGAAGGGGGAAACAAGGCAGGAGAAGAATTGTGCAGGGGTGGGTGGAGGGCAAGGATGAGTAGTGAAGTTGTGACTCATCTCACACCAATACATGGTGCTCTTCTGCTCAAACAGAAACCTTAGGGCTTAAAGGCAACTTTTTGTCCACTAGCATAACACCTAAATTGCACAAAAGGGAAAATTTCCTCACACATTTAAAAGCTTCCAGTAGGCCAATTCATAAGAAAAATAACACCAACTAACACACATATAGTGAAGAACTCATCTAGCTTTTAATAAGTATGTTGATTGGGTACGATATAGCTGAAGACTAAAATAACTATGCACAAAAACTGTCCTCTAGGAAGGAAATCTACTTTTTACAGGGTTATAATTTAACAAGTCTGTAGCTACTTTATGTTTAGCATTTTTTAACTACAAGGTACTTTCGGTAGCTAGACTTGAACAAATAAGTGACTATATACTATATGATGAGAGCCATATTTTTCTCTCAGAGATGTTGCATATGAGGAAAAGGAGACAGCTAGAGTGAATCTTGTGGTGCTGGATTAGAATCAGAGCTATCAGTTTAATTCTTACTATGTAAACAGATAGACATCAAAATAAATATCAATGTATGTGTGTTTGTGTGGCCGGGGAATGTGTTGGCTGAGAGAACACAAAACCAACTAGACCCAATAGCAGTGAACATAACCAATACCTAGATATTGGTGTCTAAACATTATTCTTTAATAAAAGGAACCAGGGCTTCTTGGAGAAGTGGGTAATTCTGGGGTTAGAGGAGGCAAATACAGTAAGCCTGAAACATAATGGCAGAAATTAAGGATGTTCTCCAAAAAGAATCAAGATAAGTAAAAAAGACAGAAAGAGCCAACCTGATGGAGTGCACAATGGCCAAGATTTGAGCAGCAAAATAAATAATACTACTAGATTATGCCCATACAATATAATATCCATGAGTCTAATATAAATTAAAAACTGAATAAATATATAAAGGCAGAATAACTCTTTCTTTTAAAGTATTCTAATCAATGCATATAGAAGAACTGAAGAAAATTCAAAATCACCATTGGACCAAAACCACAGTAACTATTGCAGGCAAAATACACTGATCAATGATGACATCAGTAGCACACAGTCTGAAGAGAAACAGGATATGGGCATGGCTTTGACATACCACCCCATGATAAGTATTCATTACAAAGTGAATAACATCAACATGACAGGGACGAAACCTAGCAGGCATCACCTGAGCCATGCAATCAAGCTTAAGATCGCCGGTTAACCTTGAAATAGCAGTATTATGTACCCCGGATATGATACATACAGAAGGACACAATATCACTTCTGTGGCATTTTTATCAGCAATACACAAACTCAATATAATCATCAGAAAATACCATGTAAACCCAAGCTAAGATAAACCCAAATTATAATTTCATCCTTGGAGTAACTGACCACCTTTTTTCAAAAGTACGTAGATCATGAAGGACAAGGAAGGACTGAAGAATTGTCTTAAGTTGGTGGGAGACTGAAGAGGCACAAGAAGCAGCAATATATGATCCTGAATTTGTTCTGGAATACAACAGAGACAGAAAAAAAAAAAAAAAAGTGAACTTCCAATAAGGCCTGTAGTTTATACAAAAGAGATATGGTAATTTTAACTTCCTGGTTTGGATAATTATACTATGGTATGTAAGTTTTTATTTATTTAATAGAAACAGAGTCCTCTCTGTCACCTAGGCTGCAGTTCAGTGGCATGATTATAGCTCACCACAGCTTTAAAGTCCTGGACTTAGGCATCCTCCCACCTCAGCCCCCTGGGCAGCCAGGACTATAGGCATGCACCACCATGCCTGGCTAATTTTTTATTTTATTTTATTTTTTATTATAGAGATGAGATCATCCACGCTGGTCTTGAACTCCTGGGCTCAAGTCATCCTCCCACCTCGGCCTCCCAAAGTGTTGAGAATACAGGCATGAGAATACTGCACCAGCCTGGTTGGTTCAGTTTCTAAAAGCTGACATAGAGTTAGGTGAACTCCATGTACTATTTTTGCTTTTTTTTCTGTAAGTTTAAAATTATTTCCCAATTAAACATTAAATTGTTTTAGGCCTATGACAACACCATGAAATACATAGTATCACACTCTTCCACCAGAGGAGAAAACTGAAGAATAGAGAGGTTAAGAAACTTGCCTAAGATCAGCAAGTTAGAACATTCCAGAGGCAGTATTCTAATCCAGACAGTCTGGCTTCAGGGTTCAAGATCTTAACCACTGTGATTTGATGTGGTTTGAGGCTCAGCTAATTCAGAAATATTTATACTTGCTCTTAATTCTGTTTTGACATGCTGGGGTATTACAACATTACATAAAACATAACCATGGAAAAAGAAGTGAATGTTTTACAATCTTCAATGATATGTGATGTAAAAACTGAATTCTCCTGCAACAATTGTCCACCAAATACGTAAAACCATGAACTATTAAGTGAGCTCTTTCAAAATAACTGAATGAAACTATTTGCATTCAAAAATGAAAACGCTTCCATGAGACTTTTATGCTTCATTACTAAAAAAAAATCATTAATAATAAAATATATAATGACAGACAGTTACTAATGCAATAAAGTTGCTAAAATGAGATGGAAAATCGCTAATAATGTGTTTTATTACATTCAAAGAAGACTTCACGTGGCTGTGGTCTGGCACTGAATTTGCTATAGATAATTAGTAGCTTAGGTCTCTCTGTATTAAAAGAGGTCCTTTTTATCATTGGAAAATTATTTTTAAAACTGATAATTCTTTTAAGGAATGCAAGAAACTTAAAGACTTTACTCATATATAATCAGCAACCAGAAATAACTTAGTAACAAAATATTTAATTGTTTCCTTCTCTTCAATATGTGTAATTATAAGGATACATAGGTTGTGTATAGCAGTTCAGCCAAAAGAAGCACTCTTTTAATAAATTAAAAACTAGATAAGTGTGAATCATGTAAATATACATTATAATAGTTACAAAATATGATTGAGATTTAAGTTAAATGATAGAATAATATCTCTGAGATTACAGTTTTTTAAACTAGAAAGAAATAATGTTTTTGATGAAGATATGACATCCAAACAAGTAAAGTTAGTGCTGAATGGAGAGCATGTATTTAATAAGTATATACTCTCCTACAATAAATACAAACCTAGACTGTTGAAAATGTTAAAATATGAAAGCTTCATCTTACTTAATGTACACTGAAGTCAACTCAGGAAAAAGAAGGATGTGCAAAAATATTTTTGTGGTGTTACTTTGTGCTTTGTTATAGCTTAATACATAATTTATGTCTACCCCAGTTTCTGCTCTTAAAATATACTATAGGAAAATATTATCTGGATATTCTTTAAGCCTTCCTGAAAAGTACTTGTAACAGAAGCCTTTCCATTTAATGGTTAAAAAAAAAAAAAGTAAATAGAATTTATGTCTGTCCTGGGCCCAATTAAACTTCCATTCAAACTTGTCCTGACTGGAAAATAAATTGCCTATGGATTCTGAATAAGGGTTTTGCACACTTGGAGGGGAAAAAAAAAAAGAGTACATCTGTGGAGAACTATGATTTATGAAAGTATTGATTTCTTTGTTAAATAATGAATTAGATGTCCTACCACAATATTATTTATCAAACTTTTTTGTCATATAATTAAATTGTCACATAATGGATTGTACCCATATAGATTCATTAAATATTAAAAACTACATGTGACACTACTCACCTTATCTTTGGCTAACAACACATTTCCTCTATTCCTTCCCATTAAGGTCAATAAGGGCAGGCACTATCCTCACTATCAATGCTTATCGCTCTTGCTTACCAAGGCTGCAGTAGCCCTGAGCACATTCCCTTAGCTTCTGCAGGAAAATCCTGCAATGACTGAAAACTATCCACATTTAAAAAGCAAGTGCCATTAAAAAAAATTCATTTAACTCAAGACACTCAACAAATGTGCATAAGGGGACAAAAAGCCTATTAAAAAAAACCAAAAATATACTTAGATATATTAAAATTAGATTTGCATTTGACCAGACTTACCCATGTCAATCACTCTTGATTTTTCCCTGGAACCTCTGCCACAGCTCTGTCTTGTGCTGGGCCTCTGGGTTATTTTTTTAGTGTACCTCACCCTCCATATCTTATAACAACTACAGCCACCCACAGAGCATGAACAGCTACATAAATGTATTTCTGCCTTCTCCTGATCATGAACTCATGTTCCCACTGGCACAGACCTTCCCGTAAGACTAAATTGAAGTCTTCACCATAATTAATACTTTTGGTGGCCACATAATCCATCTTCACTCCCTTCCACCCTACAAATGTAATAGATGCTTGCTTCTCTGCATTTGACATTCAAGAGCTGACATTGTTTTGGGACTGAATTCTTGTATCCCATTAACCACATCCACAGCTGTATAGGGTAGTTTTGTGTGGACTGGGAGATGCTGAGGCAGTTAATAATAAAAGCTTACATTAATTGTATGCTTACTATATGTCAGGCATTATGCTAAACTTTTTACATGCATTATCTTACTCAATCATTATGACAACCATATGAAAGGGGCACTCAGAATTTTCTTGTTCCATTTATGGCAAACTGCAGATTAAAGAGGTTTAGTCATATTTTAAGGGCACATTGCCAGGAAATTACAGCAAGAAGTCAAAATCAAATGTGTCTGTGTTGGGAATCAGTGTGTATAGACTTTGTGCTCCATTGCTTCTCCATGAATAGGTGAAAAGAAAAACCAAGGACCACAGGTAATTTTTAGTCTGCAATCTTTGTAATGGGTTGGTAATTTATTTTAAAATCCAATAATTCTGAGGTCATGAGTTATCTCTGCTGCTATTTTAAGATCTAAAGGGTTTCTCTTTTATTAAAGAATGAGGGGATTTCAAAAAGCTCATAATTCCCATAGTGCTTCTTTGTAGAACCCTATCATAGCCTTTTTTATTACAGATGAATTGGAAGCAAAAGTAAAGGTTTTTATCTTCGTAGGCCATAGAATATATGAACTTAAGTGTCTTAGGCCCAGCTGAACTTGTTCTACCTAAAGAGCAGGACTTTTTTTCAGAGAACTGAAAGAATATCTAAAATGAGCAAAGCATTCTGGGAAGTTAAACATGAGTGAAACACAGTCCTTCCCTTTAAGAATTTTTCCACTCAATATGAATATAAGTGTTATAGGGAAAGTAATATAGTAAACTTTTAGTCTAGACAGAAAGAGAGAATAAGAGAGAGGGAGGGAGGGAGGGAAAGGACCGTTTTCTGAGGATTTCAGGATAGGATTCAGGGAAGAAGTAGCTTTAGATAATTAGAAACAGATGTTGAAGAATGAGACCAATTAAAGGCATTCAATAAATTTTGGAGTAAATGAATGGGTAAAAGAATGAGGGACTTTGACTATATGATAAAGAAAGAGAGAAATTTAGGAGAGAAAAGAACTTAAAGTCAGAAATAGAAAAAAAAGGCTTGCAATTGCTTTCAGTAATTACTACAGTATTTATTTTTTATTCTTTCCTGCATTTATTCACAAGTCATATATTGTGTACAAGGAGCTGCCCATTGTATACAGAAGAAAAGCAAAAAAAAAGACACTATGTCCCGTTTGTGTTTACAGTGGTTTGAAGAGTATTCAAGGTTTGGGCATAAAAACGGTGAGTTGGGCTTGGGTCAGAGTCTGAAATGCTGGGCTAAGGGTTTGAGAGTTGATTCCTAAGGTAATTGAGATTCTTTCACAACTTTAAGAAAAATGAGATGATCAGTTTAGAGTCAATTGGTAGACCATAGTTTTCTTGGCTATGGAGATACCCTTGCAGTCCTGGGAAAGCCTGAATTGCTGAGCCAGGAAGAAAGAGGCTAAGTGGAAAGGATTTCTTGAGTGTGGAAGAGTGATAGGAAAAGAAGCTGATGCTCATGCAGAAAGAAGATGCTGAAAAGGTTACTGAGAGTTTGCTTGTAGAAGTTTCAGATTTTCTGAGGATATGGAATGGATGGGCCATTTGTTGATATAGCTTGTGGCTAAAGCACAGCTGTGAAGCCTAACAACCCAGATAAGAATCCCAAAACCTCCACTTATAAGTTCCAGAACACAGAGCTACTTAATTACTGTAAGTCTTTTTCTCTCATTCATGAATTGTGAATAATAAATATTATCAACTTCTTGGTAATAGTGCAAAGATTAAATATGAATATGCAATTAGCGTATTTAGCAGAATCCCCTAACAGAGTAAATGCTGAAAAATATTGAAAGTTTCCATGATATACATGTAGACACAGCAATAGGAGTTCAGTTGCTTTGTTGACTCCTTTACCTCTGCCAAAAAAGCCTCTCTGAAAGTTATGGATGGGCCATAATGATGATTTGCCTAAGAATCCAAACAGGATACAACAATCACAGCAATTATCTGAACAGAGAGACTTTAATATTTAAACAATTGTTGACTAGGTATAAAGTTGTTGACTAGGTAACTGAAAAGAGACAATAGCACTGAGTTTCTACAGAATTAGCAATTCAGTAAGTCATTACCACTCCTATGTCTGGGGGAACAAAGGGAAGAGGCTGGAGTTATTAAGACTTGGAAGCCGGGAAACATTAGCATTCAGACCTCAGAGAAGGGCACACAGGTTGTCTAGGACTAGAGACTCTGACCTTGAAACAGGGGAGGGCCTGTGAGGCAGAGAACTCAGGAGAGGCGGCATTGCTTGTATTGTTCTGGTATTTCTGAGGTCAGAATAGGGGTCCCATGCAGTGGGACACAGATCTCTGTGGTGGATGTGCTACAAAGTCTAGGCTAGTGTCTCTGAGAGGGGCTATGATGTTGCTAGCTCTGCAAGTGCAAGGGGAAAATGCAAACTGGACTCCACTGCTGCTACAACAAGAAATTTCCGTGGTTCAAATGAAGAATTTCCCAAGAATTGTAAAGAGCAAGGCCCTTCCTCCTTTAGCCTTTCTGTCTCCCACTAGCGCCCCCTATCAGCAGAGGACAAAGGAGAAAAGTGACTAGCAGAACTGCAGTCCCAACATCGCAAAGCCACGTATGGAGAGGTGTGTCTTGGCTGAGAAACAATGGCTTATCAACTGGAACAAAAGCAAAAATAATAATAATAATAATTTTGAAAATGGTTAAAAAATTTGAAAACCTTTTAAAATTCCCACTTTCTCAACTAAACACAGGAGTTAGGATGAATTTTAATGTAACATTGAGGCAAAGATGGCGACACTCTGTAGGATTGTGGACTTAATGGCTGCATTTTTGTTTTCTTAATGGGCTGTGCAAGTGAACAGAATTTTGGTAATCAGGAGTGTGGGAGGAGGAGAGAATCGCCTATCTTGGGAGGACATGAGGCAGACTAAAAAGGAAGGAATACAGTAATTGTCTGAGGAAAAAAAAAATTGGGGGAAGAAGATCTAGGTAAAAGTTATATTGAATTTTTTTTTCCTGTGGGCTGTAAAGTAAATGTGGAGGAAAAACAAAAATCATATATATTTTCAGAATGAGATTTGTGGTTGTATATTTATGAATTTACTTACTTAAGATGTTAGCACCAAGTAGAGCCTTGGGTTATAGCAAAGCCAGCCATAAAACATACAGTTACAGTAGGGTTAGAAACACTAAAAACATATCTAAAGGTAATTTTTAAAAATTCTCATATTATTGTGATAGCATGCTTTTGGGATATTAGCATACTTTGTTGCTTATTTACATAAGACCTTGTAATCTATTAAAATAAATGATCAATTTTACTAAAAATAGTGGAAAATAAGCATGCAATTCAAATTAGATGGTAAAAATTTTCAACCATTTGAAGCATTAAAAATAAATCTTTAGCTGTGAAAAAAATAGAAAATTTCCGATGAATCTATAAGCATGTAAAACTTCTAAAATTTGAAGATATTAGAAAGTAGATATATTGAATACTTAAAATTGAATGAAATACACAAAATTATTTTAAACTTCAGAAGCCCAAAGAGAAACGAAAACAAAATGCAATCCATGATCTTTGATTCAATCTTGGATCAAAGAACATTAGAGACTACTACAAGGATTATTTAGGATGGACTGGAGGTGGGCTGTCTATTAAACCATAGCATTATATCAATTCTAAGTATTCTGAGTATGATAATTGTATTGTGATTATATAGGGAAATGCTGCTACGTTTAGGATAAACTGACATGTTTTCAACATATGCTCAAAAGTGTCAAACAATAAGTAAATCATAAATATATATATGCACACACACATACATATATATGAAGTCAGGTGTTAATGATTGAGGAAAGGTATGTGAGCATCCATTGTACTATTCTTGCAACTTCACTTTGGGTTGGAAATATTTCAAAATTTAAAAATTAAAGAATAAATATCTTATAATAAGGGTAGTTGATGGCATTTAAAAAAACTTAAGTGTAACAATTTTCATTATAATTTAGTTTGTGTAGAAAATTTAAATGTTATGACATTTAAAACTTTTTATTTGCAAAGTTAAAGTTTACATTTTTACTAATCCTGTCTTAGTCACAAAATAAGGATATTGGTGTACAAATATTTTATTCGGCCTCTAACTCAGATATTTTGTCATCATCTGTGAATTTAACAATGGTGTACATCAGGAAATAGAATCTCTTTTCAGTTTTGACTTGATTTCAAATCCAGTATATTAGGAAGATAATGTGAATGATTAGTATTCTCAGAGGTGTTTTTTCTTAATCAGAAAGTAACTTTGGAAGAAGAAAAATGTGGCTCAATTTCTAGAAAATATTTTGGAGGGCTTTGTTTCTTTGTTTTGTTACAACTCAAACAATTCTATTTTTTAAAAAAATGATTCTAGTATAGAAGGAAATTAGCCATGTTCAGACACTGTGTTTCTTTGGGCCACTATACTGCTATGTTGTCCTACAGTTTAATACTTCACAAACTGCTACTCCAGCGATTTCAGAATAAACTTTATTACTAAGAGAATTATGCTGTGGAAGAATACAGCTCCAGACATAACACAAGAGAATGTGTTGATTTACTTGTTGCTGTTGTTTTTTTTTAAAGAATCTGAATGCCAATATTTCACATTCCTATAACAATTATCTGGTGTGTAACTCAATTAAAACTCCATCTTTTCTAAAAGAATAAGTTAAAAATTGATTAGGTTTAAATGGAGGTAAGAATGTAATCCATTGATCTTCACTGGCCATTGAAGAAATTTTTATATAAGAGATGTTTAGAAATGCAAGTTTAACATATAAGTTACTTGAGAAATACTATTATGTTGACTAATATTGAATCAATGAACTATACTTGAAAATTATTTTGAAACATTTACATTTTAAAAAAACAGTTGGATGTGAACCGGTATCAGAGTTAGAATCACATTTGTTCTATGAAACTAAAAAGAGAATAAGAATAGAGGAGGCACTACTCTTATTAAACCATATTAACAAATGATTTAAAATCCATTAATAGTAATATTATAACATTAATGATTAATTAAAACTAGTTGTCAGATCATACATTGTTATTATTCCCTTTTGAGAAGTTATTTAAATCATGAATATTTCTTTGAAGGAATAAAGTCTCTTAGGTAGCTATCTTATATTTAATCTAACATGCCAACAAACATATTACCCACCACATTTCAACCTTCTTACCCATTCATCCCTTTCCAACACAACCTTATCACCAGAGAAAGAAATATATTCAAAAGAAAGTTGAGGTTAAAACAAAAACAAAATAAACAAGCTAGGAATGAGGAGAAAAAAAGAACACAAAAGATGAAAAACTGAAAGCACAAAACTCACTAAAAATGTGTGTTGGGTATAAGGTAAAGTAATACAATGTACACTGGCCGCCTGTTTCTACCCATCTTGTTTTTTTGTTTGTTTGTTTATTTTGGTTATTTGAGATGGAGTCTTGCTGTGTTGGCAAGCTGCAGTGCAGTGGCTTGATCTCCGTTCACTGTAACCTCTGCCTCCCAGGTTCAAGCAATTCCCCTGCCTCAGCCTCCCCAGTAGCTGGGATTATAAGCACACGTCAGCACACCAAGCTAACTTTTGTATTTTAGTACAGGTGGGGTTTTACCATGTCGGCCAGGATGGTATTTATCTCCTGACCACATGATCCACCCGCCTTGACCTCACAAAGTGTTGGGATTACAGACAGGAGCCACCAGGCCCAGCCCTCACCTTGTTTAAAGGGAGAACACTGCACCACCTTAGGAGAAAGAGTGTGCCTCTCTTCCTTCCCTTCCTTTCCCTTCCCTTTTCTCAGAGCTAATTACTAGGCTATTTTCAGCGTAACATTCTCTAGCTTTGCTTTATAGTTTTACCAAATGAGTTTCTTAATACTGAGTGCTAACCAAGGAGTTCCTTCATTCTTTCTCTTTTTTTACTGTTTTATTTTTTCTTTCTTCCTTTTTTGCTGTGAGGGAAAATGTTTCTATTCCTAGTGAAGTGATTCTAAGCTCCATTTGCTGATAATTAACAGGTTGAAGTCCTTGACAGTTTTGCAACATGAAGGTACAAGCAGGTAGCAGTTATTTCCAAGCCATCACATTTTGCTCACAAAAATTCTATTTTTACCACAAACATTTGAAGCATGGGCTGAGAGTGGTGGCTTCAAACTGTGTCTAAGCAGAATTCTGGAATAGAAATAATCCCTGAAATGCAAGCATTTTTCAAGCTCTCAAGATGCTCAGATATAGCATAGGAAATAGCATAGAATGATCAACTGGAATACCGTTCAGGGAGCACTGAGATTATTTTTGATTTCAAGAAAATACAGGAAAGGATTAAACCTTAAGACGTTAATAGTGGCTAAAGTATAGTAAAAACATGCACATTAACTTGATCATAAATTTAGCTGTTAAAAGGCCTTTGTTAAACAAAATTAATTTGTGGTCATCTGTATATTTCCACCATTACAAAGTCTAAATCAATTTTATTAGTCAGCAGCCTTACTTTACTTGCAAAGAGTAAAAAAACTACCTCAAATGGCGTAAGTTGTCAAGGAAGAGGAGGGGTTGAAGTTTCCCATAATTGCCAGGTGAAAAGTATGATGATTTTTAGGCATCTGTGCACATTCAGGCACTCAAAACATTAGCAGTCTGTATCTCTCCATCTCTCACCTCAACTTCTCTGCATCTTTAGGGAGAGTTCTTCCTCATGGTGGCCACGATGGCTCCCAGAAGTTCCAGGGTTCTAGCTGTAAGCGCCTGAAAGACAAGTGCTCTACGGTCTTGATAATTCTGTAAAAGGTCACAAAAAAGATCTCCATGGGTGTACTGCCCATCCTTGATCCACTGTAGTCCATGTAAGGTATTCTAAGTTTGGCCAGGCCAGGCCCATGCCCTCCTCCTGGGAGACTACAAATCTCACAAGTGCAAGGACTCTGTCTTGTATGATTTTGTGAACTCAAAATGTAGCATACATAAAAGTCACTTAATTTACATTTGCTGAGTGAATTGTCTTAATTTCGTTATCTTAATTTACACATGCATTAAATGAGAGAGATGGCTAGCAGCTCAATGTATATTTAAACTGTGGCCCTCCAGCCCTACTGACGCACTGTTATTGCTTGCATTCAACATTAAAAAAATTGAAAAACTATGGGGAGAAAGTGAAAAAATATTTGAATAATTAAGAGTAAAAACTAGTTACACTTTAAAAATATGCCTTTAAAAATTATTTGATTCCTTCCACCTCCCCCTTTAATTACTTTGGTATTCACATAAGAAAGGACTTGCCTTTCCTTCTGTGTGGCTTCTAGCTACCCTTGGACCACATAGAAATGTATTTGTCCTTGTTCTTCGTTCTCAGCTATTCCCCATCCCTTGTTTGCAAGTGTACCTCACTCTCTCAAACTATTGTTTGATCTCAAACAAGTACCTCCCCTTCCTTGCTAGGTAGAGCGTTTTCTGGAGCAGATGGTTCTGCTACCTTTGTCTTACCAAATGAAAGATGTGGCTCCCTGCAGGATATCTTACAGAGCAGTAGCAAGAAAATTTACTGCAGCAGTGAAAAAATATGAGTGTAGTTGGGACTTCAAAGCAGCTTCATTTCCAACAAATTAGCCATTAGTAAAAAAACTATGCTCTCATTAGGAGACCAAAGGCTAACTCAGAATTACTAGTCAGCCATGATCGTATCTTCCCCTGACCAATTTCAATCACTTCCATCTGAGATAGTAGCTGTACCCACAAATGAGGTGGATAATTAAAATTATAGTATGTACCATTATCTGAGGATTATTATGTACTAGGCATCATGCTAAGTATTTTATGTGCATTGTTAAATTTCTGGGACAAGACTGTTAGTTGGTATTAGCAATCTCATTTTATAGATCCAAAAGCTGTATTAGGATGCGTCACAACTTACTTGAGCTCACTCAGTGTACAGGGGAAAAGCTGAGATATGAATCCAGCTCTCCGGATGCCGCATCCTATCCTTGTTCATCTTGATTACACTTTTAATATTTGATACATACAAAATAATATATTTCACACAATTCAGTAGTGTAAGAGATATACAACTACATTTATATCTTTAAATCTTTATACTTCATGGCTTTTTTTTGCTTTTTGTAAGCCAACTTTTCTGCAAATATTGAAACAGAGTAATGAAATCTCAGATAATTAGCTGTGTCAGCATCCTGGAAAATACAGCTGAAAGTCATGGTTTCAGTGGGGAAAAAAAAGCAAAAGGAGCCCTAGGCATAAAGTTCCACTAGAAAGTTCAATGATGCTTGAAAAATAAAGAATAGTACCATTAGAAAAACAATGAAGGGTTATGGCCTTTATTTTTTTTTATGCTAGCATTCTAGCATTGTGATTTCTATTCTTCAATATTTTTCTATACATGGGACTGGTAAGTAGTTGTATGTTTTTAACTATTATGTTGACTAAAATATATTAATGATATTTACCATTTATTACTAATTTTCTGAGGTTTCTTTGAGAGAGTTAGTTTCAGTATTCAATAGCCCTATAAATTCCGATTCTAATGACACTGTTGATTTTTTATTTGTTTTATTTTGTTTTGCTTTACATAAAACATATATTGTTTTATTTTGTTTTGCTTTACATATACAAATTACACTAAACTTATTAACACGCACATCCTACCCTCTTCCCTTGGGTCAACATTATTGTAGAAATATTGCTTATCTGGATTATGTATGAATGAATTAATTCATAAAACCCATATATTGTCTTCTCTTTCAGTAATACTGTCATAGGAATTCTCAAATGCCTATAGTAGATAATAAACTTACATTCTCATTACAAGGGTAAAGTAACTAACATTTTACTTTTGATATTTGTCTGCTGAATTTTCTAAAGCATGTTCTGTGTATATATATAGTAAAAAATATATATGTATATATAGATATATATTCATGAGAATGATGCAGGCTTTGAAATGCTTAGTGAATTTTACCATTTACTAAGTTTCTCAAGCTATTACAGACAAAGTCAAAGTAATGATTTACTATTTCAAAAATTGTATTTCCTAAAATGAAATGGAGGAAAATGCTGATTCTTGTATCTTACTATGCTGCTTTTTTCTATTATACACACAGAGTTCATCAGTGAAACTGCAGGTTTTATAATTAAATATAAAAATTGAGGAGTTCACACAGATATGCTAATAACTCCATTAAACTTCTCCCTTTATATGTAAATTCGAGCCCAGATGTTGCATCATTTGCAAATCTTGCAATTAAAGCATTTTATAACTTTAGTTATGCAAAGGGGCAGCAGACTGGAAAATGGGTAAAATTGCTTGGCTAGGACATTACCAAGGCAACACACTGACCTCAATTCAATTAGTTACCACTGAAGATTCAGCTATTAATTATAGTGGTCAAAAGTGGATATCATCTGGATCGCCTCTTACCTTTTTAATATGGACATTTCTCACTCACCATAAATCTTTGACTTTTAGAGACAAGGCTTCCAAACTGAAGTGTTAGAAGTGATACTGCTTAAGTACTGATGGAAGTGAGGGTCAAGAAGGGAATCCCATTTATCAGCCATATTCAGGATAGTTCTTCAACGTTCTGTAATCTAAGCACTCTGTCAGGCAGGCTTCAAAGTTAATATTCATTACTGCTCATATTCCTCTTTGAACCCTTAGCATTATGTGTGTCAGCAATTACCTCTCACTTTAGAAAGCCATCATTAATTAGGGCCACAACAATCACCAGGGGGCTTCTGAAATAGATAGATGTCCTATTTTTGGTTGAGTTTTACATTTCTCAGCAAAAAAGTTATTATTTTCTTGGCAGAGTATAAAAGAAATGTTGGCAGTTAATTACAGAGGTACTTTATAAATGATGAAAAAAAATCTTTTGCATTTTTATTGCTCACTTGAAGATAAGAATCTTGTAGTCAGTGAAGGTAAAACATACTGTTATTACAGAGCATGTTTTAATAAGTGCATCTGTAGTCCAAAATAATAAATGCTTTCAGACACACCAAAGCATGATCACCAACCACCCTAATACATCAACACTACACAGATCATGGCTTCTTCATTCAGCAAAGATTAACTGACCATCTACTGTATACGAGGCACCATTCAGCATGCTAGGGTTATAGGGATGTCCAAGGGTGACAAGATCTCTGCTGAGTTGGAAGGAGACAGAAACATAATCATATGAAAGAAAAATAGATCATAAGAAGTGCTATGCCAAGAATTAAAACAAAGCTAGAGAATTACCAGATATCCATTTTAGGTAGTGTTATCTCTAGTGCTAGTAGTGTAGATGAAAATAAGTAAACAAATTCAGAAAAAAATTTTGTTGATTATTGTATACACACATATACATATATATATACATATCTGTATGTGTGTGTATATATGTATATATACATAAATTTAAAGTTAAAATAAAAAATAAGGATACCTTAATATTCACTTGATTTCACAACAGGCCCATGCATGAGAATGTTGGTCAGCTCTAATAAAGAAGTTTATTTGGTTAAAGTTGAAAAAGCAGGGTTACGATTTTTTAAATTTTATGACTAGTATGGCTGGGAACATTCCCAATGCATATGTGCAAAAGTTTCTCCTATTATTATTCGAAGAGATGGAGTTGATGATTTTTATCATAAGAGAATAGTCAAGATTCTGTCAACAGCAAACTGAAGAGATAAATTGTCATCTATTCTACCATATAAAATATTATATAGATTGGAAAATGTATGAATTATGGCTAAATACAAACAAGATAAACTATTAATACAAAGTTGTATGAAAAATAAGGACCTGTAAAATTACATGCTAATATTTACAACAATAAATTTCAACAAACCGTTTGAAATATCCATAAGGATGGTATGTGTGTATACATTTCTTTTTCCATAAATATATGGATCTTTTTCCCTTTTACGAAAAGAAACAACAATGATAACTTTCAAGATATTAGTTACCTTTGCTGGAGGAGGGAAACAAAGGGATGGGGTACAGAGAGAGCACAGAGTTTCATGTAAGCTTCTGGTACTCTAGTTTTTGAGTTAGGGTATGGATTCATTGTTATTCATTATATTATTAAAAATTAATGAACCAAAGAGAGAAGAAAAGAAAGAAAAAAGAAAGAGAGAGGCAGGCAGGAAAGGGAGAAAGAATAGGGAGGGAGGATGGAAGGAAGGAACGAAAGAAGGAAGGAAGGAAGGAAGGAAAGAAGGAAGAGAGGGAGGGAGGAAGGGAAGGAAGAAAGATATTAAGGGGGTCCAGTCATTCCAATTGATTGGAATGCATCATAAACTAGAGATTATGATTGATCCAATGTATTGCAACACAAAATTCTTAAAAATAAATATACACTTTTATTGTATGACACTATTACATATACCCAACAGACTTACTTTAATAATAGAATAATTTCTTATAATGTCTGTATAATAAAATTATAAATTATTTTTGTTGCCTACAAATTTTAGAACCTTTGCAATAGGTTATCTCATTGGATCTTTAAAATAGTGTTATTGGNTTTCTTATAATGTTTGGTTTAATGATGGCATGTTATTCTTGCTTTGGATATTATAGATTTTAATGTATCTAGTTTAAATCATATTGATTGAATTATTAAACAACTATTCCAAATCTTAACTCAATTTTAAGTATACTGAGCAAAAGCAGCTAAGAGCAAACAATAAAACCTAGAAAAACGTATACAATAAGTTCATTGTGATGGAGTTTTATGAAAAACTTTTTGTGACTAAAAGCACAAGTTGTGACTAAAGTTTTTTGAAGAAATTCTTGTGACTAAAAGCTTGTTGCTTTGTGACCCCAGTGACACATCACTGATGGAAGTTAAAATTCCACAGCAGCTGTCAGTAACTGAAAGTTCCTTGTTTACTTATCACTGTCTAAGTTAGTTAAAATTGGCATGAAAAGTGTTGATATTTTGTGTTCCCATAAAACATTATTATATACTTTGTTCACTGTAATGCAATCAGTACCATTAGCATTTACATTGCTAAGCAACAATAATAGCCTCCCGAAAACACTACACATAACACTATCAATCTTTTCTCTCGCCAAGTACATTACCTGCACTTCTTTTGAAGGCACTACTTATAAAGATCAGTTAAAACTGGCCAGAAAAGAAAGCCATCTCTCCAAAATTGACAAGTAGAGGCATGGGTAGGAGAAAATAATTGTTCAGAATTGAAAGAGCTGCCTACTTTATGGGCACTTGTAAGAAGGCTCATTACCTTTTTTTTTTTTTTTTTTACATTTGTAGAGACCTCAAGAAACTGACTAAAGCTGCTGCATCATTAGTCATTTTTCCCACGGTCAACTTCAGACCTCCGAGGCATTGTGGCAGCCTTGAACTTTCAGTCACTGCTCTTTTGCCTGAGGGCACTAGGAAATCAGTAAAGTCTGTAGTGAAAAGGATTATCATCTAAACCCCTTCTTACTTCATCATTGTAACCAATTGCTTGACTCTCATTTTATGCAAAATTAAAAGTTAGCAACATTATGATTGCAACCCTTGGTCTTTAACTGGCTCCCTATTTTGGAGAGATACAATTCAAATGCTGATCAAGTCTCTAAGCACCTTGCTTGATTTTCTTTTTTCTCTTTAGATTTCTTATCTTGAATTCTTCTTCTTTTTCCTATACTTTTCCTCTGGCCACTTTCTTATGTCTTTCTTTTCTTGTTTTCTTTTTTTTTTTCATGATTTTAAAAATATGTTTTAAAAAATGGCTACGTATGGTGGTTCACCCCTGGTGTCCTAACAGTTTGGGAGGCCAAGGCAGAATAATCACTTGAGCCCAGAGTTCCAGACCAGCCTGGGAAACATGGTGAAACCCTGGCTCTCCAAACAACAACAACAACAACGACAACAAAAATATATGTGTATATATATACACATTAGCTGGGCATGGTAGCATGCACCTCTGTCCTAGCTACTTCAGAGGCTGAAGTTGGAGGATCACTTGAGCCCAGGAGGTCAAGCCTATGGTAAGCCATTATCACACCACTACACTCCAGCTTAGGTGACAGAGCAAGATCCTGTGTCAATACATAAATGAATAAATAAAGAAATAAAATATGTTAATAAAAACTATATTTAAAGTTACATATTATAGAATTACATTAAAAAGTTTACATTTTCTGTAATTCCAATACCCAAACATAGTTACTATTATCTCTTTTTACGACGTGTTCTTCCAAATGCTTCTTTCTATGTACATAATAATAGATTATGTTAGTCTTATATAAAATATGATGATACTTTACACTTCCTTGAAACTTGTTGAAACTTGCCTTTTTAACTTAACAGTGTTCCTTTAGTCATATCTTTTCATGCTAGGATATACTACGCATACTTGCCTCATTCATTTAGCTGAATTATATTCCACTGAACAGCTTTTAAGCTTATTTTATTTAAGTTATTCCTTATTAATAGTTATTATGCTTTCATAAAGAAAAATACAATGATGGTATAAATTTCCCTAAGATAAATTTCTACAGTGAAGCCTTTGTACATAGGATACGTTTTTTAAAACTTATATTGTGGAGCCAGTTCAGAGTTATTTTGGACATACTGATGTTCAGCTCCCTTAGAAATACTTAAGGAAGGCATTAAGTATAGATTTGCACTTGAATATTCAATTCTGGAGTGCAGTGAAATAATCTAGGTTTAGCTATACATTTCAGATAATCCATGCCATGATGATTTATTATAATGCTATTATATTATATCATATTATATGACTAGTATTTGTCTTTGATATATTTTCCAAGGGTTGGGGGAAGGTGAGAAATGTGTGTGAAAAATGTGTGTGCATATTTATACATATACATAAATAACATGTATAAATATATAATTCCTACATAATGTATATAACATAATACCCCATGACAGAGTCCCACATCTATATTTGTCCATCTACATGTAATATGACTTAAGGTAGTATATTGCTCTGTATACTGTTGGCCTGTGAGAATTGGCTTACCCTGTACTGTAATTTCTCTCAGCTAATGGGCTGTGCCTTATTTTTTCTTCCATTTCCTGCATATCCTGGTACCCATAATGGCTGACCAAGACAAAACCTAACAGATATTTTAAAAGGAAGCTTATTACTTAGACGTTAAAATGCAAGTTTAAGAAAAAATAGGAAGTTAATATTTTAAACAATTGGCTGAAGAAGCAAAGAGCTTGTTGGGATTAATAGAAGTACTTTGCCATTAAGGAGGGAAAGTAAATAAATAAATAAACGACTTTGCCACCACTGAGGGTTATTCAACAGTTGTATGAGTGAGAGATGGGAAAAATCATGGCTAGGGTACGTCCAGTCTTAGATGATTTGAAGGGGATGAAGGAGCCATTGTCAATATACAGTGCTAAGAACATTTTTCCCGGTAATTATGCTTTAAAGACCCTTTAGAAAATTAAGTAGCAAACAGTCCCATTTCCAGACCTGTTTTGGTCAATTGAAGATTTTTGTGTCTTCCGGTATGGACTATAGACAAATGCTGGCTGGAGAAATTTGTTACTGGCTATTAATAAAATGAATAGAGAAATTGAGTGTAATCATTCATAAGAAACGTTTATAACGATTAGGCAGAGCAATTTTATGCTTGTGAAATCAATAATAGTTTTATTGGATGTGCATTTTTTCTTTGGATTCACAAATTTGTTTTCTAGCACTGTGTTTTCAGTGTACTTTACTGAATATCAGTAATATCTGCAAGAGATTAGAAATGTTAAATGTCAAAGTAAGTGGCCTTTTCCACAGATATTTTGAAAGGCACTGGAGATGACCCAGAGGAAGAATATAGCAGGTACAGTGAATTGAAAGATTAGTATCAAATCTGTAGTTCCCTTGGATTTCTCAAGACTGAAGACCACAAATCAGGCTCACTCGTGGTCCTTATATGTATGAAAGGGTGTTACTGGTTATTTAACTGCAGAATGGGCTACACCATGTTTAGAGCCCCAGTGCTTTTCAAGGCCATGGTTGTAATTGCTGCACCAAATAAAAACATTAATTGGTTGATTTAAAGCAAGACCTATAGAAGCTGTTATCCACTCAAATGCATTGTCAATAAATCATTTTTATTTAGGTCTTTCTAATGATTATGCAGAAATCATTTCTAGTGTTGTAGTTCGTTTTAAAACATTAAGAGCTTAGTTGTTGCATTTCCCCTGAATAACAGCAAGAGCAAATATTTTATGAACTAATGATTTGGTGAATTTATTTATGTAAATCAAGTGATTTTGATAATTAGGCACTCAGAAACTATACCTATTGAATGTTTATGAACTTATTCATTTTAAGTACTTAATTTTTTTCATCAGCTAAACCTTTCTCTAATGTACATAGCCTATTTATCTATAGGTAGATAAGTGAGGATTTTTTTTTCTTAAAAATATTAAAATATGTATAGGGTAATGGAGAATTTTACAAGATATTAGATACAGAATATTTCTCAAGAAAAGTAATGAAAAATGAATAAATAGAGAAGCATCCACTTTTAAGTGAGTAGCTAGATATTTTTCAGCCATAAAAGTCCCATTATCTCTATTATCAATTTTATTTACATGTTAATTGAATTTGTTTGGTCATTGTTAAATGACTAAGATAAAAGTCTCTAAAGTAGATGCAATGTTTTATGCAGTTTCTGGAAGTTTCTAGCTGTAAGTAGGCCAAATCAGAAAGTTTGAACAAGAAATTTTAAGTGAACTGAATACTCTAAAGTAGGAAAATAGAAGAATGAGAAGACACAATCACGAGATTTTTGAAAACACCATTTAATGTAAATCAAAAAATATTAGTTTAGGAGTTTATTTTGTCAAGGTTAAGGACATACCCATGACAGAGCCTCAGGAGGTCCTGAGAATTTGTACTCAAGATGGTCAGGTCACAGCTTGATTTTATATATTTTATAGGGTCAGATATTACATGCAGACATCAATTAATACATGTAAAGTATACATTGATTCTGTTTGGATAGGTGGGATATCTTGAGGGAGTTGGGAATCCAGGTCATAGGTGAACTCAAATATTTCCTAACTGACTCTTGGTTGAAGGAGTTGTTTTGCCTAAAGACTTGAAGTCAGCAGAAAGAAATGCTTGGGGTTAAGATAAAGGAGATTTTGGAAGCCAAGGTTCTTGTAATTCAGATGAAGCCTCCAGGAAGCAGGTTTCAGAGACAATAGGTGGTAAAAGTCTTCTTATCAGAACTTAAAAGTTGCTAGACTCTCCTGAAAAGATCTAATAAGGGAAGGAGATTGTCTACAGAATGTAAATTTTCCTCACAAGAGACAGCTTTGCAGAATCATTTAAAAACATGTCAAAAAATATATTTTGGTGTAAAATACTTCAGTTTCTTTCAGGGCTTGTTATCTGTTATGTGATGATATACTACAGTCAGTTGGAATTTGGTATCTTGTTGCTACAAAGAGTCTTTTTTGTTAGTGTTAAAAATAAGAGCTTGGAGCTGCAAAGAAAATGAGCATTTGAACAGAAGTTTCTCAGCAAGGCAAATTTACTTCTGCAGAGTGGTGCTACTTGTAAGTCTGGTCACCAGGAGAGCACACTGAGCAAAAGAGGGAAGGGGTTTCATCCCTAACACAATCAGTCCCTGCTACTGTGTGTGGTCTCCATTGGCTGGAGTTGAACTGTACAATCTAAGCTGATCTTGATTGGCTACTTCAAATGGAGCAAGGGTGAAATCTACCAAGGTGGAAAAAGAATTTGGGAAGGAAGGGAGAGGCTGTCTGTTATGGTATGAGACATGTCTAGGCATGTCAAGGCACAGCACAGGTGAGAGGGTCAGTTTGCAATAGCAGGGAGTTACAAAGAACAAGGAAGTTAGGCTTTGAAAAATGGAGAACAAAGAACAAGGAAGTGGAACAGGCTGAACCTTTGAAGAGGAATTCGCTGTATCTAACAGCAGTCTTAAGTTGTTCATTTTAATGTTAACTCCAGTCAGTTACTCCTGAATTCCAAAGAGAAGAGGGTATAATGAGACATATTCAATGCCCCACTTCCCATCATGGCCTGAACTAGTGTTAAGTTAACTTTGGAGATTCTTGGCCAAAAGAAGAGATCCATTCAGTTGGCTGAAATTTGGAAAGCTCTATTCTGAGGCCAGAGTGATTCTTCTAAGTCAACTGACCATGTTACCATAGGGCAACTTCTTCTTTTTAAAAAAATTTTTTTCATTGTTGTGGGTACATAGTAGGTGTATGTATTTATGGGGCACATAAGATATTTTGATATATGATTACTTTTTTCTTCCCTTATTTTCCTCTAGTAAACTTTTATTAAATGCCTAATTCTGGAGGCACTGTGGATTCAAAAATATCAAAGATATGTTTCTCACTTTTGAGGAACTCAGATTTTTTTTCAGAGGATGAAAATAAACATTATGGTCAAAGTGGAAGAATGGGGTAGTGCTAATGGGAGTCAGGGGAGAAGCACCTAACTCAATTTCAAGAGTCATAGAATATTTTTTTCAGTGAATGTAATATCTCATCTAGACTTTAGGTATGTATCAGCAATATGGAAGGGCTAGGAGAGAGAATGAAATGCAGCGGATAGAAGAAGAGCTATATCAGGAACAGGGGACAGTATGAGCAGAGTTGAGGAGTCAGGAAGGAAAACAGTTTGTGCAATTCATTTAGTTGAATGGTGACACGTGAGGCAAGGAGTAAACTGATATGAGCACAGACAGCTCAGTGAGAAAGAACATGGAGTGTCCTTTACCAGATGTGGAACAAATTGAACTCAGGTCCACAGATGAACAGGGAAATGCAAAAAAATCTGAGGTAGATAAGTCAGGGTCAGACTTGGATTTTATATAAACCATCCTAACACCCATGGAGATTTTAGAGGAAGTGGATCACAGAAAAGAAGTGTGGTTAGTAGTTTAGGTATAAAATAATGTATATCTGAGCCAAGAAAGTGTATCAGTGGAAATGTTTTTTAAGACCTGCTTGAAAAATATTTGAAAGGGATAAAATATGCTGGACATGAGGTGCAAAGGAAAAGAAGAGATCAGGGATGTCTCCAAGATTTTTCTTGGGCAACCAATTGAGTATTGGTACCACCAACAGACAGAGAAATTTAGTAAGAGAAATCAGTTTCAGAGGTGAAGAAGATGAGCTCATATTTAGGCAGACTAAGTTTGTAGAGCCAGGGTAATATCCACATGGAATGCGTGGCTCAGAAAAGATCTCTGGGCTGCAGAATACATTTTGCTATCCTCCAGATATAGCTCCTTTTTGAAGGGAGGGCAGTAAAAGACAGAGATATGATGTATCACAGCCTTCAGAAAGTCTTTCCAAAGATTGTTTAGTGCTTCAGTAGTCTTTTCTTCCTAGCTTTATTCTAACAAACAAATGTCTGTTGTGCCCCTGCCTTCACCTGGAATAGCTAGGAATAATGACAGACAAGTGACTGATCATAATATATGGCCAAATAAATAAAGATAGGAACAAATCTCCAGGGGTGTGGAGAGAAATTAGTCATTCATTATGACGTTAATTGGAAGAAAGAATGAGGCCAGGCTCCAAGTGAAAATGAAATTTGAGCTGAGACTTGAAGACTAGCCTAATTGTGCAGAGCAAATATACAGTTTGAGTTAAGAGATAAGAAATAGCCTAAGAAAATGCGTTTAGCTGGGACAGGCCTGGAAGTGACAATTGTTGACAGGATAGTGAGCATGTGGAGAAAGGGGACAAAAGTGTTTAAAAAGAGAGAGCTGGGCCAAATGATGGAAAGAGCATTTTAGTTCCAGGCAAAAGGGACCAGATTTTAGTTTTTAGGCTATGCCCTATGGGGAAGTTTGTCAACACTGAGGACACAACTAGAATTGTGCTTGTGAAAATTAAACAGGCAACATTGTGTAAAAGGGGTTGATATAGATCACAGAGGGTATTATATCCATTCTAATTATCTAATTTGAGAAAAGATTAAGGTCTGATGTTGGGTAGTGACCAGTGGAAGTGGAATGGAGAGTAAAGGTGGGAGACTTGTTGAAAGAAGATATCTTAAGTGCTTGGAATAATTCAAGGTTAGGGAAGAAAAACCGAAGGTTACTAACATTGATACCAGGAAGGATCACATGCCTACTTACTAACTGAGCTTGGGAAAAGAGGAAATACCGTTTAAAAGGAAATATATCAAGATCACATTTGAACACTGAATTTGAAAATCTGGTGGGACATACATAGGAAAAGTCCAGAGGGCTCTGGAATTTGAGTCCAGAGTTTGGGACAGAGGTTTAAAATAGAGATAAATATGCAAAACTTATACCTTTGTTATATGTTTGAAAAAGCCTTCAGGTCACATAGGTTGGAAATGTAAAAAAGATATGTAGGTTTCTACTGTAACCTCCACTGAAATCAAATCAAATTTTCTTTCTTTCTTTTTTTTTTTTTTTTTTTTTTTTTGAGACGCGAGTTTTTCTCTTGTTACCCAGGCTGGAGTGCAGTGGCGCGATCTCAGCTCACTGCAACCTCCGTCTCCTGGGTTCAAGCAATTCCCCTGCCTCAGTCTCCCGAGTAGCTGGGACTACAGGCGTGTGCCACTATGCCCAGCTAATTTTTGTATTTTTAGTAGAGATGGGGTTTCACCATGTTGGCCAGGATGGTCTCGATCTCTTGACCTCGTGATCCACCCATCTCGGCCTCCCAAAGTGCTGGGATTATAGGCGTGAGCCACCGTGCCCAGCCCAAACTTTCTTAAGAGTAAAGAATAAGTCTTATTTTTCTTTAAACATACCCTCCTCAACTTCCCATGCATTGCTGGGTGCTGGATATCAGTAAGCTCAGTAAATCTTTAGGTAGTTGAGTTGAATGGAATAAAGTAAAATATAATTAAAAGTGGTCTAAGCAAAATATTCAGGAAGTTAAGTCATAATGTTTGAGGGACAATTGAAGAAGTCAGAGCTGATATTGGAGTGAGGTGATGTCAGTCAAGGAGAACCGGGAGACAGTACTGGAAAGAATGTGATCAACAGAATCAAATGCTGCAGAGATGAGTTGTGTGAGGACCAATAAGAGGCAGCGTGTGAGATTCGTGGTTGAGTTTGTCTCAGATAGAACCATTTGACAGAACCATTTTTTTTCCCAGTATTTTGAGATCTGTCAAAGCTAGATCATGGCTGAGGCGTGTGTGAAAGTTATATATAAACTACTCTCTCTTTCCATTCAATGTTTTCCTTTCCTCTTCTCGGCTTCCTGATTCTTTCTTTTCAGATTCTGCATCCATATCTCCATTTCTTATTGTAGTCTCTGCCCTGCCTAAGTTGTAAGTCTGATAATATTGAACTAACAAAAATACTTCACATATACTATTGTAATCCTTACATTGTGAAGGAGATATCAACATTCCATTTGAATAATTGATATTTAAAATGAAGTTTAAATATGTTAAATAACTTGCTTAAATTTATGTGGCCAGAAATTGAGTTAATATATGAATCATATCGGATGTCAAATGTTGCACCCGCATCTTCTGATATCTCTGTTTTCCCTCTTGTGAATGCACTAAACTAAAATTCTAAAGTCCTAGACCACAAGCCTCGTAGGTCTGTTCTCACTATACCCAAATTTCAACAGCAAAGATTTTTTAGGCCAATGATGAAACAATACCAGTCAGTATATTCAGCATACAAGTTTTTCAAGGCTTAATGTTAGGAATTCTTAAATTCATATCTCAGCCTCTCAAGAGGAAGTTGCTCACTTCCTTTGGTTCTTGGCACTATGAATGACCAAGACTCTGAACTTAAAACATAAAATTGTTTTATCATATTATATCAGCTTATCATTTTAAACTCATATCTCTTTCCAAACTTTCCATAACACTTAATATAGTGCCTTTTAAATATAACTATATTTTATTTATTTAAATCATTGTGTGATTTTGTGTGTGTATACATATATACATAAGATATATATATATATATATATGTGTGTGTGTGTGTGTATATATATATATATATATATGCCTCTAAGTATATTGTCACATAAGCAAACCATCCACTTTGTTTCCATTTCCTACAGCTGTAAATGTAGCTATTGTAGATATTTTTCAAACTGCTAGGAAAATGAATAACTGTGAAGATTGTTACTCTACAAATCAGGACAAATAATTTGAAACTCTCTGGGATTAATTTTACTTGTGCTTAGCATATAACACTACAATTTTTCGGTATACCAACTTTATTTATTTCTTTAATTGGACTGTGAGCTGAAGTTCTCAATGATGACCAACTGCTAAGCAGACAATTTAACTGTATTAGGAGACATCAGTCCTTCATGGCCCAAATGTCCTGCCTGATGACACTTATTTCAAGCATAACTTGTAAAACATTATCAATATACCATAGTCTTGTTTTTAATTTATATTGAACAGTAAAACATTAATGAATTTGAGTATCTGAGCAGAACCGTGGAGTTTTTAAAATGTAGCTGGAGGTCTTGAGTTCAAGGCAAATGAAAACACCAACATTGGAATATTGTTAACTGATTCTGACCCCATATTTCTCAGGACTCAGTTTATTGGAAAGTGAGAAATCTAGTCCAGCTGATTATTTCACATCTAATATCTCACCCCACCATCAAAACCATCCTGACTTTTAGGCTGATTTCAATGTTTTTCTCACTGCTAAAAATTTAATCAAACCAGTTTATGTCTGATTCACTTTATTATCAAGACATAAGCACCTTTTGAAAATAATTATGTTATTGATTCCATTTATTTTTAAATCTTGTCCATGTGTTCAAAAAATAACTAATAATGATTTAGAAAACTGTTATCCTCAGCAGTGACAGCATTTCATCAATAGTTTATTGATTTCTTCTCTGATAATATTTCTCTGTTAAGGACATGGCATATATAACATTGCAGAATGCATTTAACTCAGAGGAACAGGCTTATACTCATTTGCATATGTTGTAAAAGTATATTTGCATATATTCACAGGGATGTTTTATGGTGGCAACATACTTGTGTTGAGAAACTGACAAAGGTGGTGAAATGCATGTTCCTTAATAGCATAAAAACCTTCCAGGGGAGCAGTCACAGGTGGGGACAGTAAGATTTTTAAATCATACAAAGAAGATAGCTCTACCTCAAAGTGACTTTTGGATTGGTTACTGATAGATAACTGTGGAAACCCTAAGAACTGATGACAACTTGCCAATCTACCTAGAATACAATTTAAAATATTTCATACACTCAATATAAACATGTTTCCCAAATGCAGTCACCTGGATTTTCTTGTTACTATAAAAGCAGCTATTGAAAGCAAATGCAAATCAAATAATGTTTTCTAAAAACATAGAGAAGGTTTGGGCTTTTTTGTGGGTTTCCGTCCTCTTGATTTCTATTCCTTTGCTTTCTCTGTAAGCAGTAGTGGTAGAAAGACCACTATGTTATTAAATAACTGACCTCAAACTAAAATTTAAAATAAGCAGATTAGAGATCAAATCAGACAAAACAAAATTAATTTTATATATTTCAACTGAACATTAATGATTAGTGTATTTTAGAGTAATCAGGCATAAACTTTTTTTGTAAATGTTATTATTGTTCTTATTATTTAGGGCTATTTTTAGCAGTGATCAGACTTCTCGGCTCATAGGTACTCTAAACAATTTTAAACTATATATTTCTCATTCTTTGATATCTCAAGAATTTTTCTTATTATATAATAATAAAAGATAGAAAATGTTAAATATTTCATAAGATTACATAAATGACTATAATTATGACAAATATTCTACAGCATGATTTGATAAAAATAGGTTTTTATGCACTACTGAATAAAGCACAGCAAGTCCGAAAAAAAAACCTATGTGACATTTTTATCCATAGATTTTGTCCAATGTATCTCAAAAATTTTGTTAGCCCCTGAAGCATGTTATTTAGATGTTTAAAAATGAGTTGTCAAGAATTCTAGTGCTGTGGCTCTTATGAATTCGAAAAATCCCCATAGAGACCAACATACTTCTCTTTCTATGCTCAGGACCAAACAATATCATTAGTCCATGTGGAAATTACAAACGCAGGCTGGAGTGCAGTGGCGCCATCATGGCTGACTGCAGCCTCAACCTCCTTGACTCAGATAATCCTCCCACCTTTGCTTCTGGAGTAGTTGGGACTACAGGAATATGCTACCAATGCCAGCTGTTTTTTTAAAAAAAAAATTGTACACAGAGAGACTTGCTACCTTACCAGGGCTTGTTTCAAACTCCTGGGCTCAAGTGAACCTCCCACCTCAGCCTCCCAAAGTGCTGGAATTGCAGGCTGCACCTCATCTTTAAATACCGTTAGAGGCCAATCAGGTATCTTACATAGGTGAAGTCCCTGGTGGAAGATGGCTTGGTCAATAAAACCTGCTAGATATGGGCAATTTAGGTCCTACCCAAAGACATCTAACTTAAAAATCAAAAACAAAAGCCTAGAGATGGGCCAAGCGAAACCACTGCATAGCTTGAGTTGAAGTAACTCCCTTATTCACACCCAAAGTTTGAAATAAGATTAATTTGATTTACCAAGGAAAACCTCCTAGAAAGATGGGGCATACATTTCAGAATTCTCCCACAATTAGGATGTGCTTTGCCTGTTAAAACAAATTAAATTCAGACTAGCTTGGAGCTTCCAAACTCAGAGAAAAAAAAAATCAGTTAGCATCTAATGTTGCCATGGTAGTAATAACGAGACTTGTTTGGTCACCTATAGTTTATTTCTGAGGAATTCAAAGTGTAATTTGAGAAATAGGAAAATAGAAAAGCTGACTGCAGCGGTTGGGATGGTTTTTTCTTTCATCTCTGGGGGAAAAGGATGGCTAAGAGGGCAAATGGAAAATCTGCCATGAAAAATAGACTGTAAGGCATTTTAGGAGGCAAACTTGACATGAGATGCCCTTTTGTGTAGGAGAACGAGAGGGGCATGGCTCTCTCACGAAGTTATTGTACTCCTAAGTTTAGTATTCCAGATCATGATGTTGAAACATATCGAAACAGGCTCCTCTGACCCTAAGAAATGGGAAGTGCTCTTTTGATCCCATATTATTATCCTTTCTATGTTTGAAGGGAAACCCACTCAATCCTATCAAAACTGCTAAGAAATGGGGTGAAAACTGATGAAAAGAGAAAGCATTATAGATGTTTCAGGGAAAATAAAATGCTCTCCTAACACTGCTTCTATGCAAATGCATCTATAAAATATTTGTATAGAGCAAAGAATTCCATTTAAAAAAAGGTAAAAACATAACATACTTCTTCCTTTAGCTTGGGAAAATAGCTTTCATTTAAGCAAAGAGGACAAGAATAAACCACATAACAGGAAGTCCTAGGTTACAGTAATCTGGGTTTGGAGGCCAAGAAGGAATACAAAAGAAATGTGCAACCAGGAAACCAGCGTAAAGGTTCTGTCAGTCACGGGTAAGGCCAGTTTTATTCTACTGCCATCTCACCTGTTCTGCCACCCTGCCTGTCCCCTTTCTTTATAAGAGAAGCAATAAAACGACAGATACGGGAGTAAAATGTTAGCATATTCTTTAGCTTCTAAACTGATGGACCTCCATCAGACAGGGACCATAGTTCTCTCTGGGACACAGATAAAAGCAATGTGGTACATGCTCAATGCTATTATATCTTAACTACTGTTGAGAGCTGAATTGCCATTACTATTGCTGCTCGCAATATTCATTAATTTAATTAACCCTTTGTTTTCATCAAGACATTAACCGCTCGAGTTTTCTTCTCAGCACACATTCTTTTATTATACCCTGTGAATTCAAATTTGAAGCAGAGCCTTTAATTCAGGGAGACTTTACTCAATATGTCTAATACTTTCTCAATTGTGCTTCTGGAATCATATTTTTTCCCATGATAAGGCATATGCTAATTTGTATTAATATAATTAAGGCTGAAAATAATAATGTGTCTTATATAATAAAATATTGAAGTTACATGGTTTATGAATTTTATATTTATTTAATAATTCTCATTTGTTTGCATTTATGCAAAAATACCTTCTATAATATTTAGGTAGATATATAAACCTTAGGAAACGGTTATAAAGTCTTTATAAAACTGGCATGCAAGTTAGTTTTAATTAGTGTTTTCCTTTAAAGGTTCTATGTATTTTAGCTTTTATAAATTTTATAAATTTTCCTGGCTTCAATAAGTTTTCTTTAAGAAATAATGACATAAATCCTGTAGTAGGGTGTTTTTTTTTTAAATAGTAGTTTCTTTCAGGTGTGTTTCTAGGCTAGTTTTGCCAGAAAAAGGTCAAATTATTTTGTCTTCATCATCCCATGGGTTTATAAAGAAGGAGGGATCAAATAGCCTCTGTATGGCTGTCAGAAATGTCACCTATATTAAATATACTACATAAAAGTCAGTCACCAAGTGTCAAAGCAGAGATTTAAACCTAAAGCCATCTGGCTCTAGATGCTATGCTTTCTACCCACTGGGTAAATCTGCATTCTTAATTCATACTGATATATTATATGCTATAAGGAGCATGAAAGGGTGACCACCTCTGCCTTGCTCACCATTGTGTAACTAGACACTTTCATGGTGTCACAATGAATAAATTTACTTTATAATAAAGAGTACATGTATTTAGAGTATTTAGTACAATGGCTGTTTTACTTTATATTAATGATAAATTATCAATTATAACATAAATTTATTATTACCATACTACAACTATTGTATTCACCCCCTAGAAATGACTTTATTTTTGTTAGTTTTATGCTATTATTGTTTTTAAATTTGATCATTTTGTATGTTTGACTTATGAACCCTCAGAATGAATGCATTATTTTAAATTAACTTACTTTTTTTTTTTAATCCACTGGTTGGCTTTATTCTAGATGCTGTGAATAACTCACAGAAGTATATCTTTCTCGTCCTCAAACAGTGACAATCCTGTTGGAGAAATTAGCAACAAATAAATGAAAACTTAAGAGTACTTTAAAAACAATATGCCATAAGGCATTATGTGCTTAACTAACAGACATGTCTTTTCTAAATATTCATGTAAAGCAGAAATAATTAATGGCTATATCTAATTGAGGTAAATTCTAAATAAGATTACTCAAATGCAAATGGAAAAATAAGTGGGATATTATATTAGACATAAATTCACTTTGTGCTTTTTTTCCCCCTCATGCCATACAGGTCATCTAAGTATGAGGTACTGTACTCATGAGTACTTGGAGAGTAACATTGGCCTTCTCTCCTGTAGAATGTAAAACCTAAACTGAAACCACCACTCCTTTAATATTGACACATTAGCCAAAATACACCCTGATTTGAAAAGCTATTCACTCTTGAGTGTATTTTAACATTTAATATTGTCATTTGAACAGCATGGGCCACACAATACTTCTCAGGAAATATAATTTCGAAGCATAAATCTGAAAATTCCAGTCATTTATTCTCATAAGTTGCTATTTTGTAACTTTAAAATCACAGATAAAGTTTCCTTGCTTAGCAATACAATATTGAGATATAGGGAGGAGATTCTAAAGTAATGCTAACAGTCTTACAAGATTTATAAGGATATTAAAACATAAGTATATAAATATTGCATTTAAAAAATAGATATTTTGAAAAATATTAAAAATAGCCTATAAGCAGTACATGAACTTGTGTAGCTAAAGGCCTATTCATATGTATTTGTATTTTTAAAATAATTTAAATTACTGCTATAATTTAAATAATACAGTAAATTCTATATGATTTTTTAATCTGGAAGCCTTAAATTAAGACCATTTCAGAAGTCTATTCCAGTTTATTCAAAAACTGATTTTACATGATACTTTTTATGTAGCATATATTAAAAACAAATGAATAAACTATGGTTTCTGACCTCAAGGAGCTCACAAAGCTAGAGTTTATATCATTTGTGATTAAGATGGTCTATGAGTAAGTGAGCCTAAAAACATGACCTCAACAAAAAAAAGTTTATTGTTATTTTTTTCAAATAAATAACCACATGAAGAAATCTTAGGGCGGGCAAGCCAACCTCTAGTTTTCTGCCTTGCCCTCACTAGGGTGTGGACTTCTTTGTGGGCCAAGATAATTTCAGACCTCACATTTACATATCAAGCAGAAAAATGAAGAACAAGGACAAAGGGCGAATGCCAGCCATGTTTTAAGAAAGAGCCCCCAAAACTGACACATAAAACTCCTATTTATGAATTTGGTCAGAACTTTATGTCCTAGTGACACTTAGCTCTAAGTAACACTAGATAATATCTTTATTTTGGAAGAAAATGTGCCCATTTGAAAGAAAACAAAGTTCTATTTATTTTGGAAGAAAGGGAAAACAGATTTTAAGGGAAATTACCGTAGTCAAGTAAACAAAAATACTTATAATACAATATGAAAAGCCCTATAACATTGTAGATATAAAGTATATGAGAATATAAGTAAAAATAACCAAAAGTGTTTGTACATTTGAGGGAGGAAGACAGCATGCAACACCAATGTATTTCCCACCGAGATGCTTTAGATTGGAGGTTTGTAGTTTGAATTACTGACTCAAGCACAATGACCATCTTCAACTTTTCCTGAATTTTATTCTTCATTCGTCCTAAGAGTATGCCCATCTCCATGGCCATGAGCAGCAAGCAGATTATGCTAATTTCTTTACAACTTCACAGACATGAGGTGTTCTATTTGATTGTTTGAAGCCAGCTACTTTTATGTATTAAATGAAAAGTATTGCAAATTCATTGATACGCATATCTTTGATTTTCAGAAGTTTTAAGCTTTTCTAATTTGTTATATTTTCATTTAATTTTAATATTTATTATATTCTCCATGTGAGAATTTTAATCAGTTTGGGTTCCAGTGTCTGTGTTCTTTTCACTACACATGTGCCTTAAGTGACAAAAATAATAGTAAAAGTCTATGAAGCAGTAAGGGTGAGGGAAAACAACAGCAACTAATGCTTTCCAGGTTATCCTAAATCCACTTCTCCTAGTAAACTCTTCTGTGTCTTTCTCAAGGCCATTTACTAAAACATAATGCTTCAGTAACATTTGCTAAAACGGTGAACAGTTCATCTCCAGTATTCTCTTGTTTTATTATTTAACCCAATGTAAGATGATTACAGTCCTCATCTCACCAATGAATGAAAGTTTTCTTTTTTCTTTTTCTTTCTTTCTTTCTTTTTTTTTTTTTTTTTTTTTTTTTTTATTTTTTTCCCAGTCTTGAGCGCAGTGGCACGATCCCCGCTCACTGCAACCTCTGCCTCCCAGGTTCAAGTGATTCTCCTGCCTCAGCCTCCTGCGTCGCTGGGCTTCCCGTTGTGCACCACCCCCCTTACAGGTTTGCACCTCCTCACCGCTAATTTTTGTATTTTTAGTAGAGATGGGGTTTCGCCATTTTGGCCAGAGTGGTCTCAAACTCCTGACCTCTGGTGATCTGCCCAACTAGGCCTCCCAAAGTGCTGGGATTACAGGCATGAGGAAGGTTTTCTTAAAGATCTGCAATGACCGAGTCTTATGGACTCTTCATAACAGTGATTCTCATGCTTCATTGACATAGGAAACATCAGGAGTATTTGTTAAGCTACTGAGGGCTGAGCCCCACCCTCAGAGTTTCTAGCCAGGTAGTGGTGGGGGCAGGGGTCAGGTCTGAGAGTTCAAATTTTTAACTATCTAGCAATACACTAACAAGTTCATTTTCATAGGAGTCTTGTGGTCATTTTACTGACAAGGAAAGGAAGGTATAGAATTTAGATAAGCTTCTATGCTCCAAGTTTCAGAATCGTTCGTATGTTGTAAAATGTTGAAAACAATGTCGGGTTTGTAGTAAACAGAAATCAAGAAATGTTAACTTTTTTTTTCTTTTCTTTTCTTTTTTTTTTGAGATGGAGTCTCACTCTTGTTGCCCTGGCTAGAGTGCGATGGCGCTATCTCAGCTCACTGTAACCTCTGCCTCCTGGGTTCAAGCAATTCTTCTGCCTCAGCCTCCCAAATAGCTGGAATTACAGGCATGCAACACCACGCCTGGCTAGGCTAATTTCTTTTGTATTTTTAGTAGAGACGGGGTTTCTCCATGTTGGTCAGGTTAGTCTCGAACTCCCAACCTTGGGTGATCCGCCTGCCTTGGCCTTCCAAAGTGCTGGGATTGCAGGTGTGAGCCACTGTGCCCGGCCAAGAAATATTAACCCTTAAAAACACTCAAAACAATTGTGTGTCAGCTATGACTGGCCTCATTTTCAGATGTAATAAAATTCAGATTGTAGAGAAGAAGGATTTGCTTTCATCATTATAGATTTCTAGGACCAATAGAATCATTTTTTTAGCAATGTGTAAATGAAAATAGCCCCAAAATTCAAAGATTTGTTTGTGCAAGTCAAGAATAAATAATAAACTTCACACAAAAATTTATTGTAAATAATTCCTTTGGTTTAATTTTTTCATTGATAATGCATTCCCTTAATCACTAGAAAAATCAATGTAACCTATTTATTAGACTTATACTCTTATAATGCGATCTGTGTAATAGAATAGAATGGATGAGTTAAAAATGCTTTGAATCTAATATGGAAAATTAGCTGATTTCAGTGCTATTTTTCATACATTTAGAATTGGAACTCTCCCACTGAACATGGCTTTGAATGTTAAATTGTTATTCATTTTATATATTCTGGCCAATCACAAATTTCAATCACAGAGATCTCTTCAGTAACACTTTGTATTTTCTAGAAATCTACATTACATTTGGTACTCTAAAGACAAAATGGGAAGCAGGGAACTAGCGGCTTACATCCAAAACTAAAAGCCATTCCATTATCTTTCAAAAATCAAATTGAAAAAATTAAAATTTCAATAAACAAAATATAGAGATCTATTACCTTTTTTAAAATTGCAGAGTGTCTGGGCACAGTGGCTCATGCTTGGAATCCTAGCACTTTGGGAGGCCAAGAAGGGAGGATCACAAGGTGAGGAGTTCAAGACCAGCATGGCCAACACAGTAAAACCCCATCTCTACTAGAAATTCAAAAATTAGCTGGGCGTGGTAGCGGGTGCCTGTGATCCCAGCTACTGGGAAGGCTGAGGCAGGAGTATCGCTCGAACCTGGGAGGCAGACGTTGCAGTGAGCCGAGATCGTACCACTGCACTCCAGCCTCGGTGACAGAACTAGACTCCACCTCAAAGAAAAAAAAATTGCAGAGCAACTCATCAGATGCTGATAATCTTGGAAAGGCACTTAACCTGGCAACACCCACACCCGCACCCTGGGAGAGAAAATGTGTAGTGCTGGGCAACAGCCCCCTGCCCCTGCCAGCATTCCCCATCCCAGTATCAAGCAGGGACATCACAAGCCTTCATCATTGGCCATCATAATTTAACTAAGGAAACCAGGCTGAACCCTGAGTTTCAACTGACAGCAGTCACTCAAGTCCTTTCCAAAAGAATGTCAAGATTTTGCAAAGATTACAAGTTAGAAAATTCTAGTAGAGACCATGTCATCTAACTTCCTAGTGCGCGCGCGCGCGCGCACACACACACACACACACACACACACACACACACACACACAAACCTGTAAAACATGCAAATTAAATAGCATAAACAAACTGCTTCTCAAATTTTAATGTGTTTAAAAACCAGATTCTGACTTGGTAGCACTGGGGTGGGCCTGAGGTTCTCTCTGCATTTCTAACATGCTTCCAGGGTCTTCTCCAAGGTGAGTAACCACATACTCACTAGCAAGACCTTCACACATAGGCTTCATTTTTGAGAAAGTTTGTCTATTTCTTTTAAATCAAACTCTACTATGTGGTCAAATTTAAATTTCTGGTATATAATGAGTAGGAGAAAACAGCAAAAAAAAAAAAAAAAAAAAAAAAAAAAAAAAAAAAAAAAAAAACCCACAACCAACAACAAAAAAAACCCCTTTGTTTCTTTTAAAGCAAAACATAGTAGCTCCTTTGGAGAGTGCCATAAAATATGAATTGTGTTGAATTTATGAAATAGAAGTAGGAGATTTTGCATGCCATAGCCATAGACTATTCTTCAAAATATAAGACTGTGTTTAGTAAAAATCTCTGGATTAGTTGCATGTCTCTCTGACTAGAAAGTTCCAACCTGCCTCTACAAATGTTCCTGAGCTTCCTCCAGTGGACAATTTTCCTGAAGGATATGAGGAATTAGTAAAGCCCCTTCAACTGAATCTTGCAAGGACTAGCTAAGAAAACAGAGTCTCTAAAATAAGCTACTTTCATTGTCATATTCTCAAGTAGAAATCAGAGAGTAATCAAAGCAATTTACATACTGCAGAACAAACCTTACATTTTTCTAGGGTTTTGGCTCCCTTTGAGAACAATGACATTCTACCTAGGAACACACACACACACACACACACACACACACACACACACACACACACATTTATAAATACATATGGCATTTTATATTTAACCACTGGGGAAGGGTTCACGAATGCTTGAAGTCCAGCTCTTATAAGGACCTGCAAATTAACCCTACTTTAGAATCCTCTATACATGAAGCCTACCTACACTAGGGCTTAGACTTGACAGACTTGGATGGTACTTGTTTTTATATTGTGCCCTACGAGACTATGGATCAACTCCAGGGTTTATTTAGACCATATTCTACAAAAATTCTGAGAACAAAGGTTTTAAAAGATACAATATAGCTTTGAGGAAAAAAGACCTTCTTCTTTTCTAAGTCTCAGAATTTAAACACGTTAAGAGGATTTTTTCTTAATATTCGAATTGTATAAAAGTCTTGGGGGAGACAATAAATTCATGCTTGTTTCTGCATTTATTGAAAGCAATTTTTCATGAGGCTGGTTGAAGGAGTTATAATTCCATTGCCTTATGGCTTTAAAGTATACTAAGATTTGTTTTTGTTTCAAAATTAATTATTTAAAACGTACACTTGCCATTAAGTGGATACAGTAAATTTATTGACATTATCATAATCAGAACATATACTATATTGTTAAGTTTTTTAAAAGGGAAATTTAGAAAGCAAAAATATAGGTTGTTATACATTATTGAATGAAAATAAAACAAGTGACATGATTTTACCATGTCCCCACCCAAAATCTCATCTTGAATTGTAATCCGAATTAAAATCCCCAAGTGTTGGGGGTGGGACCTCTTGGGAGGTGATTAAATCATAGAGGCAGTTTCCTCATGCTGTTCTCATGATAGTGATTTCTCATGAAATCTGATTGTTTTATAAGGGACCTTTCCCCTCTTCACTTTGCACTTCTCCTTCCTGCCATCATATGAAGAACATGTTTGCCTCTCCTCTGCCATGATTGTCAATATCCTCATACTGTTCTCATGATAGTGATTTCTCATGAGATCTAATTGTTTTATAAGGGACTTTTCCCCTCTTCACTTTACACCGCTCCTTCCTGCTATCCTATGAAGAAGAACATGTTTGCTTCACCTCTGCCATGATTGTAAGTTTCCTGAGGCCTCCCTAGCCCTGTAGAACTGTGAGTTCAATTAAACCTCTTTCCTTTATAAATTACCTCTTCTAGGGCAGTTCTTTATAGCAGCATGAAAACGAACTAATACAACAAGGTATAAACAAAGTATATCTAGGCAAGTAAGACAAGATTATGGGTGTGTGTGTGTGTCTTTTTTCACGAACACTTTTTTTTTTTTTAATGAACTTAACCTCATAATCTTCAAATTTCAGCCTTCTCTTCAACACTCAAGTAGCAATAGCCTGATTTCATTTCATGTCCCAAGTGTCCTGCTAGATATGTATATTTCTCTGAGGAAATATATATGTACACTCTGAAGACTGCTAACATGTTGCATTAATACATTTTGGTTGTAGGGCTTTATTTTTTTCCCCTCTCAGGTAATATCTGCTACCAAGCCACTTCAAACTTCTTCTGTCATGTTTTCTTATCATTTGAGGTTTCTTCTTTAGGTTCATGCCCATCACCTGAGGAAAGTACTACTCTACCCAGAACTACATAGAACCCACTCCAGGCTTCCACACAATACAGATTAATTTTACTGTATCATTTAATAAAACTCTAATTTTCTGAAATAGCAAAAAGACATTTTAATGTTGAAAAGAAAATTTAAAACTGGTATTGTTCGTAAGCGCTCCTCAAGTTACCAGGCATGTTTTTTTTCCTTTTAGGGCTTATCTTTCCAATGCCCTATAGGATATAACATCATTCCTTAATGAAAGTATCACTATGTACCCAAGCAGTGTACCCAGGGGAAATCTAGACCTCCCATCTTCTCATGGATTCAGAGGAAGAAAAAGGAGGTAGGAGGGGGAGGAGGAGGAAGATAACAAGAAGGAGGATGAGGAGAAATAAGAAAATGAAAAGAAGGAAAAGGTTGAGGAGGGGAAATAGCAGAAAACAACTCCATTACACTTAGTGTAGGGCAGTGGTCCCAACCAAGGTGCGCAAGAGAACCACTAGTTAAAATTACTGACCTACTCTAACCAAATAATTAAACGTTCTAAGATGAGGCCTTGGAAATAGGTATTTCTCTAAACTTCACACGATTCTAAAGTACCGCCACAGCCCAGAATCATTGGTCTAGGTTCTGCCTCCCATTCAAGAAAAGAATCTGCAGGGAAACAATTATGTTTCCTCAGATCACTCTACCCTCAGCAGTCCCAAAAAGAGCAGTTTCAGTAGGCACATGACCCAGAGTGGGAGTGGCAGAAAATCCAACACTTCTTTATAAAGCAATAGCTAGGGGTCACAACATTTTACTTGCTCTTCATACAGTACTATTATAGTAAGAAAGAAAAACAGATTATTTTTAATTTAAAATATATAGAAGCTTAAATTGTGTGAAATAATTTTGTGATTCATGGAATTATAAGTTACTATAAATCATATCCGAGGCAGTAATCATATGAGATACTATTGCTAGCTTCTAGCATAATCCCAGGATTATGTCTCTGCTGACTTGCCTATAACTATTTTCTGTTCATGACTTGTATGACTAAGCTATAGGGTCTATTTTATCTCACAGAAAAAGAAAATATAATTTTAATCATAGAGTTTTTTCTTCTTCATGTATTCATAGTCTATATAAATGGCAGATAGCTGGTCTGGTATCTTCTGAGTTTCTTTTTTATAGTGAACTTGGAGTTAATGGTTTGGGATCTGAGCTGGTCCAAGGTAAACTATTGTATATAGTGTAGAAGCTTGACAGATGGGGCATTGTGGAGATATGTTGATGATCAGGTTCCAAAGTTCTGCATTAGCATTAATGTATTATAAAGAAAGCAGGCCCTTAGTGAACTCAGAGATACCTGTCTTTTACATTGAAGCTTTTATATAGAGAATATATGATTTTTTGTTTTGTTTTTAAGATTATTTTTATTTGAAAAATAGTTTATGTATATATAGATATACAGATGAATACGATAAGTATCTGGCTTTTAGTGGAGGTCCTCAGTGCAGCGCTTAATTAGAAAAGGAGCTCTGGAGGCAAGTAGTTAGGTGGAAATTTTTGCTCAGCCACTAATATTGGTATGAAATTGAACAAGTGCTCAATTTCTCTGTGCATTAGTTAGTTTCCTTATCCACAAAACAGGGATAATATGAGACATGAAATAGAATAATTTATGAGTTTTTAATGGGATTATTCATGAGAACTCTTAAAATATAGACATGTAGGATGTCCTCATTACTTATTTACTTGTATCACAATTATGATTATTGTTGTCATGTTTGGGCTAGCTCTACTCACATGCTATGGAATTTATCATGAGGCCTCTACTCATTAAGTTACATATGCTGTTTGACAGATGGGACAAGTATGGCAATGGTCACCAGTGTTGTAAATGGTGATTCAGAACTTTATCGGAGCTTTGTGTGACTTCAAAACTTTTAACTTTTCCTCTACGTAATACTTTTAGCTTAATTTATTCATTGTTTTCTTAAATAACACCTCATTTTGGAATCATTTGAATATTTCTATTTTGCTTCTAGGAGATTTTGTTGGTCAATTAACTTGAGAAATAAAGAAAACTCAAATCACCTGTGGCAGATAAAACCTTGTTAAGATTTTACATGTATTTATTTTATTTTATAACATCTATTAATTAACGTTTATATTTTGTGTTTAGGAGTCAACTCTCCTTTTAAAAATTTCTAATCTGAATTACACTGAACTATTTTTTATATTAAAATTGTAAGCTGCAGAGAAAGTTGTATGTTTATGTACGTTTCTATGTAGTTATATAAATGTAAAACTATATAGGAATGCTTTATGTGGCCTGCTATGCAATTCAGTGCTAAAATCTGTAAACCTAAATTTGGAACCTAAATTTGGAAGGAAAGGGCTTTTTTTTTTTACTATGAAAACTTACCTTCTTCAGCCTGCTATTTGGTTACTTTATTCTAGAAGCTGTTAACACAAATAGCACCATTAGTCCACTTGGTGGGGTAGGAGTCATTGAAATCAAGTTAGAGATTTTGCTACGTTAGGTAACATATAATTATGTGGTGGAATTCTTTGTGTCTTTTTATTTCATTCTAACTTGTGCCTTAAAAAATTAGCAATTCCACATAAGAAAGTTGTGGTAATTATTTTCTTAAAAATCTCTGAATGTGTACTAATCTGTGGATAGTTATCTTTATTCCTTCTTTGGCTTATTACAGATTTAAATTAAGCTGAGATTTCTTTAGTGTTATTTTTCCAGAGCCATTGGGATTAAAGATGATGGATTTTGTGGTGCTCTGAGCGTAGTTAAGCTCTTGTCAACATAAGTATAAAATTATTGCTGTGTGCAGTTGGTATATTGCTGTGTGCAGGTAATTAAAGCTAAACATTGTGCAAAGAAAGATGATTAGAAATCTTAAATTCACAAAGAAATCTAACTTTGATACCTAAAGCCTCAAATTCTTAACATTAAACAAATCAATTTGACTTGAAATTGTATAGGAAACTTGGTGATACTTTCAATATCAATTCAAAATGCTGACACTTATTTAGTCCTATTAAATGTATGATCCATACCTCCTATACCCCAAGCACTGCCTGAATATTTTAGAACATTTCTAGTTTCTTTGTTTGTTTTCCTTTTACTATGGAATGTTCTATATACTTATTGACATGATTTTTTTTTTTAATCAAACAGGGAACAAAGCCAGATTTAATTTGTTACCTTTTTCCTTCCTTTTCTTCTTAAACTGTCCATTTAACATGTATTTATTTTTTAACTCCTAACATTCCTGATGTCATAATGTTAGAGTGATTAGGAATGTAGATACAGACAAAGGCAGGTGAAGGTAGGCTGATGCCAAAAGCTAACATGTTTGGCATAAACAGGTAATTTGGGTTGCTCCTAGCTTCTCCTTTCCATATTCCCACACAAAATAGTCTCAATATTTTAAGTGATTCCTACATAAAATAGTCTCAATATTTTAAATGAAAAAATCTCAATAGACATGTTCTATTTACCCCTTTAGTTTTAAAATTATAAGGAGAATTTTAGAAATATGGTTGTCAAATACCACAAAATTTTTAAAAATATGTTTACTTTATAATCATTCAATACAGTAGATTTTATATTTTATTTTTTTTTTTTGAGACAGGGTCTCACTCTGTCTCCCAGGCTGGAGTGCAGTTGCATGATCTCAGCTCACTGCAGTCTCTGCCTCCCAGGTTCAAACAATTCTCAGCCTTCTGGATAGCTGGGATTACAGGCATGCACCATCACGTCCAGCTAAGTTGTCTATCTTTAATAGAGACGGGATTTCAACATGTTGCCCATGCTCATCTCAAACTCCTGACCTCAAGTGATCTGCCTACCTCAACCTACCAAAGTGCTGGGATTACAGGCATGAACCACCATGTCTGGCTGATTTTGTGTTTTAAGTAAACAGTTTTATTATCACATAGAACTTTACCAGTGAGTATATGAATACCAGGAAAGACAATTAATCTAAATTCAAACTTTAATAAAAGATTTTTATGATATTGGAGCACAATGCAATGAAATGATTAGAAGAAGAGAATCCAACACTGTAAAGCGTCAAGTCTGTTGGTTGAGTACGTGTGAGGGGAAAACATAATCTCACCATGTTGATGAATGAAGAAAAGAGAAAAAAAGGGACAGAAATACTATATTTTACAGGCTTACCATACAGCAGCTGTTGCATTCTAAGCACTTTGTAAATATCGACCACTTTAATCCTCTCAACAACCTTATGACATTAATAGTGTTATTATTTACTTATTTTACAGATTTTAAAAAAAATGAGGCTTAGAGAAGTTTACAAACCTACCCAAAGTTAGCAAGTGGTTGAGTCTGGCTCATAACCCTATTTTGGGTGAGGTGACCGGAAGAAGCTTTATCTTCTAGAGTAAACGTTTAAACTGCAACCTGAAGATGAAAGGGGACTAGCCATGTGAAGGGATAAGGTGTGGAACAGCATCCAGGAGGCAAAATGACTTGTGCAAAGACCCTGGAGCAGACAAGAGAGTGTGGAGATTTGAATATTAGAAAGAGGGTCAGAGTGGCTGGAAAGGCATGAGCTTGGGAGTGAGAGGTATTAGGTTGGTGCAAAAGTAATTGCAGTTGAGATTTTGGCCGTTACTTTTAATGGCAAAAACACCAATTACTTTTGCACCAACCTAATACAAGGAGACATTAGAGAGACAGGCAAAGGCTAGATTATGTAAAGCCTTGTAATCCATGGAAAGACACTGGATTTCATTTGAAGTACAATCAGAAGCCATCAGTCTAGGAGTAAACTGACTTGCCTGGCATTTAAAGAATACATTTACTGGGGATCATGTGTGTGCCTGCCTTAGTGAAGATGGAAAGGCAATTTAGGAGGCTACTATTCTGTTCCAGATGTGAAGAAGCAATAACAAAGAAAAAGGACACATTCAGGAAATATTTTTGTAGGTGGTATTCACGTGAGTTGCAGATGAATTTGAACTAGGGAGGACAGGGGATGGGGATGGGGAAGGGGAAAGAAAGAGAAATCAAGAATGACAGTTTTGAACTCTAATGCCAACTATGAACTCAGGGATTATGATTCACCAGTTTAGCATTATCTATGCAAGGAATGTACCCCTCTGGTACAGGATGTCAATGGAGGTGGAGATGTATATATTGGTGTGGAAGAGAGTTTGTGGAAAGTCTATACTTTCCACTAATTTTTTTGTGCACTTAAAACTGCTCTAAAAATATTAAAATTTCTTCCTTCCTTCCTTCCTTCCTTCCTTCCTTCCTTCCTTTCTTTCTTTCTTTCTTTCTTTCTTTCTTTCTTTCTTTCTTTCTTTCTTTCTTTCTTTCCTTCTTTCTTTCTTTCTTTCCTTCTTTATTTCTCTTTCTCTCTTTCTTTCACTCTGTTGCCCAGGCTGGAGTGCAGTGGCACAATCTCGGCTCACTGCAACCTCTGTGTCCTGAGTTCAAGCAATTCTCTGCCTCAACCTCTTGAGTAGCTGGGATTACAGGTGCCTACCACCATGTCCTGCTAATTTTTGTATATTTAGTAGAGATGGGGTTTCACCATCTTAGCCAGGCTGGTCATGAACTCCTAAACTCATGATCCACCTGCCTTGACTTCTCAAAGTGCTGAGCTTACAGGCGTGAGCCACTGCGCCCAGCTCACAACTTTATTCAAAATTAAAAGGGAATGACATATTTAAGCTCGAGTATCTTTTCAAATGTGCTACCATTCCCTGAAATGAGAAAGGATGGAGAGTTGTAACAGTAAAATTAAGCACTCTGTTATTGACATGTCAGGTTGAAGATATTGTGCAACAGAACTGGAGCTCAGAAGAAAAGGTTAAATTGAGGGTCTGCATTTGAGAATTGTTAGTATAAAGAAGAGATTTAAATGATTCTTTATGAGATTAGCAAGGCAGAGCAATCAAATAGAGAATGGAGGAAGGATCAGATGTGAGCCTTGCAGAACCCCTACATCATTAAATAAATGATCTAAACAAATATTTCAGAAGAAATAGGTTAGGTCTCATGCATTTTACAAGGAAAAGGAGTAACAGAGTAATTGTGAGCATCCAGAGGCATATTTACAAATTTTAAACCAGAAAACATGATTACCAAGGACAATGAAATTAAAGTAAAATAATATTTATGTAATTTAATTACTTTGAAAATAACCTAAGACACTTATTGAGAAATTGAAACCAACTGAGAAATTGAAACCAACCAAATGGTCAAAAACCATTTCAGTTTAATATTACAAATGACTGCTTGGTTTTTATAGCTTGCTGATTTTTTTTAATAGATGGTAATCTGTTTAAAATTCCAGTTGCTTCAGTATAATAGGATTCAGTGCAATATAGATTTGGATGATAAAATTCTTTTTATAAGTAACCCTCCCCTTCTCAAAAAAAAAATCCTGGAAAACGCATGCATGTGTCACCTGGTGTCTATCAAGCATTAGGTTACAAACAGTTTCTTCAAATTCATTACCTTGTGGTTCTCCAGTTGATTACAAATGTTTCATTTATATTACATCTTCTATAATCTCATGTAACTGGGATTTCTGAGACATATATTTAAAATAGTTTTTAAACTCATATGCATTTGTGTAGACTTGAAATAGATTCAATTATAGAAGAAAAGATTACATTTAAGTTAACATTTCTAATGGTTGTGAAAGCCTTTTCACAAACTATCACAGGATTTTATCTATTTCTTCAGCTACTTTGATTAAACTGAGAAGTTATTTAAAAAGTGGGGCAATGCTGAATTGTGTTTTATTCTCATTTGAAAAAGTTTAAAATTTCTAATTTCTAAGTTTAAAAAAGAAATAAAAGCTTATATTTTTCTCCTTAAAAATAAATAAATTGTATTAAATTTCCCTTGTTTCAAGCATTTAGATTCTAAAAAGACTTTGCAAATTTTGATTCCCTTTTAAGAGGGTTTGTATAACTGAGTTGCCAACTGGAGATGATTGAAAAGGAATGTATATTAGGACATTATTAGGTCTGGCTACAGAAAGAGAAGAGGTATGTACAGTTAGGAGAAGGAAAGATGAGTCTATTGATTAAAAAAAAAAACAACAACAAATAAGCAACAAACAAAAACCCATCAAGTCATGGAATTTCATGCTGTGAAACTGTCCAAATCATTTTCTCCCTTTCTTCTCTCTTGTTCTTTTGCTTCTCTGCATCCCCTCACTTGGAAGATACATGTCTCATTGGGTTCTAGAAAGGCTGTTAGGTGAAGAAAGTGCCTGCAAGGGCCTTTGACAAGAAAACAGTTTGAGTGTCTAAAGCTGTGTGTGATCTACAGTAGAGATTTGTTAAATTCCATGTATATGGTGAGTTAATTCTGCTTAAATCCCACAGGGAAAAAGTAGGGGATATTAAAAGGAGAAAAAGGGTAATACAAAATTTATTCTAGTAATCAGTAAACGTTAGAGCTGAGAATAACTTTTCTGATATTTAGTTTGTTATTTTCTTTGCATTTTGCTTTATATCTTTATTAATTTTACATTATAGCAAGAGTTTACATCAATGCATAAAAATTCTGTCATAACGCATAGACCTGTTTTCTACTTCCAAGAATGTCATCTACTAACACTGTCCATACTTTATTATACTACTCTGTAAAAGTAAATAAAACAAAAACATGTTTTCTTAAAGCTGGGCCCTCACACTGGTAAAACTGATGACTTCTATTTAAAAGATTTTTTATCTTTCTGAACTTCTGTCACTTTTAATCAGTGTCACATAAAGTTATCTTTCTTCATTCTTAACCATGGTTTCAGGTAATGAAAATTATTTTTATATGTATTCATTTTAAATGGCACTTGATTAGAAGAGAATTAAAAACCCCAGGCAAAATTTTTTTATAGCATATGAAACAAATTGTAACATTTGCACTACAAATGCAAAGTCTTTCCACCACCCATGGAAATGAAAAAAAAAGTTCCCACACCCCCAGAAGGAAAAGTCTCTACACAGGACATTTTTTCAATAAAACTTGCACAGAACAATCACAAGAGTTAATTGGTATAACCATAACTAATTATTGGAATCATAGACCACCCAGCCCTTTGTCCAGACACCAAACTATTCATGGTTGTTGCAGGAATTTTTTTGTTTTATTTTGTTTTTGCCAGTAATTTTAGCTTAATGAGTACCAAAAAATATCTGGGATAAAGAGAGTTGTCAAAGAGATTTTGAAGCACAATGGGTACCCAAGAAGAAGAAAATTCTTGCTATGGGATATCCTGTTCTTTAATTGTGACATTGTGCTACAAATTATCATAAGATCTTATTTTAAAGGTTTAAAGGTTAAACTGTTTTTATTAAAGATCAAGAGTTTTAAATTATTGAGAAATTTATCTGATAAAATATTAGAAATGGTCAAAGTATGCAAAGTAAGAACAAATATATTAGTAATTCATATTTCTAGTTTTCAAATGGAGTTTCAACTCATTGTTGACTTCTGATCACTTAATTATATATTCCCCTCTGTTGGCTTTGCTTAACTTTGAACACAGGGTAGAAAAAATGGCCTTGAAAAAGTAAGCAAAAGGTTAATGAGAAACTAGAGCTACAATGAATCATCCTCTTCCCTTTTCCCTGAAGTCTGTATTTTCCTTTCCTTATCTCTAAAAGCATGTGATAGTGATCCCAGTGGAGGGGAAAGGGCCATCCCTTTGATCTTCAGTTCAGTGGGAAGATACAGTCATAACCTATTTGCTATAATCAAAGGTTTTCTATTAGTTTTCTGGATGAATCAGTCAGTTTAGAGAGGAAAAGGAGTCGGGTGCTTACAATGACTTTAAAACCCATTATTAGAGTGTACTTTTCCCATAAAATAATTTTTTATTGCATCATTTAGAGAATCCAAGGTGCAGTGTCAGTCTTCAAGTTTCTAGTGTGTTCTATCCACAAAGAGAAGTAACCTTTCTTACCCAATCAATTTATTCAGATAAAATCTTACTTTAAAGAATCCGTAAAAGAGTGAAATGTAACAGCTAAATTCTCACGGGCCAATACTCGTAATATTTTCCTTAGAATCTTATATAAGCCATGCATTCTTTCCTTCAAAACAGCAAATAAATATGCTAGTTTTTAAAAATAGTTGTAGAGTTTATGTAAACCCCAAAGTCCATGAGAAGACTTGCAAAATCCCATTTGTTTTAGAAATCATATTAGTGTTTGAAAAGTAACTGAGAGAGAAAGAGAAACATCCCCATGCCAAAAAATATTTTACAGCCAGTTACACTGGCTCATGCCCATAATTCCAGCCAGCTACTTTAGAGGCTAAGACGGGAGGATGGCTTGACCTTTGGAGTTCAAGACCAGTCTTGGCAAATAAGGCAAGAGACCCCTATCTCAAAAAAACAGAAAAAAAAGTCTTTTACAATAAATACTAGAATATAAAAGCCACAGCTCTGTCATACCAACAAATTATTTTCAGGAATCAGATAAACCCCCCAAGTGATCATTTAGCAGAACATTGTCATTAATAAGCACATTAAAATGTATAACTTCGAGTGGAAATTTTCAATTAATGTTGGACTCAACTTTGTCTTTCATCTGGGTGTCCCTAAGATTTGTATAGCTAAGTGTAATTCCTGTTCCCAAAGTTAAAACTAGTTATTCAGATTAATCTGAAACCTTGTTTGTTTGTTACCATTTTACTTTCTAACTCCTTGTAGGTATAACCAAAGAGTAACTTCAATATGTGTAGCTTGCAAAATTTATAATAAGTCATATATTTTACATGAAAATTTCACTTCCTACAATATAGCCATCTTTGAAAAGAGGATATAAAATATTACTTTTCATAAAGACATTGAGAAATGTGTAACTTAATAAGCTAAAATATTGAGAGTGGTCATTGCTGGACTAGGATCGGCCATAGGCCCTATGGTTTCCTTTACTTTCCTTTCTCTGACATTCATTGCATTGTAATACCTGAGCCATGTCTGTTTTGCCCATTAGGCTATGTGCTTCATGAGAAACATTCTGTTATTTCTTTTGTATTCAAAGCTTCCTGCTACATACTAGGCCCTTTAATAAGTGTTAAATTTATACATATTGGGTTTGTCTCTTGTTTTCTATGTATCCTTTGACTTCTAAAATTTTTATATAACTATTACTTACCATGCACTTATTCATGTGTAGGTTTAAATGTTGCAATACTCATTTACAGCTACATAGGTAAATAGGTATTGCAACATTTAAACCGCTGCATGAGTAAGTGCCATACTTCAAAGCCTCTATTATTGATAGTAGCACAGAGATCAATATTACAGGCTCTGAAGACAGGCTAACTGGGGTCAAATTCCTACTAGCCATATGACACTGAACAAATACTTTACTTCCTATGTGCCTACATTTTCTCGTATGTAAGATGGACAAAACATCATGTGGAATTAAATGAGTTAATATATTTAGGGAGAATATAGAGGAATATCTTGTACATAGTTTATAGTCAATAAACGTGTGTCATTATTTTCATTTGGCAGCTTCAGCATTAAAATAAGTATGAACATTCCCAGGGCCTTAAAGATGATAGTCACATTATCAAAAAGAAAGATTTTATAAAATACCAAAGTAGACACTTAAAAAAAAAACAACTCAAGAAACAGGCTCAGGAAAACCATCATCTAGGCTTCAATAGCCCCTGGAGATATCATTACATAACAGAACAGAACAACAATATGTTCATAATAAGACTGAGGCATTAAGAACACATTGGATTTTATTCATTGTGATCAGCTTCAAAAAGCAGGAAATGGTTAACACAAGTTTTGGCAATACAACTAACCTTTTTTTCAAGTTAGGGATTAGAACAAAAAGTTTTACTTTCTGAAAAAATTACCATAAAATTCCAAAAATATCAAATCAATACCAGGTAGATGAAGTGTCTCCATATTCTATAGCCAATATTAAGGGCAAAGGAGAGCCACATGTTCTTTAAACACTGAATCTCCTTATATACCACAATTTTGAAGGGGCATATTTAACCATGGGTTTGTATATATTGGCTTATGCCGCTTTGTATGAAGAAATTTTTAAATCTGTGCTGAAAATATGAAACATTAAAGTGTTAAGATTATATAGATTTTTTCTTATTAGCTTTTAAATACTTTATAATGAAAATTATAGGAGAATCATATCAATGACTGAAGATTGAATACCTATACTGAAAAGTATTGATCATATTAAGGGAACATATTGTGTAATATTTTATGGTGTATCTGAATTTTCACATTTATTATGCTAGTTGGCAAATAATCTAGCATAGTATCTATTAAGTAAAAGGCAAGGCATACTTCAGAAAATAGCAAAATGTTTATTGTGGTAGTTGTTTAATTGTGGTCAACCGTTGGTGATAATTTATCGCCAAACATGGCAAGGTGATTTTTTATGATAGGCGTTTGATAAGTTACACAAGCCATGCAAAGTAGTTCAGATCTAAATCAGGAGATGCTAAGAAATTAATAGACTATTTTTTAAAAAAACAAGTTGTGATACTTGATGTCTCAGAAAGTTCTGGATTTTTTCCTCACCAAGAAAATGTAAAGGTTGAATATTTAGTAACTAAACACTAAAATTTGAAATAACTAAGCACTCAAAAAAAAAAAAAAAAAGGAAGGCAATAAAAGTCTTTTGTTATAGGCTAGGGGGAGAAATTTAACTGGCATGTGTGTGTGTGCACACATGCAAGAAACCAAAAACAGTGCAGTCCTTGTCTTTTGAAGTTATTTGTTAAATATTTATGAAAATAAAGCTGTCATTATTTTCCTATGAATGCCTTGTTTCACTCCTTGTAATCATCTTTCTCACTGATTCTTTAAAACTCTACATGCTTTATACCCAATTTGTAGTTGTATTTCATATTCTCTCTCTTCAACCTCTTCCTCTCCTGATCTCATCTTTCTCCTCCTTTTTGAAAAACATGGTGTAAAAAAAAAAAAAATCCATGAACTATGCCTTTTTACCTGTTACATGAACATGAAATCTTATAAGCATAAAAAATAACAAATTACTGCTTACCTTGGTTTTAAGTTGATAAGATATTCCAATGATGTATTACTAAATCAAAGTTTTTAAAAATCAAATGATTGAAAAATAATGCATGATACAAAATGTTCATATTTCTTTCTAAAAGATTATTAAAATTGGTTTTAATTGCTGTCTCTTTCATTAATAATTATACAGCTTTGAATTGCTAGCCTCTGGTATCTTATTGACAAATACAATTATGTTTCAGAAATATATAACATCATGTTTATTCACAACATTTTTGTATATTTTTAATTTAATAAACATTTACTTATTACTTATTCTGCAACTGGCACTGGGCTAGCAAAGTTAGTAAATCTAGTACTAGTGAAGATTAAAATTTATCAGAGAAATCACACATTGAAACAGAAAATTACAATACAATGCACTGAACGCCAAGTAATTAAAATATAGCTCAGACGCCTCCAGTCCACTTTATTATTTCATTTGTATTTTTTCCCTCATCTCAACATTTATCTTTTTCTTGTGTTGGGAAAATTACAATTATTCTTTTCTAGCTATTTTTAAATATACAATACATTGTTTTTAATTATAATTTCCCGTCTCCTACTTCTGCACATAAATGTTTCCACCTCCCCCATCCTCCAAAATAGAAAATGTAGAAAACACAACTTAACGACTAGAAACCTTAATTAATAATGCTCATCTCTCTTCCAGTGTTCCTTGAAGAAGAACATGAGAGAGATTATACAGACATCATACAGGAAGCTTTCTAGTAGTTCTCTATGGTATTTCTCCTTTTCTCCTCATTTTTCTCCTTCTTAGCAAGTATTAAAATTCTCTTTTCCTCTTTGTCCATTCAGTCTTCCTGTCTCTCTGTGTAGTCAATTCTGTTTGCCAAATTCTTCGTCCAATTTCTGACCTTTCTTTACTCTTTGCTTACGTGTCCCAACATACAGCACAACCTTCCTTCCGAAATGTAGTCCATCTTCCATTTTACTCCCTCCTCCTTGAAAATTAGCCTGGTCATTAACATCAATTACTGCCAAAATAGGTAAACTATAAAGTGGCACAGGAATACATTGTGTGGCACCTATATTTACCTACATACTGAAGGAGACCAAAAGGATAAGCAGGAGTTTTCCAGAATCTGAATGTCTGGCAACAAGGGGAGTATAGAAACATTTTCTAATCAGAGGAAGCATCTTATAGAAATAACAGGGCAAGAGAGTATAATTCCCTGTGGACCAAGACTGCTAGGCAGATGCTCAATCATGGATTATCTATTGAGCCATGTTAAGGAACTGGTCCTTGCTATGACCTGAATGTGTCCACCCAAATTTATTTTAGAAACTTAATCACCAATGTTATTAAGACATGGGGTCTTGAACAGGTGAATGAGTCATGAGAGCAGAGCCCTCATGGTTGGGAAAAGCGGCCCCTTATAAAAGGATCTGAGGAAGTGGCTTTATTCCCTTTCATCCCTTCTGCTGTGGACACCAAGGCACCATCTTGGAATCAGCAATCAGCCTTAACCAGATACCAAACCTGCCTGCATCTTGATCTTGAACTTCCTAGCCCCAGAACTGTCAGAAATAAATTTCTGTTATGTGTAAATTATCCAGTTTTAAGTATTTTGTTACAGCAACACAAAGACAGTCCTTATCACATTTATATTTTTTACTTATTTACTATTGAATAAAGTTTTATATTCCCCTCTAGATGAAGAGAGCTATAGAGCAGAGCCCATGTCTGGTTTCCTGCTGTTGTATCCCTAGTACCTTACTGGTTCCTGGAACCTAGAAGAGGGCATTATATATTATTTTAGCAAATGATGAATTAATAAGCATATTTAAGTTCAAGTATATCTGTGAAGACAGATTTATCCAATGTTGATATTTTTCCAGGTAGGCATGTGCTATGAATGTTCCTTCTAAATCTCGTGCTGAAATTTAATTGACACTGTAACAATATTAACAGGTGGGTCCTCTGGAGCCTGGCATGCTGGCATGGACCTGTAGTTCTAGCTTCTCAAGGGGCTAAGATGGAGGATAACTTGAGCCCAGGAGTTTGAGACCAGGATGGACAACATAACAAAGAGTTGTGTCTAAACAAACAAACAACAAACAAAAACAATAATTAATAAAAAATTTAAGTGGAATCTTTAAGAGGTGATTAGATCATGGGGGTCTGCCCTCATGAATGGATTAATGTCATTATTTGGGGAGTGGGTAAGTTATCAATGGAATGGGCTCCTAATAAAGGGCTAAGCTCGGCCCAATTTTTCTATCTCTGTTTCATAAGTGTTCACTTGCCCTTCCATCATGTTACATTACAGCAAGAAGGCCCTCGCAAGATGCAGCCCCACAGTCTTGAACTTGCCAGCCTCCAGAATCATATGCCAAATTAACTTCTACTGTTTGTACTATATCCAGTCTATGCTATTCTGTTTTAGCAGCAGAAAATGGAGTAAGACAGTGTGAGAGGAGGAAATGGGGGTTGTGATGAGATAATTAACAATGAAATTTAAGTTGGAAAGGGATCAAAAATAGGTGGAGGCTGAAAAAAAGAAATAAATGGGCAAAGTAATTGAAGATATTAATAAGCTGGAAAATATGATTATCAGGAATGAAATATGATAGAGCTAGAGGAAAAAGAGGCTTTGATGAGAGAATAAACATGAAAATAATAATTCAGCTATGAAGTAGTTCTGGACAATGTTGATAAAATCCAGGAGGCAGACATAGGAGATGATGGCTTAAAGTGAATGTTTTGGAGATTATGAGATCAATGCAGAGATAACAGAGTAACTTGCAGGCTGAAAGCAGGATCTAGAGTGGGAGAGGCTGTGAGTCTTACACCAAAGAGGTGTCTACATGAAAATGATGAGACAAATAGAGGGAAGCATAGCTGAAAAGTATGTGGAATGAAGAGGAAGCTGGCCAGCTTCCAAACCTGAATTCTAGTATGTGAATTCTAGTGATGAACAATCATGAGTGGAGAAGATTTAGGATAACTGATCCTTTCAGAAAAGAACCCATTATATGTTATCCGAGAATAGGATGTGAACTTCAGAAAAGTAGTTGTGTGGGTGGGAGTTTGTTAAACCTTGTCCCAGAAGAATAATTTAAAAGTTAGCAGAGATGAAGGAGGAGGAATGGGAGAACAGAGATGTAGGAGAATAGAGGAAGAAAGAGGCTACATGACTTGGACACTCACCACAAATAACAAAGTTGGAGGAATTAGCTGACCACTCCCACTGAATGATCAGGGGAAAGAGGGCAGTAGGTGCTTTAGGTCTCAGAATGCTACCACGCTCTAGCCATTGTCACTTCCAAGGAAATTCTCTGGATTAGTATATGAGAAATCTCCGGTCCCTTGCAAGGAAACAAATATGGTTACATTGGGTTAACCCCAAAACTTAAAACCCAAGTATGAAGCTTCCCCAGTGCTGGTCACAGGCCTGGTACATTTGTGCTGAGCATGGTGGGCAGAATCGAAGTATCCCAAGGCTGAGTCTGTAAATCACCAACACAGGATATAAGCCAATTCAGCTTCAAAAAGAGCATGTTTTCTGTTCATCATGAGCACCATTTCTAGTATTTGAGGTAGTTATTTGGAACAATAAGAATTACAGTATTTATAGGTCTTCTGTGATGATCAGTTTACTGTTTTCAGCTATAAATTTATCCATCAGGCAGATCCCATATCTGGGTAAGTTTGGCAATACCCTTTTCTTCTTATATTCAAGATATTTGGAAACCATGTTTTCCAAGGGGAAGTATTAAACATTTGTCCAAAGCTCCAAATTTTGAGTATAAACAGAATTTCTAGAATACATAATCCAAGTCACTTAGGGGGGTATTTATACATTTTTACATGCATCGTTCTCTTTGATAGAGAAATGTATTATTCAGGGCTCTCCAGAGAAACAGAATACACTCAAAAACACTCTATATAAATATACATACATATATATCCATTATTATGGAGGCTGAGAAGCCCAAAGATACGCTACCTGCAAACCGGAGTGCCAGGGAAGCCAGTGACATAGCTCAGTCCAAGTCTGGAGGCCTGAGAACAAGAGGAGTTAATGTTGTAGCTCTCAGTCTCTCAGTCTGAGGCTGAAGGCTTGAGAACCTTGGGACCACCGGTGCAAGTTACACAGTCTGAAGTCCAAAGAACTTGTAGTTCTAGATGTCCAAGGGGAGGAGAAGACGAGTGTCCCTGCTCCAAAAGAGAGACACAATTTATCTTGTTTTCTGCCTTTTAAAACCTATCCAGGCCTTCAATCAATTGGATGGTACGCACCCACACTGGGTGAGGTTCAATCTTCCTTACTCAGTTCATTGATTCAAGTGTCAATCTCTCCTGGAAACATCCTCACAGACATACTTAAAAATAATGCTTTATCAGCTACCTGGTTATGTTAACACCTAAAATTAACCATCACAAGGAGGATTATGGAGGGATATCCCCTTGCCTACGTCTTCATAACCTAATGCCATTTGTCTGGGTATAAAACTTTCCAAAATATTTGTCGGAGAGAAAGGCTTACCGTACCAGTGACAGCATGCGGTGGCTTGCCCTAACGCCTCCATCACATCAATCGTGCACTGCTGCCTTCTTGCTATGCTTGCACACTACTGAATGTTACCATGATTAATTAAATGGGCGTTTTTCTTTATTCCAAATCCATGACAGAGATCAAAAAGCTGCTAAAAGTCCTTTCCACAAGAACGCCTCTCAGAAAACGATGAGTTATAGTTATTCTCGCCAAGAGATGCCTTCTGTTGTACTCTATCACTCCCTATGATCCAATAGCTTGAAACTGTGCCAAGCTAATTAGCTAGTTCAGTGACTGTTATATTAAGAGCCCAAATAAGCCAAAAGAGGTCATCCTCTTACTACTCAAGTGCAGCTTTATTACTTTACTCACCAATCAGAAAGCTGCACAAAGTCTTTTGACTAAACCCAATCTACTATTTTCATGTAGACACTTTATAATTTTTTTTTCAAGAACTGTTGCCATTTGTTTAAGTAAGGCACTTCCTAGGAAAGTGTTCCTAGCCTGTAAAAAAAGTATATCTTTTAACTGTTTAATTTTGAAATGTACTTTTAGCAACTCAGTAAACATAAATTAACTTCTAATGTATGCAATGTATATGGTGCTATGGGAAATAATCCTTTTATGAAGGAGAGGATCTTATGATTCCCTTCTTCCTTGTTATGAACATTGCCCATGTTACCCTTTCATGATTAGTATTGAGTCCCTAGTTTTATCTTCTTTTATTAAAACTTATTTTTCACATTGGGAGGCTGAGGCAGGGGCATCACCTGAGGTCAGGAGTTTAAGACCAGCTTGGCCAACATGATGAAATCCCATCTCTATGAAAAATACAAAAATTAGCTGGATATGGTGGCACATGGTTGTAATCCCAGCTGCTCGCAAGGCTGAGGCTGGAGAATTGCTTGAACTCGGGAGGCAGAGGTTGTAGGGAACCAAGACTGCGCCATTGCACTCCAGCCTGGGTGACAGAGTGAGACTCTGTCTCCAAACACAAACAAACAAGCAGAAAACTTATTTTTAAAATATGAGCAAGTCAAACATCATAGCAAGACCCTTAGCCCTGAGTTTTTGTTCTGGCACAGATAATAAACCCCTAGACCTGAGACCCCAGTGTTTTGCATCAGTGGGGAGACAGTGTCCAGAGGACCTCAGTGATGTTCAGCCTGGAGTTGAGAGATCCAGAGACCCAGAATTATGCTTCTATGCCTGTCAGGCAGATCTGTCAGATAAGCACATTGAAATTGTTTGTTTCTTCATAGGCCATCTTTATAAGTAATTATAATTACCTTTTAAATTCTCCGTCTTGTTTCTTTAAAGTTGAAAAATATTGTCACTCCTTGAAAATGGGTGTACTGTTAATATTTACTGATAAAGAAGCTTTTTAATGAGAAAAGCCTAGTATAAATATAACAATGCCTTTGAAACAGTTTTTATTATTAGTTTTTATTATTATTAATTCATATTAGACTGCATTTTATAGCTGCATATTAATTGTCCTGTAAATATACTGATGGCAAACACTTGTGTACCATATAGTATGTACCAAGTCCTATTCCAAAACCTTAAGATGTTTTAACTGACTTAGCTCTCATAACTATTCTGATGGAGGTAGCTCTCATTCTCCCATTTTACAGACAAGGGAACAGAGGCTCAGAGAGGTTGTGTAGCTTGGGCGAGTCACATGGCTAGGAAATAGGATTTGAATCATGGTAGTCTGGATTTCATCCATATACCTAATCACTATGATATACATGTGTAAATAAGATATGGATATCCAGTCAGTAGTACACATTTGATTTGATTATTCTCTGAAATAACTTTATGCTTTCCATGAATTTACAGTTTCCCACTGATTAGGTAGTCCACAGCCCGGTTTGGGAACTATAGTTATATAATGTATTAATGGGCGAACGGTAGTTTTTAAAATTTCTTCTCCCTGTGATCTCTCATCAAAGTGTTCTTAGCCAGTTTCAAACATTTAATTCTGATCCAATGCCTGCCATACAACTCAGGTATTAATGACTTGAGGTAGGAAAGACGTAATGAGTCTAGCCTCCCCTAAATTGTAATGGAGACATTTTATCTAGATTGTTCCTTAATATATGAATTTTTAAATAGTAATCAACAGAGGCAATATTCCTTCCTTCCTTTTCCTTTGTTTATCCCAGTTACCCCCTAGACAGATTTTGTTAAATACATACAATTCTAAATAGATCTCTATCTTTAATGAACCATTAGAAATCACTAACACTTGCCCTTCATTAAGTCGGTGTAGCTACCCATCCTCTAGGAAAACTTAGATAAAAGCAAGGTTTTATATTCTACTTTTCTTGGTTGAACTTGTCACCCTGTATCTCTACTATGATAAGAAGTGAAAGAATAAATTCTTGTTTGTTCATCTCAAAGGTACAGAGCTATGATATGTGTCTTCCCATTAACATCAATATTGCCTATTGCAAGTTACACCTATTGATATGTTAGCAGCTAATTCAAAAGCATAGCTTGCCAATTTCCACTTTGCACCACAGTTTAAAGCACAATTATTATTGCCTTTCTTCTGTTTTATGTTTTTCTACAGGGCTGCTACTCATATAATATTTGGATGTGTTAAATAATTTTTGCTGTTTGCTTCTGGAAATCTTGTTCTGCTTTTCCTTTATTTTGTAGAACAATGGTGCTGGATTGAGATATTGAGATAAAGTATTTTTATATATACTTTGAGGTATAGCTGCAATGTCATGAAGTCTATAAAGGGCTGTATGTTTATCAGACAGAATAAGTACAATGTAAATCTGCATTTACTCATATGAATGTCATTGACACATTGTATTGATAGCATTGTCATAGATCTATCAAATGTGTTCAAATTCATAAGAGAACAATATAATCATAGAAGAGTATTATTAACATTTAGTTTTATCTGAAATATGTGGGTTTGTGAAAACTGGTTTTTCTTTAATGTATATTTTGTGATACTCATTCATCTAATTAAGACTATGCGAACATTTGTCCAGGTGGGGTCAAATGATGAATAAAATATGTTTGAAACCCTCAAAATGTTTACGTTATAGTTGGGCATAGTGGCTTACACCTTTAATTTCAGCACTTTGAGAGTCCAAGGCAAGAGGATCGCTTGAGTCCAGGAATTCAAGACCAGCCTGGGCAAAACCCTTTCTCTACAAAAATAAAATAAAAAATTAGACAGGCATGGTCCTGCATGCCTGTGGTCTCAGCTACTCAGGAGGTAGAGGTGGGAGAATGCTTGAGCCTGCGAGGTCTAGCTGCAGTGAACTGTAAATGCAACACTGCACTCCAGCCTGGGTGACAGAGCAAAACCCTGTCTCAGAAAACAACAGAAATCTACATTATAGTGGAAAATGAAAATATTAAACAATTAATTGTGTTAAATTTACCTGTATAAAAATGATAAAATTCCACTCTATTTTGCCTACAAAATGACATTTTCTATGATTCAGTCCAATATTGTGAGTCAAAATGAAATAACTATCACAATAGAAATATAAATCACCTCAAAAGAGCAAAGAAAAAGAAAGATTCAGGGAACTATGAATGTCTAGAGAGAGCAGGTGGCATTTGAATAGTGTCTTCAAAAATTTGGAAGAACTGAATCTAGAATGCCTGTAGAAGCTCTGCTGTTTTCTTCATTGGCTAGGCTTTTTCCATTTGTACCGTGTTAGCCTGTGGTTTGGCACAGGAACATGGAGTCAGTTCTGTGAACACACCAGTGAGAATGGAAGCAGGAAAGCCCTGAAGCATTCCTGGGCGATGGGCTGAAAATGAAAATAAGCATTGACCATTGACACAGTGTTTTATCGACAGGTTCCCTGGCAGAGTGTTAATGACTTACTGTGGCTCTGTTCAGGGAGATGATAAAAAGCAGAGTGAGGATAGTGACATTGGCGTGTTGGTAAATGTTTAATAGCTGGTCTCTGGAAGGGGGTGGGGAGCCCTCATGTGTAGCTTTTGACTGTTTTCAAGACCAATTTCAAGCTATCAACCTGATGGCATGAGAGACAGTGCTGGAAAGAGACGTGCGCGTTCAGCTCTCTGGAGCCCAGACAGCATGGGCGGACTCCAAGTATGCTTAGAATTGTAAGAATTTTTCCGCACAACAAAATGATTCCTTTCAACCATTTGAACCCTGTTGAAAGTGGTGTGTTCAAGTGCACTGTGTCGTTACATTTGTATTATAAACCTGGTCAGATTTATCAATATTTATAAACATTGTCAAGATCTATCTAGAATACTTGTGTAGAGACCACTCCAAATTATGTTTAACTGTGGTAGAAAACTATTTATCTTTCAGTGTGCTACAGATTTTACATCCCCCTCCCACCAGAAAGAAATGCTATGGGGGTAGGGGAAGCTTATCAACCAATGCGCTTTTTAAATAAATTGTTTATATTCTACATTTATAATAAAAATATAATTTACTGTAGGTTTTCATAATTATTTGGATGCCAAGTGCATATCCATTTTAGAAAGTGAAGATTATTTTTTAGAAGTATATAACATTTTTCTCTTTAGTCAAAATTAAAGAAACACAGTCCTTATGGACATCTTTCTGAGTTCTTACTTGACACAAATGTCATAAATTTAAATACAAATATAATTGTAATTTAAATTCTCCAGGCTTTTATTTTCTAGTCTGTCAATTTGAGTCACACTGAAAAGCATAAGGACTTTAACAATTGTCACTATCAGATGTCAGCTTAATCTCAGTAAATATATTGAGATCTTTTCAGACCTCTGAGCAGCAGCCATGGTACTTCTTTTATCTGGCTACTAATCAGATCTGCTGTTTATCCAGGTCTTGTTGAATAAACAAAATTTGCATGAGAGGCTTTCACCATCTGAAAAAAGTGCTTTATACTTCAGCTATGTTTGCTATTGACTTAGTTTAAGGAAAGGGAATTTTCCCCTCCGTATCAGACTTCTCCAGGCAGGCCTCTATCTCATCAAGACTTTTTTCTTTTTTATTTGAACTTTCTGATATCCAGATTCCTTTTGGTTCCTATCAACACAGATGTGTGTGTCTGTACAAAAGATCGCATATTGATATTAAATCTCCTTCTAACCCATGCCTTTGTTTTAAATTGCTGCCCAGACTTAAAGGCAATGTAATTTGAATAACATAGTTCTCTTTTTTTGGTCCCATCTGCTCCATCTGCAAATGTTTAAATACATTTCCAGGTTTCTTTTAAAAGCACATATCCATTGACACAATGCACAACATTTTATAGCCCTGAACCATTGATGCCTTTTAAAGGCAAGTCTTTGCAAGGTTATGTTTATCCTTTCCTAATGTGCTGCTTGTTCTTTATAACTTTGTAGCTAACATTGACCTTCCTCCCTCTGTTTCCTCTTTCATTGTTTTATGTCTAACTCTGTTCTTGAAGATGTGCTGAGAGCTGCCATGGGTTTCTCTGTAACACTATGGATATTGCTGCTACACTGATGTCTCCTATTGAGGCACAGAACTTGGTAAATGCAACTTCTGGCCTCATGTCCCTTTTGGGTGAGTCATATCTGGAGTGAGTAAGAGAAAGAGGAGTAGCAAAACACACATACACACACAAACACACACACACGGACCTCGAGCACTGCCTGGTTCTCAGTCCGAGTGCTCTTTCAAGGCTTTCAACAACAACAAAAACTACTCTTTGCAAACAGATGCCACGATCCTCGCACCTATCCCCATTATCACTGTTCTAATTTTTTCCCAAAGTTTTTCCTCCCTCCTCTCCTTCTGTCACGTTGCTTTTGTCCATTATGCAACACAATTTTCCCCTTTTCCTCTATCGCCAGACTGGACTGAAGTGGCCTGATCTTGGTTCGCCACAACCTCCAACTCCCTGGTTCAAGCGATTCTCTTGCCTCAGCCTCCCGAGTAGCTGAGATAACACATGTGCACCAACACACCCAGGAAATTTTTGTATTTTTAGTAGAGATGGGGTTTCACCATGTTGGCAAGGATGGTCTCGATCTCCTGACCTCCCAAATTGATAGGATTACAGGCTGAGTCACCACGCCTGTCCCTTATCCTCTATTCTTTAGCATCATTTTTCCTGGTTTTAATTTATACCTGTGACTCTATTCATTATTTTACAGCCTTATTTTATGTTACTCAAATGTACTTTGCAAAGCTGTCTTCTCAGAGGGATGTTGCATAATACATCTTTTTGTCCTTTCTTCCTTCACCCATAATCTTTGACCACAGACTTTTTCTTTTGTCTAAACTTTATGCAAATCACCCCCTGAGAAACTTTCCAAAGAGATCCCAGTCTATATTTGTTGGGAAATAAAAATTTTAACTCTGTACTCATCTGTTTTTTTCTGCTAACATCAAGAAACCTCTCCGAAGGCAAAGCTGGACTCCAACAGTCTTGATGAGCTCATTTTGACAATATGGCTGTATACAGTGTCAATCATTTAGACTCTCATCTCTGCCTGATATCCACATTGGAAAATGCTTCCTTTGAGGGCATTCTTGACCATCTTCTTCAGTGAAGTATGCCTTTGGAAAATGTCATGTAATGAAGTCCCAAATCTATGTTTCGAGCCCTTCTAATAGTTCAAAAGGAAACTTTCTCTCCTTAAGGAGAATTTTAAAAATAATTTCCTTTGTTCTTAGAGTCCAATTTTGTCTCTGCCCAGTGAGTCTCACAATTTTAAACTGTGTTATGTCTGTAATAATATCTTTTCAGTCATTCATTACTTATTTACTCATTAAAAATTGCTATGCTGGGCATTTACATTTGAAAGAATATTGAGTCAGGATTCCTTTCAATTACTATACGCTAGAAATTATTATACAGTGTATTAAAGCTGTGTTATATATTGCTAATGGAACCCATAAGAAAGCTACCCAGCAGCCAGGTGGAAAAGCATGTGATCTAATTGAATGAACGGTATATTTAGGTCTTCCATAGCAGCAAAGAATAAAAAAATGCCCACTTTTTGCAAAAGGAATACCATTGAAATGGCCAAAAAACCATATTGATATGCTGATGCCTGCAAAGCTCTTTAGGTTTGAGATATTTGTTGAATAGATGAAGGAGACCTATTATTTTAATTGCTCCATTTAGTTTAAGAGCATGATCAAAAGTAATTTTGTCCTCTGCCTCATCCTGAGTATGCAAGAAGTATTTAATTCTAGTGTATATTTCAGTATGTTAGTGGCTTTTCAAAGTTAAGTATATAAAATATTACAGTCAGATATGTGTTTTGACTCCAGGTAAAAGGAGTCAAATGCAATCTAATTTGATTATTAACATTGTGCTTTAGGTGATTGGATGCTACTTGATCAGAAGAGAGGAATTAAGTTGATTTGACAGCCCTCCAATTTTGCTTTTACTGTTATTGATTCATTGAATCCAGCCTCTTCTGTTCAAGGCCTGCTCTTGAAAAAGGCAATGATGGGCACATGTAGCCTAATCACATTTCATTGTCCATTTTCTATGTGTAATGATAAATTTCACTACCCAAATCAATTCTGGCCCAATTTCCTTTAATAGAATACAACCTAAAGAAGGCTGTTAGATTAAAAGCAATTTCTTTTACAAGATGTATTATTATAAAAGGAAAAAATGAATTGCAGGCATTTTCTGTATAATTTTGGTTTAGATTTTATTTGAGGAATACCACCAATAAACAATTAGTACCTGGAGTAGTGTATAGCAGTCTAAGAAAAAAAAGTCACTTTTATGTTTAAAGAAGTTGTTTAGAAAACTATATGTATTTAGAAATGCCACTCTTAATTATTTTCAGACATAAACAGGCTCAGAGTCATATGAATCAGAATATGAAATGAAAAAATTTTTCTGCACCAATATCCATGTATTTTGTCAATTTATTATACATGTTGCTCCCCAAAATTGCACTAGCAAATAAATGAATTTTTTCCAGAATATATGACCATGTATTATGTTCTATATATTTAAATGGAACTTATAATTAGCTCTTTAATTTTTTTATATCTTTATCATTTCCATTACCAAATTAGAAACCTAATTGCTTGCCAAAATGCAGAGTGAATTGTTTTAGAGGGTTAATATTGTGCATGTTCCCAGAAGCCAACTATGTTTGTAGGATTTGGAGGTTGTGATGAACTAAACCTAGATTGATGTATGCAATTAAAATCTTTCTAACCTGTGTATCAAGAGAATTGTTTAAGCAGTGAAGAGTTAACACTGGGAAATTACTTTCATTTAATGCACATAATTCCATTGCTGTGAAAACATAGGGGGAAAAAATCAACTGAGGTTCATATACAAAAAAAAAAAAAACACACAAGCACATTCAGAGAAGTTATTTATTTTGTTTTGATGTGTGTGTGTGTGTGTGTGTGCGCGCGCGCACGCGTGCGAGAGAGAGAGAGAGAGAGAGAGAGAACGACACAGAGAGGAAAGGAGAAAGAAAGAAACAGAGAGGCAGAGAGAGAGAGAATTAGAAATGATTTAATTAAAGTGATTTAAAAACCCTGAACCCAGTGTATGATGTGTGGTGATGATAGATATTGAATCACAAAGTTTTGTCAAAAACAAAATGAATGTTATATGATAATAATTAAGATTTGAATCTATTCTAAGTCAAGCTAGATAAAAAGAGTCAAGGGAAGCCACAAAGGGAGAAAGAGAAAGAAAAAGTAAGAAATGCTCTCTTTTCTTTATTATTAATCTGGCTAGTGGTCTATTTTGTTGACCTTTTCAAAAAACCAGCTCCTGGATTTATTGATTTTTT
>NW_016107322.1:8492388-8511774 GCF_001604975.1 Cebus imitator
ATGTTGACCAGGATGGTCTCGATCTCTTGACCTCGTGATCCACCCGCCTCGGCCTCCCACAGTGCTGGGATTACAGGCTTGAGCCACCGCGCCCGGCCTAAAATGTTATTTCTTTATAAGAAAATTCATCAACAGTAGTTTGTAGTTGTTGCTGTCATAGTTTATGATATGGAATGGGCATCTTTTCTAGGTCTTTTACGCCACTATACTCTTTTCTGAGTTTGGATCAACTTCCAACAACTTATTATTTGTGCGTTTAATATAAAGAAATGACTCTGAGTTTTCCGGTAATGTCAAGTTTCATAGTATCACTTCTTCTGGGACATCTTCATCACTTTTGTCACAACCTCTACTCTCACTTATGTCAACAAGTTCATTTTCACAAAGTTCCTCTGGCTATGTATCCAGAGTCTCTCTGAAGAGTGTCAGTGTGAACATTCACACAGCAATTGCTTCCAAAACTCCATCTATGTTTAATTTGAATTTCACGTCCAACAGCATTTTTGATTTCTTTACTGCATTTTGACTTTTGTTGATCTATTTCTTCTATCAATTATCCATTTGTGTAAAATGGCATATGGGTTATCACTGGGGGACAAGCCATCAACATAAATACCCTACTGCTGTCTATGTATGAACTGAATGATAGATGTGCAGTAACCAATCACAGACAGACTTTGAAAGAGGTAACATGATGAGTCATAGATCAATTTATTGGGACACAATAGTTACAATAGAAAGTACTATATATCATTATGCCTTGTTTACTTCCTTTCCATGCTTGGGTCCGAGGGATAAGGAACCTGCTACTGCAGATTGGGCTCTGCACACTTGAAACTAGAAATGTGAAGAAAATAGCATGAGGTTTCCTTGAATCTTTTAGGATGACCAGTTACACTGGCTATACACACTTATTCTTGCAGAAAGGTGTCAAAACTGAAGGTCATATCTAAGCAGGCCTGTCTAGAAGACTCAAGACAACAACTAGTTCAGCACTACCCTCCTATCTTAGCATAAAGTCTTACAATGAGGATGATTTTTAATTAATTAATTTATTTATTTAGCATCTGAAAAGAGGAATGATTCTCTTCTAAGGTCAGTAAATCAGTACTCTAACCAGGGGCCTGTGAACTTTTTCTAGGTAAAATTAGATAATAATTTTAGCTTTGTATAATATATTGCCTCTATGGAAACTGTTCAACTCTGCCCTTGCAGTGCAAAGCAGCCACAGACAATAGATAAGTGAAGAAAATTTTGGTTACACAAATACAGGAGACTGGATTTAGCCCACAGGTATGGTCTGCCCACCTCTGATCTTCACTCACTATTTCTGTGTATGTTCTACTTTTTGTTCTGTGATAAATCCCTTATAATTCTTCATATTGAAAAGCACATATCCCAGTTTCCTGAGTAATACAATATAGCTAATTATCTTTTCATAAACCCTAGTAGTTTATCACTAACAAGATTTTAAAAGGACAAAAATCATACATATGGTGACAAATATGTAAAAGGGTATGTGTGTCTTTAAAATCACTTTTATTCTCTGATAGTATACATTCAAGAAAGAAGAGGGCATGAGCAGTAGCCAGTGATGCAACAGTGTCCAGAAGATGACAAATTAAAAACAGCCATTGGATTTGGCAATTATGAAGGGATTGGGGACCTTCAAAAAAGCAGTTTCAATAGAATCATTGGGGCAGAAACTAAAATGCAAAATATTTAGGGCTGATAATAATGAGTTATACGAGCTCTTCTCATATGAAGCATAGGCTAATTTTAAATGCACTCAACCAAAATATTATCTTTACTTAAACACACTTCCAGATCATTTTAAACTATTTTAAATAAAAGGTATCACCAAGGTAGGTCTACTTTGCATTGTGGTTTTTCCTATGTGCATATAGTTATTGATTAAATTTCCTATGCTGCACTTGAATTCAAAGCTGTGACCTGTGACCTCAAAATGACTTTCTGACAATAATGGTTAGAATGGCGGGTGCACAGCAAAAATTAACTGAAATCTCTCTGTAGCAAAGTCAATGATTCTTTTTCCCAAAGAGAGAATCCAGTTGTACATTTTTTAAAGCCTTTCATTCACATATTTCCTTAATCCATTTCATTTGCTAGTCACAAATGTAAGCATATGTCAAGCTTTTATAGTAATCCATAAAAGAAAGTAATAACAGTATTTATACTTAATTATTTTGTCATAACAATTGGCATTTTAACTTGGACTGTTAAAAAAAACACCTCAATAGAATAGAAAACAGTTACAAACTTTGATTTACACTGTGCGGAAACAAAATAGAATTTTCAACTTGGATATGGGAATATAAACAATTATAAAGAAACATTAAAACATTGCTCATATATTTATCTTGATTATAGTCCCTTTGTTCCAGTGAATATTAGCATTTTAAAAGCATTTGATATTATTGAAGTCAATTTGATTACCTCATCTGGAACGTATAGGCTTCCCATTTCTGCCACCCAAAATTCAAAAGTGAAAATGTTAGCCTATTTTGACTATTGAGGTTGGATATGAAATATGATTTCTTTATCTCTTTCTGCTCATCCTGATCCCTCCCCGAGCTTCCTAACTCTCCGTTTTAGCTCAATACTATAGAATGTCACATGGTTGATGGATTCCTGTTTTCTGAGTCTTATAAAGAAATGTAATATAAATTTAATATAAACACCAGTCATAAACAAATTTAATATAAACTTTGCCTTTCTATGGGAAAAGAAATGATAGACTATAAAGATATATGATGGCAATTTTATTCTTATTTGGAAATATTGTAGAATATATCCAAGGAATTAAATTACACCTAAATATTTGTTCATTGTGTCCTTTTATTCTTTAACGATTTAGTAAGTGTTTGCAACATATTGGAAAAGTGTAAGTAACTCATGACTCAAAAATAAATAGATGAGAGCTTCTATTATGTTTTAACACATTTAAAGGGTGACAAATTTTTTTTCTAAAAATGGTAAGCCAATGTGATAAGTTAATTATTAGAGGTAGAAGCAAGTGTCTATGGGAGAATAGAAGATGAAGCCTAAATTTGTTCAGACAACTTGACAAATTACTAAAGTGCCTTTGTGTGTGTGGTGTGTGCGTGTGGGTGTATACAAAGATATACAGATATATTCTAATGTATGTGTATGTACTCATATATACATAAGTTTTTTGTATGTGTGTATATATACATATATACATGTATACATACATATGCACACACACGCACTATATGTGTGTCTGTTTAGTGCGTGTGTATATATACATATATACACACATATATGTGTATATATGTATATATGTATAGTGCATGTGTATACACACACACACACACACACATAAATGTTATTTTTAACTAATTTCAAAGGTATTTATTTGCTCTAAAGCCAGAGGAGCATTACTGTTGCAGGATTCAATTTTTGCCCTTCTGATACTCAGGCCTACCACCAGTACCTAAAAAAACACTACACTAATCTACAAAAATAATGTACACTGTTTCCATATTACTAACAGATGAAAACGTTTGTACCTGAAAGTAATACTTGATTTTTTTTTTTTTTTTTTTTGGCCGTTTCTGGTTAAGGCTGCTCTCTTCAGCTTCCCAATGACTAGCAATGCTTTATATTATAGCCAACTAATCTAAGATGCTAGAAATGGACAAACCACATGTTGCCTATTTTGGTTGTTTCTGAGCAGTTACTACCTGTGTAGAAAAATTCAAAGTGCTAAACAATAGTGTCCCTTTATGGCCTGGTACCACACTGGAGCATGTCACAAGTTCCCAAGGGTGGTGACTCCTCCGTCTACTAGCGGGTACTATGAGAGTTCTTCACACAGCACAGACCTCAGTTACTAACACCTAAATATTAAAACCCGTGGGCTTTTCATTCTCTATATTTCATGCCTAGTTCTTTGGTAAGATCCACACCAGGTGCACATACACTAACATGTTAGAATATATATATTTATAGGAAGCAAGGGGAGAAATCATATATATAAATATATATATATATATATATATATATATATATATATATAGTCTTAAAAGCAAGGCTGAGGTTTCTGTATCAAGACAATTTCTCCAGCCCACCCATCCCCAGTCTGAAGCAGAGTGATGACAGCCAATTGTCTATGTCTGTGTGTAGAAAGAGATTTGTATACCACAGGAAAGGAACTCCAAAGTTATAAATCTTGAAGCATATGTGGGAGCTGCTATCCAGCTGCCATTGTCCCCTCTTAAGAGAAAAAGAGAAGCTTTGCCTCTCAAAAGTATCACAATTTGGGAACGTAATGTAAACTGGAATTTGGAATGTATGTGAATGTCTCCAAGGTTTCATTCCCCTTTGAAGCAAAAGCACGTAGCTCTAGGGAGATATATCTTTGTATTTCTGAAATTGCTATCTATCCAGTTATGCTTTAACTTTCAAAGCATATCCTTTAACCCACTTTCCAGTTTTCTTTGCTTAGAATACCCTAGCATAGGGAAATATGAAAACATTTTCTCTATACTTCTACATGTTTGAGGAAATGCTTTCTTATAGAGATGACATTTCCTTCTAGGTTGGATACCTATGAATTTACCAAACAAAAGGTAAACCTATTCCTGGCAGAGGGACAGAAGCATAATGATTTGGCAGTAGGAAAGAACATGGCAGAACTCACATCAGGTGTTTCATAGTTGTTATTTCTGGGAAATGGAATGTGAGGATGAAGTGGAAATTTAACCGTATCTTTTCAATTTTACTCTACTTGAATTATCTGAATTATTTCCATAATAAACTTCAAGTAAAACAACAGCAACAACAATAACAACAAAAAACAAAAAACAGCACACTGTGGTCCAGGACACACACATCATCGCATCAGGCATTCACTGAAGATGTAGCAGAACAACAAAAAGCTGATCACAGATCATGAGAATTTGTAGGCCTTGCCCAGCAATTTGGACTTCATTCTATGGGTAGAGAGATCTCCTGAAAGTTTTCCAGAAAGGAGTGATGAAATCATGTTCAAGCTTTAGAACCATTGCTCTGGCAGAACCAGAATGAATGGATGAAGATGAGGGGGTTGGAAGCAAGAGGAGAAATTTAGAGTTTCAGTGCCAGACTGACATATTCAAATAATAGTAGTAGGAGCAGAGCAAATCCACAAGCAGGCCTTAGTGAGTGATGGGACATGTGAATCACTGGACAGTGGGAATCAGGAAAACTCCTGGGCTTCTCCTTTGAACAATTGGGTAGGTGATGGTGCTATTTACTCAAAAGGGGAATATAGATATTTTGTTTTTGAAGTGGAGAAGATAATGGATTTATTTTTTTACATCCTAAATCTGAGCTCTCTATGAAATATCATAAGGAAGATATCCAATAGGACCATGAAAAAATAGGCATTAAAGTCATTGAAAATTAGTTATGCATTCTAGAAGGGAGAATCTAGAGAGGAAGAAGGAATAAATATACAGAAACACACAACTACCTGTCACACAGCATTTAAAATCTGAAGTTCTGTGGCTATTGGCACTGGTCCAGCAGCTCAACAATGACAGATTCAGTATCTCTATGATTTTTTTAGGCTGTGCCTTCATACTTGCCACCTCATTGTTCTCCCAGATAGCACAGCCACTTTCTTTTCTTTTTTTTTTTTTTTTGAAGATGGGGTTTCACCATGTTGGCCAGGCTGGTTTTGAACTCCTGACCTCATGTGATCCACCCACCTCAGCCTCCCAAAGCGCTACGTTTACAGGCATGAGCCACCGCGCCCGGCTCCACAGCCACTTTCACCACAGGAAGAAAGGGTAGGGACTTGTTTCAGTATTGTCTATCTCCTTTCATCGGAAAGAAAAAGCTTCTTCAGAATCTCCAGAAGTTTTTCACTTGTACCTCACCAGTCAGAACTGTGTAACATACCAACACATACCTGTGAATGGAGCTGGAAAACTGTTACTTGGGCAAATTATTGTCAGAATATAATAAGGATTATGACAGCATAAAAAGGGGCTGAGTGGTTAATTAGTAGCAACGTCAGTGGCTGCACAGGAGATTTTAAGCAGGAAAGTGAGTTCAGCAATATTATACGCCATAGTGTTCATCGCATCATCGGGATTTTCCAGAGCCAGGGTAATTCGTTTTCAGATTAAAATTCGTTTTCAGATTATTTGTTTAAAACAAAGTATATTTGAAAAAAATAAAAGTATTATTAATTAGTAAAAAAATTTCAATGCTGAACTCCCCCTTATAATAACCATCAGATCTCCGGAGACTGACTTACTAACAGTAATACTACTATTAGAAGTAACATTGTAATAAGCAGAGGCTGCACTATCTACTGCAATGTGGGACTGGCTCTCAGCCAATGAGAAGTACAAACAAACCAGATGTATCACTTCCTTCTGCCATCAGCTCTTCTGAGGACATGGTATAGCAAAGGCTTCAGATTGCAACACAACTTTAGAGGTAGGATTTTGAGGATAAAGGAAACAAGTTTTCTTTCTAAAGAAAGGGCAGGGAGTGAGGGAGAGAGACACACACACACACAGAGAGAGAGAGAGAGAAATGGAGAGAGAGACAACTATGGAAAGTGGCTGAGGGCTGCCCCTCTTCCAAGCACTTGTCCTATTCATATATTCAGAAAAAGGCTAGGCTCAGCTGAGAACAAATAAGAAGATATTTAAACCAGTGGTATTTTTTTGGCCAATTTCCAAGTTAATTAATACTTGACCATACTGAAAACTAACTTTTGGATTTGGTTAGTAGAATGCCTTGGAGTTAGAGAGACGGAATACAGAAGGTTGAGAAGTAATTTGTCAAGGTACGGAATTGAGACTACTCTTTCTGATCTTGGCTTGGTGGGAAAAGAAAGGTAGATGGAGAGTAATGAACTATTGAAAGATGACTTTTTTTGTTTGTTTGTTTTCAAAATGTGAGCAACTTGATTGTATTTAAAGATTTAGGGCAGCTAGAGAAGCGGGTTAATGATCTAACAGAAAGTTTGCAATTAAAAGAGAGGAGAACTGAACCCATCCTCAGGCAGGGTGATGATAGAAAGTGAGAGAAACCAGACAAAGTAAAGTAGTTCACTAGATTCTAGCACTTTTAATTCATTAATTTGTCATTTATCAATAATCTTCTACATTCTGTTTCCTGATACTGGGCTTTCAAAATTATAGAAACTACAAGGGTATTATAGATTTTGATTTTAAAATGATTTATCCACAGAAAAATTTTTATGTTATTTCTGTCACTGCTTTTCCAACTTTGACTATTCTATTAGTCCATTCTCACACTGCTATACCAAACTACCTAAGACTGGGAAATTTATGAAGAAAAGAGGTTTAATTAACTGACATTTCTGCGTGCTTAACAGGAAGCATGAAATACCATCCACACATCTACATTAGCACCTGCCAAATGGCAGGCACTGTGCAAGAACAGCTGATATACAACTGAGTAGGGAAGCCTGCTAATTCAACCATCCAGAGCAATGCACACTCAGGCAACCACCTGCTGCTGGGCAAGAGTCAGTTCTTATCATGCACCATGGTGCTTCTCACTTACCTGTCATGAAATCTCCCTTTCTGGAATCTTTTTCTGTTTCACTCTTTGACACCTTAGAAACTCCTATTGCTTAAACTGTGGGGGTAGGGGGAGGATGACAGTGGGGGTGGTGGGAAGGACAAGGGGGGACTTAAATGGAGGCGGGGCAGAGGGTGCAGTGAGCTGGATAAACAACAACAACAACAAAACTATTGAGTTTTTTCCTGAGAACCATATTTTATGACTCCAATCAATGCCAAGAGCTTCTTCCTTTCTCCAGGTGAGTTCCTTGTTCGTATCTCTAACATGGCATTAATTCGATTGTCCTGAGATTTGTTAATGCCTATGTTACCTCCAAGTAATGGCAGCTTCCAGAGTATAGAAATTTTCGTCAATTTACTTTTTCAATAAGGGCTTACCAAACTTCTCGGGAAAAAGTGGGCTTGCATTAATACTTGCTGATTGGCTATAAGAGTGAACAAAAAAAAAACTTCTGTTTTTGCCTCTCATACCCTGATAAGTCTAATACGTTTAAAATTAGGTTTATATGTTAGTTCTTAAAAGATTTATTTGCTCACTTGCAGAAAGCAAATCAACAGATAGAATCTTTACTTGAGCTAGATCAAGTGGGTGCTTGTGATTTCTGGGTGCTCTTTTTACCAGGTGTGTTTTAGTGAAGAAAATTTGTTACATCTTTATCTTCTATAGTGTTATGGCACAGGACCTGATCCTGTATTTAAAGAATGACATTAATAGCTCTATCTAATAATGACATTAATAGCTTGGTGGCTCACATTGTAATCCCAGCACTTTAGGAGGCCAAGGTGGGCGGATGGATCATCTGAGGCCAGGAATTCCAAATCAGCGTGGCCAACATGGTAAAAACCCGTCTCTACTAAAAATACAAAAATTAGCTGGGTGTGGTGGCACATGCCTGTAATCCCAGCTACTTGGGAGGCTGAGGCCAGAGAATCACTTGAACCTGGGATGCAAATGTTGCAGTGAGCCATGATCATGCCATTGCACGCCAGCCTGAGCGACACAGTGAGACTCTGTCTCAAAAAAATATTAAAAAGATATTTGTTTTGGAAAAAATTTTTAAAAGTTCTAATTTTAAATGAGAGTATACATTTATAGGAGCAGCTATAAAATCATTTTCACCACAAAATCCTTTCTTTGTTCTTTTGTTTTCCTATTTTCTCGTCACTTCTTATATTAGAATGATTATAGTAACCCTCTCCAATTTTTAAAGTAACTTTTTCACATTAAACTTCTGTAATGGCAACTTTTTGAAAGAAGTGATCATTGGAATCTTACAATATGTTTCTAAAACTTATTTTCTGAGATTTACAAGGAATAAGGACACATCCAAAGCTCTGACATCTAAAATAATAAAACCAAATAAACTGTTCAATAAAGAAACATAATAAGTAAATCGTCTTTGAAAAACTGACCTTTTTCCAAAATTGCCTGATTTGGGGCTACTTTGTAACATCACATTTGTAAACATTTTATGGGACGAGTGTTCCAGCTAACAAGCTTTGGAAAAGTATCTTATTATAATGCAAGAAGAAAACCTTCCAGGCAATTTTGACTTCTTAATTGAGAACTTCAAAATCTTTATGCCATCTAAACTTGTTTATTTTAATGTTGCTTTTGATAATCAGATAAATGACTTAATTATGCTTCTTTGAATTAAGTCAAATAATTTCCTTCTAGTTTTAATCAGTGATTCCCATACAATGATTCCTTTATGCATTTTTAAAAGGTTTTTATGTGTTATTCTAAGATTTTATCTCAGTTGCTTAGCTATGTCTTCTTCCACTGATGAATTTTCTATGTTCATATTAATGAAATATTTCCAAGGAACTGTATTGGATGTGGTTTAATATTCAAATGAGTAGCAAATGTGGTTCAGTCAGAAATGAATAATTTATTTTTTAAGAACTTACTTTTGACCAACTAGCTCTCTGGGGATTTAGTATAGTGACTATAAATATAAATATTCTTAAAAAAGCTGGCAAGTTTTTGTCACATTAACTTGTCTGAACAAGAAAATTACCTCTTTTTCTTTTCTTGTTTCTACTTCCAATCATTGGTAGGATCTAATTAGGCATCTTTATTCAACACTAACAACATGCTTTTAAATGCTCTTCTATTTTTAAGTAAGGTTACTGAGTTCTCAGTCACAGCTATGAAGCACAGAGGAATTTCCATTCTGTTGTAAGCCNAAAAAAAAAAAAAAAAAAAAAACAGCCTGTACTCCATTTCGTTGGGTGAAATCAGGGTATTTCTTAAGTAATAGGCTTAGAATTGTGAATTTTAAAATTAAAAAAAAATAGACTTCAGAAAATTATAGAAAACTGCATTTGTAAAAACTCTCCAGAGAACCATAGTTAGTATGTTCAGAAATAGGGTGGCCTGCTGAAAGGAGTGAAGTCTTTTAATACTTGGAGGTTCATTTTTGTTTTAATATCATGAAACAATGATCTTGTGTAGAAATCTTCCATACACTCCAAAATTAGGAGAATTTTACCCATGCTGTGTACACCTTTTCCTTTGTAACAACTAGATACAGGCTTGAGTATAATAAGCTCTCTCAAGAAATTGTGCTGCTGCTATTCACTGGGAGGGAATGTGATGGGGTTTTTGCTCCAAGAGTTAATTTCTCTAAGGGTGTGAAAAAGTAGACAATTACAGCTCAGGCATGGAATGATGGATTCTGTGTTTAAAGTATCATGATTTACAATTGGTTTGAGCCCCTTGAACAACAAAAAAACCTTTGATTATAGCCAGGAATAAAGAGGAAGTTTAAATAAATTTTATTTTGACAAAGGAAATTCTGAGATGGACACATAGCAAAGGGAGTCAATCAGAAGATATTTGTGGAAAATGTTGTATATCCAGCTATGCTTCTCTTTCATGTGACTTTTTTTTTTTTTTTTTTTTTTTTTTTTTTTTTTTTTTTTTTTTTTTTTTTTTTGAGATGGATTCTTGTTCTGTTGCCCAGGCTGGAGTGCAGTGCGGCGATGTCAGCTCACTGCAATCTCTGCCTCCTGGGTTCAAGCGATTCTCCTGCCTTATCCTCCTGAATAGCTGGAATTACAGTCATGCACCACTATGCCTGGCTAATTTTTGTATTCTTAGTAGAAACGGGGTTTCACCATGATGGTCAGGCTGGGCTTGAACTCCTGACCTTGTGATTTGCCTGCCTCAGCCTCCCAAAGTGCTGGGATTACAGACATGAGCCACCATCCCCTGTAAGACAGAAACCTTAACAGAATATAATGTGACAGTGCTAGATAGTAACTGGGGACCCCCATAACTCAGAATTTAGAGAGTAGTTTTTGCTAGACTCAACACATTTCAGTTTTACAAAATTAGCACCAGATTTTAGTAGGGTAAAGATATACATTAAAATAGTACATAAATCTATTGCCAATAGCAGTGACTTTGGGAACTTTTAAATAAAGAGTTCCATTATGCCAAATCAGCATCTGATATGAAATATAGAGATTTGTGGTTCTTCCAAAGAGTCTATTAACGGTTCAAGACAGTCTGTTTATCTTTTTAGTGCCCACCAAGTGTGTGTTGAGTAAAGAAATAAGAGGAGTAACTTCTCATCTTGTAAACCTTAATTTGCAACAGGTGACCCCAAGCTCGTAAACATTATTTCTTTCATTTCAATACCAGCCTAGAAACATTTTAAGCTTTTGATCTATTTATTGTAAATGATGGGATGCAATGCCACTTTGTATTTGCACAATGATTAGGGATAAAATAGGTTTTCCAAACTATAATTAGGTAAAGAGAAAGAGGTCTTTTCCCCCTTCCATCTAATAAATAATTAGAGACCCAGACCCACATTAATAAGAGTTCCCACAGGATCTTATTTTAATCTCTGGCAAACAACTTGCTTGAATTCTAAGGAAGTAATCTGCTAGGTATTAATAGTTCATGTTATGCTTTTGTTAAAAAGACTACCACTACCACCACCACCAAAAAAAAAAAAAAAAAAAAAACCCTGTATAACTATCATTAAAATACACATTCAGAAAAGACCGACTCAGTGGCATACTTCAGAACTGTAGAAGAAAGAAAAATGAAAATCTTAAAGGCTGGCCTTTTTCAGGTGCAGTCTAGCTCAGTAGTATAGACAGTATAGTACTTAGCAATTCTCAAAGCATTTCTTTTGGTTCCTATTGTATCGCTTAAACCTAATTTCATTTGACCAGAGTCTTGATCCATGGTCTGTAACGTGATGCAATGTGAGAATGCTAAATGTGTGTCATGTGGAAAACATCTGATGTTGTATTGTGCATTGCAATAAAAGTACTAAAGGTTAGAGCCATGAGAACCAAAGACACTAAAATCTATAATTGGCATTTGTGGAAATTGTTCTAAGAACATTTAGCCATTTTAATCCGGTTTTCTTTCTTTATGGTCCTTAACGAAGAGGGGAATATACACAGAGGCTTTCCAATCCAATCTCCCTTATTAGAGAATAGAAACCAGATCCATGGATTATCTCAAATATAAATCTTATTCAACATACAATAAATGAGACATGTATATTCACAATGAATTTTTGTCAACTTGTGTCTTCAAAAGAGATTTCAGATTGTCTTTGGCTGCAAAACAATTACGTGTTGACTTTTGGTTGCATTTTGTTCTGAAAGATTTTATCAAAATGATATTCGTATAGAGGGCTACTTTGTAAATAATACTAAAATGGCAGAATTTGTCAGACTGGAGTTACAAATGTTTTGATATTACTTTATTCAGTTTTAACATAGTTTTGCATTTGAGAGGTAACCAGAAGATGTGCAGCTGATCTATTTTATTGGCATCTGTGTATTGTCAAAGTAGATATGTTAATAATGCATTCATTCAGGCAACTTTCCATTAGATACTGTTTTGGAGTCTTTGTAATTGCCTTTAAAGCTACTTAACTACAAGAAAACTGGCATCATTACTTGAGAGAACATTTGAGCTTTATCCCCAAAAAGAAGACATTATCTGTGTCTTAAGTTTACTCATCCATCTTTTCTTTTTTTTTTTTTTCCTTTATTCTTCATAGATAATAGATGTGTTCTAAACACTACTTGGCTATTAAAAAAATCTCTGCCCTTAGAAATTCGAGATATTCCACATATGCTGCAGATACTGAAGAAAATTACAGTTTAGATGAGTCTAGATTGTTATATACATACATACATACATACATATATATATATATATATATATATATATATATATATATATCAGAGAACAAATATCACCTAATGTGCTAGAGCAAGAAATAAAATTCATGAATGAATAAATTAACTCTTGTGTACACTTCAAATAAGCAAATTGGTTGTTTACCTAGCATCTTGAGCCCTCTCTGCAGACCACTAATGATCATTAAAAACGAAACAGTTGAGCTATCATGTGAATCTGTTTTCATTTCTGACTTCTGTGACTGAGCTCAGAGGTTGTGTGTACTTAAATCTGCCTGTAGGGTCTCTTTGAATTGCTTAAGGGGATGGCCACTGGCAAGCGCTGCCCCACATTAACTGACTGTAGCAAATCCTTTTGAATAACTAACATTCTTCACTTGAAAGTCATGTCTACTCTCATGAAAATGTGCTAACCTCACACTGTAGTTTAGTTCAAGGATGTTAGAGTGAAATCACTGCCACATTTCCATTAGTATTCATCCATTTTCTGTGTGTTTTTCCTTAAAAGGTGGATTTGAAGAGCCATTAACCCTGTCGATGTGAAGGTGATAGATATCTGACATAAGTTTTGTAGCCACAGAGGAGGCTGGTTAGCAGATTGTTGCTGTATAATTACTTTGTTTTCATTACTAACTCCATAAATCTTTTACAAATAATCTATTCAACATTTCTTCATAAAAGGTAGCCTGAAGAAAAGCCCCACTATCACTGGGCATAATGGCTCATGCCTGCAATTCTGGCTCTTTGAGAGGCCAAAGTGGGTGGATCTCAAGGTCAGATGTTCTGGACCAGTCTGGCCAAGATGGTGAAACCCAGTCTCTAATAAAAATTCAAAAATTAGCTGAGCATGGTGTCAGCTGCCTGTAATCCCAGCTTCTTGGGAGGCTGAAGCAGAGAACTGATTGAATTCAGGAGGTGGAGGTTGCAGTCAGCCAAGGTCGCACCACTGCACTCCAGCCTGGGTGACACAGTGAGACAGTGTCTCAAAAAAAAAAAAAAATTGCCCCCACTATCTACCTGAGAGTCTGGGAGAGTGTAAATGTATTATGTATTTGCATAATGAAGTATCAGCTGCATTTGGTGCTTTAGGTAGGTGATCAGACTGAATACATCAGTTTTATTTTTAAAAAGGGAATATGAACACAAGGTAAGAATTTTGATATTCCTCTGAAACCCATGAACTCACTCTACAGCCAGCTTTAAAAAAGAACCTCTGCAATTGCAATCAAAAGAATCAAAAGCAAAACCTCCTGATGTGAAGAGCTTTACTGGCTGTGCAAGATTTACTTGGCCATAACCAAGATTTGCAGGTAGCATAGAGGATCACAAAACTATTTTTTAATCTCCTACCCCAATGATTTCAAAACGGAAACCCCTTAGATATTATTTACCAATATGAATATTTTGCAGCTCCTATACATGTTTATTTCTGACTACCAAGGCTTAAATTTCAACTGATATAAGCATCACATGCATCAGATATGATGCTTGTAATTCTGGCCTGTTCATTTTACCAGGATTGCATAACCTGCTCAAACTGGATGGTAGCCCATCATTCCCTAAAGAAATGAGTGAATAAATGATGTATATATGTGTCTACCATAGACTGGATTACCTTTATAATGACTCTATATGGAAACATTAACCCACAACAGATCTCTGCTAAAGGATTTCTGTGACATCTGTCTACTTGTCACAGAAGCACAGATGAAACCTGAGGTCCTGTGAGAACAGCTATTGCTGCCATCCAGCTTAGCATCAGAAAACAGAGTAGATCATGTAATGCTAGCACAACTAAGAAACCAGGATTCCTATCATCCTAACCGATGAATTTGACATTTGACATTATCCTCTACTTAAATCTAAGTGGTTAGGATAAACCATAGTTTCATCAAATTATGTGTCTATTGCTACTGTTATTTTGACATATCCTCAAAATAACTGTCTTCACCCTTTTGTAGTTGAAAGATAGTGTTTTTCTCAATTTTCATCTTGGAACAAATTACTAAGGGAAAACCTAGGATGAGTGAGCTTAAAAATCTTAGGAACTTAGGACTGAGTGTTATTAAATTAAGAAAGCCTCTCTGTGATTAAAAATAAATAGTCACAGGGCATTAGAGATGTAGGTCTGAAGAGCTCTAATCTATTACAAAAACTTTCCCTCGGCGGCTTTGATTTGTGAGCAATGCTATTTTACGGGGAGAGGTATTGAACCTTTACATTTAGTGTTAGAGAAATGTAGGTTGAAATAATGTATCTGCAGTACAAAGGTCACATATTAAGGTCTTTATTCACTTGAAAACTGAAAATCATTGCCTGGAACATTTTACTTACTTTTATTGAAAATATTTTATTGGCTGTTTCTGTGGACATGTGTCCTTTCAAATGACACAAAATACAGAACTCAATACAGACACATTCATCAAAGCATGAACAAATTTTTCAAGCTTTGGTTCTTTTGGCTTTATTATATTACCCATCATTCCTTTAACTTCCTTTTAAATAAAATCACTTATGCATTCCCATGTAGCACCAGGAAATTCTACTGTTGTCCTATTTTGTTAATTTTAGAGATATAAAATTTAAGTAGGTTTATTTTTATATAGTTTGCTAAGGTTTTGCTCAACCTGATTTATGTGTACATACAACAGAAAATGCATAGCTTACACATAATAGAAAACACTAATTCATTGCTAACATGAACTGACAGAAGAAACAATTTGAATGTATACATTTGATTACTTTTTCAATGACCTAGACATCATAACAATATTTATGTTGCCACACAGAAATAAGAATGCTAAAGTGTTAGTGAAATAGAGTGTCTGTTTTTTTGTTTTTGTCTTTGTTTAAGAGATAGGGTCTGGCTCTGTCACCCAGGCTGGAGTGCAGTGGTGCAATCATCTTACCACTGTTCTGAACTCCTGGGCCCAAGTGATACTCCTGTCTCAGCCTCTCATGTCTAAGACCACACACACACATGCCACCACACCCTGCTAATCTTTTAATATTTTTTTCTTTTACTAGAAGTAATGTACTGCTATGTTGCCCAGGCCACTCTTAAACTCTTGGGCTCAACTAATCCTCCTGTGTCAGCTTCCCGAAGTGCTGGGATTACAGGTGTGAGCCCCTGCGCCTGGCCCATATTTATTTTAATTTTAACTCATTTATTTATTCAAATTTTAACTGACTTTATTGTCTTTTCTCCCTTTCTAAAAATTATTTTTTAGTTTATGTGGATTGATACATATCTTTTCAATGTAATGTAATTTAGAGACAGGATTTCACTCTTCCCCAGGCTGGTGTGCAGTTGGTACAATCACAGCTCCCTGCAGCCTTCAGTTCCTGGGTTCAAGTGGTCCTCCTGCCTCATCCTCCTGAGCAGTTATTCTCGTCCTCAGCAATATGAGAAACAGGGACTTTCAGAGGCATTTATGCTCTGAGTAGCTAGCACTACAGGCTCACACCACCATGCCTGGCTGACACCTGCATACTTTAAAGTAAAAAATACACCTGAATACTTATCATAAATTCATTCTGAATTTTGTTGTTAACATTTTTTTGTTAGAAACTTCCAATAAAATATGAGCATTTCTTTAGAAAAAAATGTGTTTGAAAATCACTTAACTTCTTAATTGAGAACTTATCAAATATGGGGCTACATAATAAAGTGGGACACTGTTATGGACTAAATATTTGGGTCCTCCCAAATATTCTTATGTTGAAACTCTAAAACCCAATGTAATGGAATTGGAAAATGGGCCTTTGATAGAAGATTAGGTATTAAGGACAGATGCCTCATCAATGTTATTGGTGCCCTTTTACAAGAGACTTCAGAGAGCTCCCTTACCCATTCAACCATGTGAGGATACAGCAAGAAGAGGGTTGTCCATGAACCAGGAAGAGGCCCTCGACAGACACTAAATTTGCTAGCATCTTGATCTTGAATTTTCCAGTCTCCTGAAATGTGAGAAAAAGAAACAAAATTCTATTGTGTACAAGCCACCCAGTTTGTGATATTGTATTAAAACAGCCTAAATGAACTGAGACAGGACACAAGATTGGTTATGGGTGTTGGTAGCATTAATACAAAGAAATAATATTTGCCATTTATTGGATACCCATGTAGAAAAAGTCTGGAAGCCTTCATCCTCAGGAATATGAGAAACCTGAACTTTCAGAGGCATTTATTTGCTGAAAGGGAAAACAAAAACAAAAACAAAAGCAATAAAAAGAAGAGATGGAAATAATTCTTACTCGGTACAGATTTACATACCTCACAAGTGTGCCCTAGGCAGAAATTATTTTTAATTTTTGTTTGTTAAAGGAGCAATAGACTAGAGTACTATAAAATTAAAATTTATATTTAGAGTCAAATTAGTCATTCAGGTAAAAGAATGAGGTTAAAAATAATTTAGCTTTTCAGTTAAAATCCAGATGTGGGAGAATAGGGATTTGCCCACTCTCTTTTGCAAAGCCTGCCACTGAAATTGGGAAAGGTTAAAAGTATTGGAATTTATAATTCTAGCCATCAGGAGCATTTTGTTTGTCAACTAGATTTCTTAGCGCAACGATCAAATTCTGATAATATGGCAATTAGTTACTAATTTCTTATTGTCCACTATGACACAAAAAAATATCCGAAGTAGTATATCAAAATGCCTTTTTAAAGTGCATATACGTGATTTGACAAAATCCAAGATTTTTCTAAATTCTGGCATAAATTCTTAAACAATTTGAGTTCCTTAAGGTGAGTCAAGGTGCTTGTCTACAATCAGCCAGGAGAGCTTACAGCTTCCATTTACCTATAGTATAAATGCTTACCTTTAATAAAAAATCAACCTGGGATCTCAAGTTTCTTCATTGATATCTAAAATCTAAAATCTCTCAACTATTTCAACTGTAAAATTACAAAGTTTTTACAAAGTTTCCTAACTTTTACATAAAACATTTTTCTTAACTTTTGAAGTATTCATATTTTATACATTACCTGGGCTTCTGTGATAAGAGAAATAAACACATTTTAATATGCTTTCTATCTGTTCCTTCCCATTAATTATAAAGTAGCGTATTTCTGATGAGTCTTTTGACTCTTGAATTTCATTCCCTTCATAATAGACAGAATTGTCATTGTGATATATTTGTAGTCAGAAGTAGTTTTCAATTTATTAAGTTCCTTCACTACACTACATTCCTCTCTGAATCTGATTACTTCCTGCATTATCTACACATTTATTTCATCTTCTTATGACCAACCTGATTCTGTTGTGTGGCTTTTCATCTTTCATCTTCAAAGCTCGATTCTGGATCATATATGCCTGTCTAAAGTTAGTTGCTGGTATAAACTTCAAATGCAAAACTTTGGTTTAAAAAATTCCAGCTAAGTTTTATCATTCCTAAAAATGTACAACTGTTTCTACCACACTATTCTTTTTATTGTTATGATCACAAGGCTGAATGGAGAAGCAGGCTGTTTTCATTTCAATCATGCTAACAATTCAGGAAAATTAGGCTTTGATCTTTGGGAAGAAGATTTGGGACACCCAGTGCGTTACAATTGGCTTTGGAGATTTATTTTACAAGAAACTTGCATTTATGTTTCAGAATGTGTTTTATATTCATTACCAAGGGGCAGAGTTGAGGTAGGAAGTCATTCTACTGTCATCCATGAATAAATCAGGTTTAAGTGATTTGAAAAGACTTAGGTGGGACTTGTGTGACTGAATAAAATAGGTTGCCAGGTTACTAGTAATGCCCCTGGAAATGTTTCCTAAAAATTGAAGTCAGGAAAGACTAAACCAACTGTGAATTAGGAACAGAGCAAATGAAGTAGGAGGAAATAATTCTGAGGGTCTTGTCATAGGGTTGACCACAGGTTTATCCAAGAGGGAGATCTTAGATGGAAAACTCTGTACTTTTTAAACAGCTTGATTGAGGAACAGTTTACTTACCATAAAGTCCGCTAGCTTAAAGTATACAATCCTAGTGGGTTTTAGCACATTTACAGAATTATGCAACCATTGTCATAAACTAATGTTAGAATATATTACCTAAATAAAACCCAGTGTTTATTAGCACTCACTACCCGTTCTCTCTCACTGCACCCTCAGGCTGGCCCCTGGGTCAATCACTGATCTACATTCTATAGTCACAGATTTGTCTATTCTGGACATTTCGTGTAAATGGAAGCATACCATGTGTGATCTTTTGTGAATGGCTTATTTTTGAGGTTTATCAGTACTTCACTGCTTTTTGTTACTGAATAGTGTTTCATTGTATGACTATGTCACATTTTGGTTATCAGTTTATCAGTTAATAGGCCTTGGATTGCTTCCATCTTTTGTCTATGATTAATAATGCTGCTATGAACATTAGACAAAATACTTTTCACATTTAAGGTAATTTTTTTGCTTATGTACATAATTTATCTTCCTTCCTCCCTCCCTCCCTCCCTCCTTTCTTTTCTTTTTTCTTTTTTCTTTCCTTTCTTCCTTCCTCCCTCTCTCCCTCCCTCTCTTGTCCCTCCCTCCCTCTCTCTCTTTCTCTCTTTTTTCTCTTTTTCTTCTTTCTTTCTTTCTTTCCTTCCTTCCTTCCTTTCTTTCTTTCT
>NW_016107322.1:8511849-8530989 GCF_001604975.1 Cebus imitator
TTCTTTCTTTCTTTCTTTCTTTCTTTCTTTCCTTCTCTCTCTCTCTCTTTTTCCCTCCCTCCCTCCCTCCCTTCCTTCCTTCCTTACTTCTCTTTTCCTTTCTTTCAGACGGCATCTCATCCTGTCACCCAGGCTGGAATGCAATGTAGCAATCTCAGCTCACTGCAACCTCAGCCTCCTGGGTTCAAGCAATTCTGCCTCAGCCTCCCCATTAGCAAGGACTACAGGTGCACACCACCACACCTGGCTAATTTTTTGTATTTTAGTAGAGATGGGGTTTCACTGTGTTGCCCAGGCTGGTTGCTAACTCCTGAGCTCAGGCAATCCACCCACCTCGGCCTCCCAAAGTGCTGGGATTACAGGCATGAGCCACCACACCTGGCTATATTACCTTCTTATGATTGAAGTATGGAAAATAAAACTATATATATTTTGTCAGAAAATAGCACTGCTTCTAATTTTACACACAAAAATTAGAATATGACTAATTTTAAAGGTGAAAATATATAAATGTGTGTAAATGTGTGTGTCAGTACATTATTCCTTGTGTTATACAATTTTTCTATTTGAATGGAAAAGACAAAGATTGTAGTTATCAGAATTATTCTTTTAAAACTATGTATTATGATAATATACATTCATATCACATCATTTTTGAAATAACATATGCTATTAAGATGTTTCTATCAACTGATTAAATGCCAATTTCATATGTAAAGAAGAAATAAATATTATTTTTTTAAATGTATTTATTTCCTTTTATGTGCATAGAAAATGTGGGAGATAAAATATGAGTAATGCACCATTTTTTGGGGGAAAATCCATAAACAAAAGTGACAAGATGATTTTCTGGCTTTATTTAAACTTTGACTCTTCCTTGAAGACAATAACGTTCCAGGAAGGTCCTTGTGCAGAGGCAGCACAGCTTCCTTACTGTCTTCTCACCCGGGGATGGAACTGGCATCTCCCAGCATCCCCTTTTAAGTCTAGGCCCCGCCCACTTTTGTTCTCTTGCAAAATTCTTTTTCTCCCTTTTTGTCCATGTCTTCCAATGCTAATACTAAAGCCCCATAGCTACTTATTTTATTGTTTACTGACTTATTTTCCCATTCATCTGCATTCATTAAAGATTTTGATGTCTGGTTGACACGCTTTTCTCCTTCATCTGAAGTCTTGCCTTCATACTGCTATCAACAATATTTACACAGATTATAATTGTAACCTTCTATAGCAGTTTCTCTAAGTCTGAGTTGTCTATTAGCTGTATCCAAATCATCTGACTTGAGGGGGCAAATTCATGAATACCATACCTCTAAAATCAAAATCCCTAAAAGTAAAATCAGCAAGTTCTGCATTTTTCATAAGCTCTCCGAACTATGTTTAGACACATTAAAGTTTGAGAATGGCTGGTAGATGCTCTTCCTTACTATGCTCAGCAGTCACAGCATCCACACTGTCTGGTCATCCACTCCCAGGTAGACACTGCAGTCAATGGTTCTGCCTCTGACATAATGAATTCCACTCTTGGCACATAAACTTTTATAATTCCTATTATTTATATTTTCAGCTTTTGTCCTGAAATGTTTTAGCATTCCCCTGTGTTCATTTGCTTTTCCATCCAGCCCAAATAGCAATATCCAACACTTCAGTAGCTTCTTATCAGCACTCTAGATCCTCTTAAGCCACTGCACTCCAGCCGGGACAACAGATTGAAACTCTGTCTCAAAAAACGCTTAAAAGCTCACTCATATTTTCAATTCAGTATGCTCAGCAAACTATAATCTCGTGTTAATTCAACTACCATCTTGACTACTCTATTCACCCATCTCAGAACAGCTGGGAAATATTTCCACAAGTCTTCAGATTATTGACACTACTATATTTGTTATTCTGTCTACCCCATTTAATACACTGCTTACCAGCTAGTCAGCTCTCTGCTCTATTCTCTACAACAGATACTTCAGAAATTTATGATGCCAAGAATCCCATTTCACCAGCACTATTTCCTTTCAGAAGATGTTCTTGCTTCCTGTTTCATGCCTCCAGACTCCAATATCTGTTTGTTTACCAGATACATCCTCTAGAATTTCCAGAAACCACTCAAAGTTAAATGTGTCCATAGTAGGCTGAGTCATGGCCCCAAAGATCCCCCATCTTAATCTCTGCAACCTGTAAATATTACTTTATATGGAAAAATGGCCTTTGCAGATGTGATTATGTTAAAGATTTTGAGATAGGGAGATTATCTTTTATTATCCCGGTGGCCCTAAATACAATTGTAAGTGTCTTTAAGAGAGAGGCAGGGGATGATTCCATAGGCACAGAAAAGAAGTCAATGTGACTACCGAGGCAGAGGTTGGAGTATTATTTGGTTATAAGTCAGGGAATTCCAGCAGCCATCAGAAGCTTTAATAGAAGTGGCCAGTAACATGTTTTTCCCTAGAGTCTCTGCAGGGGACACATCCCTGCTGACAACTGGATATCAGCTCAGTGTACCTACTTCAGACTTCTGCCCTCCATAACTGTGAGAGAATAAAAGTTTGTTGTTTTAAACCACCAGGTTTGTGGTAATTTATTGTAGCACCCCGAAGGAACTAATGCAATGTCCAAGAAAATTTTTCAAAATTTCCACCTCTTTTGAAGTAAGAGACACAAACTTCTCTAAACATTTCTTTATTTTTATCCCCAATGTCTAACATGTCAAGTTCTGTTGATTCTATTTAATAAATCTCTCTCTAAATTATTTCTTCTTTTACAGGCCCACTGCCATTGTCCTTGCACAGATGACTTTTGATCTAGTCTTCTAGAATAGACTCTGAGGCAAACTAACCTAAATTCTTGTTATTTCAGAAATGATTCTGTTCTTTTTGTAAACACCGGTGGCTTTCAGTGACTAGGGGTAAGAAGTGATTATCCTTGTCTCTAAAAATTTTCTCTGGTTTGTTATAATGTAACATATGCGAGACCAAAAATCTGCTATATGTATAGATGCTTATTAGTAAGCAATAACAAAGTTTCATTTCATACATGTTCCTAAAACTCAACAGGCTTCTGCTGTCTTTCTGTAGGAACTCTATGGGAACCAGTCCTTGAGTCAACGAAGTGATATTTTGGCCTTTGGGATAGCCAAAGTTCTAGTTGGATCAAGTACAAGTATTCTTTGTTAAGTGAAAGAATGCAAGCCTCAGTGGAATTCTAGAGTGAGGGCACTTTTCTGAAGGTAGCAAACTCTTTAACTGTTCATTTTCCCTACAGTATTCACAGAGAAGCAATGAGCCTTTGGAATCTTTCTAGCTAAAGAAATATTCCTCATTTCCCCAATGAACATTAATGTCTAACATCCTTTAACTAAGCTAATTTGTGAAACTTGTGCTGTAGATTATGTCATATGTGAATTACTTATAAAGCTGTCTCTTGGATGTATGTTCCAGATTGGGTCCCTTCACATACTAAGAAACTATCATTAGAGTTACATGAAAGCTAACATCACACACGCATACATCCGTCTATTTTTTCTTAGTTAATTAAAGTAAATTACTTCAAAGAAAATTTGCAAAGACTCACTTCTCTTTGCTTGTTCTGTCTCTCCCTTCATATCCATTTCCATACTGTTTCCAGCCTGATCTTTTAAACAGTGTACCTGTCACTCATCTTAGAAGGCTGTCACACCTCCGGGGCATGTGCTGACCTCTGTCTGCCTGTTCAGTCTCATTTTGTTTTCCATACTCTTCATTTTTCAGAAATAGTTAATTATTGGTAGTTCTCAGAAAAAAAGGAGGCTATGATCTTTATAGGTATATTATTAACACTTTGCAATCCCCCAACTTGCTTACTGCAATTTTTTCATTCTGTAGATTTGTGTTCAAAATATTGATCCTCTTTGAAGTTTTCAAGTTTTTCTGTGTACCTTGGGCTCTCCTTTCTTTTTGTCTTCACTTTCCTGAGTATATAACCTTATAATTTACTGATACTGTTTTTCATGTCGAGTGAGTCCTCTCCACCCTCACCAGCTCTGTAAGATCCCCAGGGCGGTTTCCATGTCCACTTCGTATTCAGGAGTCTCACTCCTACCATTTTTCTGAACATGGACCTATTTCTTTTCTGAAATAGTCTTTTCCTAAAGTTAACTCTTACGATATCAGATGTTATTGCAACTTGTATTTTCCCAAGCCTTGTTTATTTGTGCCTAATTCATTTTTCAAAAATATCTAGCAAATATATAAAGAGTGAGGACATGAATTATAGAAGCAAGGAACATTTTTTTGTTCATTCGGAGGAAAAAACTATCTCTTGCAGCTGTGAAAAGGATGCTTATACAATTTTTAGGCCCTTTGTTTTCAGGAGTAGTAAAAGGGGTTCCAATGTGTTATTACAAAGTGAATTATTTATGACGGACATGTGTAAAACTAGAACTAATGTTCCCAATGATTGAGTCATTGCATTCTTTGAGCATTTCTTTGGTCTGTACTAATTTTAATCCTGAAGTAATGTCAAAATTAAATATTGATTTTCTTAACTGTTGCATATTTCACATTTTCATTGTCTCAAATAATATAAAATGCCAATATTTGTAATGTAGAAAAAGCCGATGAATACCTATTTCTCTTTTCATTATGTTTTACCTGCTAGAATCTAAGAATAAAGTTATTGAAGTCAGAAGATCTGGGTTCCAGACTTGAGGACACCACTTAGTTCTAAAATGATCTTAAGTAAGGAAACATAACAAACACAAAATGAGGAAAAAAGAAAGGAAGACGGAAGCATCAAAACTGAAATATTTGAAAAGCACTGATTTCTGATTTGTAGCCCTACTTGCTGCTCTAAATTCATTTTTGTTTATTTTTATTTGACCAATTTCTTTTGAGCAGTGTACTTTTATTTTCATTCACTCAACAAATATTTATTAAGCCCTACCATGTATTAGACTTTAATGTGCTGCAAATAAACACTAAAGAAAATGTGAGATATATGTGTATATGTATATATATATATATCTCACATACATATCTCTCTCACATTTTTATGGCTGAATAGTATTCCATTCCATATATATACATATAAATATGTAGTATTTCATTGCATATATGGAATTCACGTATATATATATATTCCATTACATATATGGAATTCCAGATATATATGCAATGGAATACTATGTATGTATTGTATGTATATATGTATTGTATGTATGGAATACTATGTGTGTATTGCATATATGTATTCATATATGCATGAATTATGTATATATATAATATATATGCATTCCATTCCATATATATATATATGAATATATAGTATTCCATTCCATATATATATATGCAATGGAACACTGCTCAGCCATTAAAAAGAATGAAATTCTGGTATTTCCAACAATGTGGATGGAACTGGAAGTCGTTATGTTATGTGAAATAAGCTGGGCACAGAAAGACAAATATTGCATGTTCTCACTCATATGTGGAAGCTAAAAAAGTTGGTCTTAGGGAGGCAGAGAGTAGAATGATAGATACAGAGGCTAGGAAATGTCAGGAAGGGGGCAGGAAACAGGTAGTGAAGAGAAACTGGTTAATGGGCACAAATATACAGTCAGATAAAAGAAAAAATGTCTAGTGTTTGATAGCATGGTAAGGCGATTATAGTTATCAACAGTGTATTATAGATTCCAAAATAGCTGAAAGAGCTGATGTGAAATGTCCTAACACAAATGACAAATGCTTGAGGTCATTTGGGTACTTAGGTGATGGATAACCTAAGTACCCTGATTTGATCATTAAACATTGTATGCAGGTATCAAAATACCACATATACTCATTAGATATGTTCAAATATTATATATTAATATTTATAAATGAAAAACACCAAAAAATGAAAGACAAGCCCACTGCTGGATACCAACACTACAACAAATATTCCTAGTTGTTGGCATGTGCTCTTCCTATAGAAGATATAAAATGTCTTTGCTATACCACAAACAAACAATTTTAGAAATATTTTAATTCTGTGTGCATGTGTGTGTGCAAGCCCTTTTGTTTTCCTGTACTGGTGTAATAATTGGGTTGTGTTGTTGCACCAAAATTAGTATTCATTGAGTCAGTTCATGTTTTGAAAAATAAACAAGAGTTTGGTTATGGTTAATTAAAATACTATGAAATAAATTTATTATACTTTCTGAAAATGGACCTATTTCTTTTCGTAAATAATCCTTTTCTTAAGTTAACTCTTATAATATCAGATGTTACTGCAAATTGTATTTTTCCAAGCCTTCTTTATTTGTTTTAAAACATTAGTAAATCATTACATTGCAATCTTCTTGTGTGAAAGTGTGTCTATGTTATTCAGTCCTGTCAGTTCTATAAAGCAGTTTTCACTGAGAACCATGATGCAAAAAATTCATATATTTCAATTATGTCCCCCTAGAGGCCAGTAATTATTGGAGAAACAGTTAACCGGTTTTATAGTCGACCATTGTCTAGAAGTTCATCCCTACAACCTACAGTCCAGTCACCCTGGATTGCAGCTTACAATGTGAATACAAACTAGAAATGATAATTTGACAGTAAAATCTGCTTATACAAAGATCTATTATTTACTGGTAAAAATAGGCCAAAAGGCATTTTGCTAAAAACATGTCCCCTTTTATTTTTTAAAAAGTCATTTTGGTTTATAGAGTAGCATTGGTTATTCTTTTCCTCTCCTCCTCCTTCTCTATCTCTCTGTTTCTCTCTGTCTCTGTCTCTATTTTTGTTCTTTTTTGGTACTTGTAACATATAATACTCTGAATAAATGTAGACTTTATTAGTGATTCAGTGATTATTTCTGTCTAAGTCATCAGTTTCAATCCTGATATACTAAAATCATAACATGCCCTGTCAGAGATTTGCTTATTACTTTGTTCATTATCCAGAGTCATTTTCAGTTCCAACATAACAGATTGAGCTCTGTAAATGGATTGTGGTTATAATACCAGAGTAACTGTCTTTTTTAACACAAATAAGTAAAATAATTACCAGGGTTTTCTAATTCTTTTCAAATGGAGCCAAATGCTAGGATATAGTAATAAAAAATCATGCTAGAAATTGATTCTGAAAACAACATGGGAATACTGTCTCCCCTTTTGCAATAATTCACCATTCTAATAGTTATACATGATTAAAACAAGATCATTTTGCAAACCTATGGCAGATGAAGTTTAATATACCCATACTTTTATTACTATCATAAGAATAAGCCATGAAAATATAAAACAATGAAAGGAATTAGAAGGTTTGGTATGTTTTAAGGCTTGTTTTCAATAATTATATTTATATTTAAGCATTCTGAATATGTCACTTTTTTCCTGTTTAGTACACATGTATTTCTTTTCTTTTTGTTTTTCTTTTTTTTTAGTTTTTTGAGATGGCATCTCACTCTGTTGCCCAACTTGGAGTGCAGTGGCACAATCTCAGCTCTCTGCAGCCTCTGCCTCCCATGTTTAAGCAATTCTCCTGCCTCAGCCTTATGAGTAGCTGGGATTACAGGCACATGCCACCACACCTGGCTAATTTTTGTTTCTTTAGCAGAGACGAGGTTTCGCCATGTTCGCCAGGCTGGTCTGGAACTCCTGACCTCAGGTGATCTGTCCACCTTAGCTTCCCAAAGTGCTGGGATTACAGGTGTGAGCCACTGCATCCAGCCTACACATGTATTTCTAAGACACTTCTATCAGTTTAGTATTGAGAGATTTGTAGCCTGGTATCTCACTTATTTTCTTAGTTTGGGAATATAAAACAAATATTTTGAAAAGCATCAACATTTATCTTCACCATCTATTAATATTATCCTTTCTGATCATTCCCCATTTCAGCATCTTCTACTTCTTACTGTCCTTCATTCTCCCACCTCCTATTTCACCTCCTGTTCCCTACCCAATTTTCCATGTCCAGGAAACACACCACATTGTGTTCCTCAGTTATCCCTTAACTTTCATTAAAATAGCAAAGGAAATCTACTAAGATAATTCAAATTGTTTCATGAAATTATAAGTATGTCTATTTTAACCAATATGACAACATTGTAATTCATATTTAGATTTCTCCATTTTAAATTGCCTTTATTTTTATGATTACTACACATTTTGAGTTCAGTGTTTAGTTTAATGAAATCTTTCCTTAATTCATAAATGCCAAGGGAAAGACATTGGGTATCACAGAACTTCTCATTGTTGTAGGATTTTAAGAATTCCTGGGAGGCTATTATGCATTTTCCCGGCAAATCATATTAGCATATCTTTGTGACTATATCCTGCTTTTCTATGTCAAACTCTCAATTCTGGGATACAAAATGATTTTTTAAGTTCTCACTCAATGGTAACTTACAGGAATACAGTCATAGTTAATATTACAACTGTCTGTTGCCTGGCATTGAATGATCAGGTTGAAAGAATTTTTCTATTGGATAGAATGGCAACTCTGTTACTGTATTTAGATCCTGCCTTTTATGAGGCTTATAAATGGAGGATCATTGAAAGAACTCTGCAATTAACTTTCACCTCTCTATTAACAAATCAAAGAGTTTGAACAAGACACCACTTTCTGGTACCTGTACAATTCACTCCAACACTTTGTGAACATAATTGTTATGAAAGAAAAATGGATGATGTCTTAAGAATTCATGGGGATGCTGTTTTGAGAAGATAAGATGTGGTTATGTAAAGACTTAAGGGAAATATCACATATTCCTGAAGTGTGAGTCATTAATTTGCTTAACAAATGTTTATTGATTATCTACTATGAGCCAATATTGCAACAGAAATGAGAAAATGCAACAAATTTCCATGCAGCCAGGCATGGGGTTTCATTTTTCAGAGCCCAGACTACTAGTTATATCACTCAGAAGTCATCTGATTTTTAAATACCATAATGAAATTATATGCCATTCATGGAAACTGGAAGGAAGGAATGATTTATCGTGACTTTGAAAAGCAGAGAAATTTTAACAAGAAAGTGACCCAAAAAAAAACCATTTTGTGAGTGTGTGTAGTAGTTTTTCAAGTAAGGGAGAGTAGTTGGTAGAAAAAAGAAAGAGCATGGGGAAGTCTTAGAAGACTGAAGGAGCCTGGTGCATACATCGATGTGGCTGAAGTTGAAGCTGGAAAGATAAATGGAAGTACATTTTGAAATCTTCAGCTACTGTGATGAGAACTTGGGATTGTATCCTGAAGTTTCTAGGGCAATTATTGGAGGTTTAGCTAGGGAAGAATGGAGAGGAATTTTAGAAAAATAACTGTTGCTGATAGGAGGTGGTAGGGTAGGAGGCAGCTTATGGGAGACGGGAACTGAAGCTGACCAATAGGCTGGGAAATTTATCAATTATTGATCAACCTGATCTCCTCCAGTTGATTTTCAATATTCTTCCATGTAGCTACCCAGTTTTAATAAATCTTTTTTGGCCCCTGAATAATTCTTGTACACAAGGCACTTATTCTTTGATGGTTGATAGAAGAAATAAAGAAAGGAACACAAGCATTAGGAAGTGATGAAGTGGACTGAGTGTGTAGTACTGGGGACTGACATGATATATCTGTCATAGGATGGCCAGAAAAGGCAGATTGGTGAAGGACTAGTAACATAATTTAGCAAACAGATTTTACTTCTGTACATATGGCCAATGAATGTCTTTTGCTCTTTTTCTAATATGCACTAATGTATGTGAGGTTTATGATGAATCCAAGGCACTAAGCTGATTGTGCACAGCAGGTCTTAATGGCTGTATTTTTCTTTAAACCCTCAAATTGCTCACTTTCTAGAATACTGATTGATGACATCGAAGTTGACTGGGGGTGAAGGCATTTCTCAGGTAACTAAAGGCATATTTTGATGCTGTCTTCTGAATTATAATTTATGAAGAAATGCACAGGAAAGCAATTCTATGAGAAGAGAGATATTTGCTAGCTTGGAGGTGATCATATACAAATTGCCCATTTGAACATGAAAAAAATGTTCCATGAATATTGGTTCTTCAGGCTGTGTCTACCCAGAGGGAAGAAAAACAGAAAAAACTCGTTTCCCCAGGTATCAACAGACTGTATATACAAACAAGTGAGGTTACATTAACTGAACAAATTCAGGTGCACTGGTTCACACAATTACCATTTCCCTGCTGTCTCACAGTGATATTCCTACGAGACCCTAGAAATATATTCTACCTGCTGTATGTCAAGTATTAAAAAACAAAATTGTGAAAGGACATTGTTCCCAGGCCAATTCACTGAAGGATTAATTTATTTATTTTGCTAAATTTACCAACTTATTGTTAGCAATTATGTCTACATCTTATATAGCACTAAGTATGTGCCAAGCATATTAGAGCCGTTTACATAAACTAAATCATTTTATCTTTACACTGTTTTTTTCACCATTTTGTGGTTGAGGAAATAGCCATACAAAAAGCTTAAATTAACAGGCTCAACCCCTCAGCTAAGAGCTAATTCCTGTTACAGTCTTTAAAATCTGTTCTCAGGAATTACCAATATCAGTAAATGAAAAAATAATGTTTCACATGGGAGTTTTGGGGCTTATGTATATATATCCACTGTCTACTTAATTCAGGCTTTTATAAAAAAAATTACCAATGGCTGGATGGCTTAAACAACATAAATTTATTTCTTATAGTTCTGGAGGCTGGGAAGTCCAAGATCAAGGTACTGGCAGAGCCTGTGACTGCTTGAGCATGTGTTTTGTGGTCTGTAACTAGCCATATTTTTGTTATATCTCCATGTGAAGAAAACCAGAGAAAGGAAATCTATCATTGTTTCTTCACATGTAGGAGGCCACAGAGGGCATCTCTCCCATGTCTCTGCTTATGAGGGAACAAACCCCATTCATGAAGGCCCCATCCTCATAAGATAACCAAAGCCTCCACCTCTTAATACCATCAGACTTGGGGTTTGTATTTCAACATATGAACTTAGGGGGATACAAACGTTTCGTCCATAATACCCACATTTTAGAATCTTTAGAATTCTTCTACTAATTTCTCAAGATAGACATTAATATATGGAAAAATTTTATCTCTCCTGTAACAAAAATAAAATTTTTCTATTAAACAAGGCGGCCACACAATTTATGTTCCAAGCTGAAACACATTTGGAAATGAAAGGGGGCACTATTAATGATTGCCCAAAGATGATGGGTATAAACTGAGACCCTACCAGGCAAACTGGGATGTGTGGTCTGTCTGCATATTACTAAACTGTTTCAAGTTTTTGGTTAGTACTGTCACACATCACTATCACAGCTTTTTAATGTATAAACCCGCAGTTCATAAATGTGGTTGTCTTTTTGGAAAACTGATTTTTTGGAGAAACTGCTTTCAGCAAATTGATTTTTCTCCTGTTTCCTCCTGGCTCCTAACCTGAGCCAGGGTTAGACCTCCCTGGTTAGTTAGTTAGTTCAGCGTCCAGCTGAAAAACTTCCTCAAGTGGTTTTCTCCAAATACACCTTCTCAGCATAAACAACTCACACAAAGTTGTGCTACTTTGTCCCCGTTTCTCCCAAACTCTTCAATAACTAAAATTGCCATTAACTAGAGAGTAGGATTTGGCAGTTCTGAAAAGACACTGTAAAACTGCTGAATAAGGAGCCACATAAACTAAGATCAGCACCTCCGAAACTGTGCAAGTGCTTAAACCTTAACACAAGGTTTAAAATAAACTCTTGATTGAATTCATCTACTCCATTTTCTCCCTTCAATAAATAAGATGGGTTTCAAACAGCCAAAGCTCTTTGACATAAGTAATAATGCAAATAAAAATTCCTTGCTAGAACGCTCATGCATGGTTGGGAGGAATGTAAATTAGCTCAAACACTGTAGAAAGCAGTTTGGAGATTTCTGGAAGAACTTAAAACAGAGCTACCATTTCACTCACCTATCCCATTACTACTAAGTATATATCCAAAGGAAAATAAATTGTTCTACCAGAAAGATACATGCATTCATATGTTCATCACAGTGCTATTCACAATAACAAAAAGATGGAATCAACCAAGGTGCTCATCAACAGTGAAATGGATTTAAAAGAATATGGTACGTGGTCAGGCTCGGTGGCTCATGCCTGTAATCCCAGCACCTTGGGAGGCCAAGATGGGTAGATCATGAGGTCAGAAGATGGAGACCATCCTGGCCCACATGATGAAACTTGTCCCTAGTAAAATACAAAAAATTAGCTGGACATGGTTGTGGGTATCTGCAGTCCCAGCTACTCGGGAGGATAAGGCAGGAGAATTGCTTGAACCTGGGAGGCAGAGGCTGCAGTGAGCCGGGATTGCACCATTGCACTCCAGACTGGTGACAAAGAAAGACTCTGTCTCAAAAAAAAAAAAATGAATATGGTACATATGCAGCATGGAATATGACCAAGCGATACAAAAGAAATCATGTCCTTTGCAGAAGCATGGGTGCAGCTGTAGACCATAATCTTAAACAAATAAACTCAGAAATAAAAAAATCAAAATCTGCATGTTCTTACTTATAGGTGGAAGCTAAACATTGTGTATTCATAGACATAAAGATAGGGACAGTTGTCACTGAGGACTACTAGAGGGGGAGGGAGGCAGTGGGGCATGGGTTAAAAAATTGTTGGAGACCAGGTGCAGTGGCTCATGCCTGTAATCTCAGCACTTTGGGAGGCCAAGGCAGGTGGATTGCTTGAATGCAGGAGTCCCTGACCAACCTGGGCAACATGGTGAAACCCCGTTTCTACTAAAAATACAAAAATTATCTGGGCATGGTGGTGCATGCCTGTAGTCCCAGCTACTCAGGAGACTGAGATGGGAGGATTGCTTGGGTCCAGGAGGCAGAGATTGCAGTGAGCAGAGATCACATGCAATTTAGCCCAGGGTGACAGAGGGAGACCCTGTCTCAAAAAGAAAGAAAGAAAGAAGGAAGGAAGGAAAGAGGGAAGGAAGGAAGGAAGGAAGGAGGTAGAGAGGGAGGGAGGGAGAGAAAGAAAGAAAGAAAGAGAAAGAGAGAAATAAAGAAAGAAGAAAGAAAGAAAGAGAAAGAAAGACAGACTACAGATAGTACCTTTGTACCCTTTGTACCTTTGAGAACTATGCTCACTCTCTTGGTGAAAGGAACTCAGCATCATGCAATGTACCCATGTAAGAAACCTGTGCATACTTCTATTTTATTTATTCTAAAATAGAATTTGAAACTATTTTTACAAATAAGTCCTAAAAATGTATTAGTAGGCATTGAATATTAAGTAAATACAATTTAGTATTGCCCTCATTTGTGTGGTTTGGGGGCATGTTCACACCAGCAATTCTGAATACCTTCAGTATTAGGGGAAGCTGTTTGACATTGTTAAGTGACTTCAAGGCAAATTCACACACAAAAAACTGATTATCCAGCAATCAGTTGCTTTTTTCACCAATAAATATTTTGTTTGGAACATGTGCTTCAGAAGACAAAAGTAGACAAACTTTTAGAATTTCTGGAAGAAGATCTGCAGTAAATAATATTTATAAATAGAAGTATAGATTTAAATGAAACCTGGCTCGCCTTTTAATATAAACTGGACTTTGAAAACTGTTTTGAGGACATTACTCTGTAGCCTCATTACCCAAAGGTATGATCTAATCTATTTCATTTGAACCTGCAGGACATAATTTGTGTACTGAATTCATGAAAATTTTGGATAAAGCCTAATGTAAAATGGTTACTACTTACTACTGTTCTCAGTAAGAGTTTAAAACTTACTGCTTAACCAAAGTACCTTTCTATATTGTAGACAGTAAATGGTAATCTAAAATATGTGAGGCAGAAAAGAACGATAATATTTCATTGTTATGGCATACTCTATCCTGCTTTTATGAGCATTCCCAAGATGTTCATATATGAACTCCCTCTTAGGGGCAGGCTCTTAATAGTTATTGAGAATGGCAGAGAACTGAGCTTAGTATATGATTAAAAATGTATTGTAAGAATCAAACGTTTTTACATGCAATAACTACAACCATGTCTTCTAGATTAGAAACTAATTTAGTGGTTTTTTTCTCTTTGAAATATAAACTAATTCACTATTTATAGATAAAATTGATGTCTGAATAATTTTATAAAGTATTCTTTGTGTTTGTATTATTTTATAGTAAGAAACAGATTTCGGTTATTTTTATCATCTAGAATAGGGTTTATTACGTTGATCTTTTCATTATTCACAATTTTTGTTGGTATTTTCTGTTGTAGTGTCTGCTATAAACATTTCTTCATGTTCAAAAGAATTGCTTTCTCAACTTCATTTGGAAATTATTTCCTGAGAATTGGAATCCAACAGTAGGAAACAAACAATATGCAAACAAATAATTCAGAATTTTAAAAGGTAGATGAGATTCTTACCAGCCCCAAAAGGTCGTTTATTATTTATTTATTTATTTATTTACTATTTTTTTGAGTCAGAATTTTTTGCTCTTATTGCCCTGGCTGGAGTGCCATGGCAGCACAATCTTGGCTCACTGCGGTCTCTGCCTCCCGAGTGTAAGTGGTTCTTCTGCCTCAGCCTCCCAAGTAGCTGGAATTACCATGCCCAGCTAATTTTTGTATTTGTAGTAGAGACAGGGTTTTGCCATGTTGGTCAGACTGGTCTTGAACCCCTAGCCTCAGGTGATCTGACTGCCTTGACCTCCCAAACTGTTGACATTACAGGCGTGAGCCACCGCAGCCAGCCAAAAGACCTATTTCAGCTTTTATAAATGCTATAATAACCTAAAATGCTCGTAAGTATCATGGTAGCAGACCTGAATCCAAGTTACCCTAAGCCCTCTTTTTCCTTAGCTATATAAAATTCTATCCTGCAATAAATCTTTTTATCTATGAGTTTCTCAACTCTCAACATATAAACGGAAAGAAGGGGAAACAGCAAGAACTACTCTAGAGAAGTTCTATAGTGAAGGGTTGCCAGTTGGGTAAACGCTCCTGTAAAAGTAAAAACAATCTTTGTGACATTTATTTAGTTAAAGATTTAAGCAGATCACTAACTAAAGCACTAATCCTGTGAGAAAAGTATTATTTAAGAAATGCAGGCCGGGCACAGTGGCTCACACCTGTAATCCCAGCACCTTGGGAGGCACAGGAAGGCAGATCATTTGAGCCCAGGAGATCAAGATCAGCCTAGGCAACACGGGGAAAGCTCACCTCTACAAAAAAATGCAGAAATTAGCTGGGTGGGATGGCACATGCCTGTAGTCCCAGCTACCTGGGAGGCTGAGGTGGCAGGATCACTTCAGACCAAGAAATCCAGGCTGCAGTGAGCCATGATCGCACCACTGTGCTCCAGCCTGGGTACAGAGGCAAACCTTGCCTCAAAAAAAATTTAAAAAAGAGAATAAAGACCTTTAACAAATATTGATTGCCTCCATACTCTGGGGTAAGTCACTTTTCTACACGTAATAAAACAACGAAAAACAAGATAGGTAAGGCCTGATCCTCATTAGGCTTATATTTTGGGCCAGCCAAACAGACAATAAGTGTGTACTTACAGCTGTGGAATGTTGTTGAAAAGTTAAGATAGTTCTAGCCTTCGCAACCTCAGCAGTATTGAGCTTTGGGCCAAATAGTGTTTTGTTTTGGGAAACTTTTCTGAGCACTGTAGGATATTGACTAGATTCCTGACCTCAGTTTACTAGATGTCAATTGTAGCACATTCCCCAGTTTTGACAACCAAAAATGTCTCTAGACATTGCCACCTGTCCCCCTGGAGGAGGGAGAAACATGCCTATGAGTAAAGAGATTCCAATCTGCCCCCAGTGAAAACCACTGAGCTACATGAAGAGAGAAAATTGCTCTCCAAACCTGGTAAGACGGAAGTCATTCAAACTTTGATAAACACAGTTTGAATTGGAGTGCTGGGAATATATATTAGAATGATATGGTTGAATGAATGAGAAGTGAAGAAATGTAGAGAAGTGTTTTCCGTGAAGGAAAAGAAATAGTGCAAAATCTCGTGATAGGTGTGGCACATGAAATGAGGCTGCTTTTATTATTTCTGTTTTCTTTTGGTAGTTTTTTTTTTTTTCCTTTTTCTTTTTAAAAGTCACACTGCTACACATTTGTAAATAGTTGGGTAAAATTTGATAGGGCAGGAAGAGATGATGTGGAATGGGCAGAATGAATACTAACTAACACAGCCAGAAAAAGGTAGTTGGGTGTGGTTCAAATGTTAAGTGGTAGTGTTGACATTTGGTTAGACACTTCTTGCATTATAACAGAGTGAACAGAAATTGTGGGTACAGATTCAGGTTAAAGTGTAGTTTGGTGATGTATTTTCTTATTGAAGTGGGTAGCAAGGGCATCACCGGGTAAAAGACAGGGTGGATTGTGAAAGGAATAAAAGTAGAGTTTGACTTACATGACTCGACTGTATAAAAAATGGATAGAATCCAGAAATTCCTCATGAAACCCTCTGACATAATCTTGAAATAATGCTTTAAATAAAGCATCCACCTAATTCTAAGTTTTATTGCTGTGGAATAAGACACTTTATGTAGAGCTAAATGAAACTCCAATATTTATCAGTTTTTTTCCTAAAAAGTTATTAGTCGTGTACTTGTAGCACATAAAAATATTATGGGTTTTCCATTTCAAAACTAAGAAAAATGGCATTTTTGTATGTATTTTTTTGCCTATATAACACAGCATCCCAAACAATAGCAGTACCACAAGGAAAATTATTTTTAAGGAACAACTTTATCATTAAATCAATATAGCTTCTGACTTGAAGTCAATTTGTTTAGCATTGTATATGGCTTTATTGATTTGAATCATAAAAGATACAAAGGAGGATACACTTGTACAAGTTCAATGACATAAAAAGGAGAAATATGTCTTGTGAAAACCTCAAATGCTAACTAAGTGTGTTAATAAGTGCAGAAATTTTAGAACAAAGTAAATTGTTTCCTTTGCTATCAGGAACCTGGAAGAAATCTGTGATCTGTTATGTTGCATTATACAGTCTTCTGACCCAGATATTCTGTGTGGGATTTATTGAGATGTATAGGCTCATTTTTTACAAAGTAGTAACTCACACCCCAGAGACCTGAACATAAATTGAGGAAATGTTCACTTTGACCTTTATTTTAAAAGCTTGACCAATGTGTTGAATTCTCCTACACAGATGCATCTTTAGTAGGTTTATTTTCTGACCTGGAAGAGTGAAGCATATTTACATGTATAAAAAGCTGTGACTTTGATGACTAATGGATGTTAATTACTATGACAGTGACATTTTCTATCTTGCCTATATTTCTAGTTACATTTTATAGGAAAATCTTTGAGAATTTAATTACCAGGGCTTTTAGAAAAACTAAAATATATTGCCTTCTGAAAATCTAATATTATTGCTAACATAAAGCTTGCTATAAATGATATGAGATTCCAAGATTTTTTTCTTACATTTCTTTGAAATGTTCTTGTTTTAAATTAATAATTCTGGGTTTTTTAAAAGCTAATTAAATAATTACATGAACAAAAATAGTTACTCTGTTTTTGGTGTTTATAAAATCTTTAATCAGTTTTCTTGCCTTATGTTATCCTGGTTGTTCTAAGGAAGTATTTTATAAAAGCTCTGATATTTACTATAATCTTTTCTAGCTGGTCTACTTAGTCTGTTATTCCCTGGAGGACATTTCTAATCTCATTGGTTTGGTGAAGGCCCGGTTTATATGCTAACACATTTACAGAAACCTCTGAAACCTACTTAGATCTTCAGAAATACCTTGTTTATCTACTGTTTCCAGCTGTGTTTAGCTCAAATCCAGAGAAAAATTTCCAATTTTAAAAAATACAAAAAGAAATTAAAATAAATTAAACATGTTCATCTTGATGTTTAACTAAGTGATAATGAAAAGTAACTAATGGAACATCCAAAGTTTTAAATTTTATGTACACAGATTTTAAATATTTATGTGCCAAATCTTTAGTAAAGTAGCCGGATAAACCCTAAAAGTCTTTTAACATAGGTGAAGATGCCCTTGTCTGTAAATGTGGCTGATATTTACTACAGGTGAAAGAGCAGTTTGGTTGCTGTATTTTCTTGTTGGAGTAAATTTCAAGGTTAACATCTTGAAAAAGATGGTTGGTTGAGGAAGTAATAAAAACAGACTTTCACTTATGTGACTTGACTTTGAGTTTATTATATTAATACTGAAAATAATCCAGAAATTCTCTGTCAAGCTGAAGAAGAATTACATGCTTACTTATTTATAAGAATATAAACTTTTTTCTACGCTTTCTCTAATTCTTTTTTCCATAGCATTACTTCCTGGTCATAGAAGATTAAATACCATAACTGTACAATAAAAGTAATTTCTGAAAAAAATTTGCAGTTTAGGAATTCTGGGCTAGAGCGGCATCATGTTTCTCCTATTTATTTATTTTTTCTGAATATCCAGGTTTTATTCTTTAGGGCATTGAGCAGTAAATGGCCTTCTTTTTATGTCTTAATATAGTATAATGAAGCCTATATAAGAGTTATTTCCATAGTTATCTGTGAGTGGTGGATGATGTGTCAGGATGTGACATCATCCCACATAAATGACAGAGTTTTATTTTTATTATTTTATTCTCAGATCAGTCACAAGCTAGTAAATGAGTGAACAATTTCATTATATATGAAGGTTCAAATACCTTAATGAGAGTAGATATAGGCTTATCTACTTAGATTTCCAGACAGTGATCAAACAATTAATGCTAAACTGTATCAAGAGATGCTATGCACAAAGCTAAAGATGTTCTGCATGTTTTACCTAAATAAGGCATTTTGTAGCACTCCCCTATCCCCTTAATTTTTGTGTATTTGTAAGCAATGAAGGGCTAGACAATGATTAAATCTCTATTGGATATAAATCCTGCATTCTTATAATTTAAGCGAATAGGCTGAGAGGATCAAAGATGGCCGTTTAGGAACAGCTCAGGATTGCAGCTCCTAGTGAAAGCGCAGAGGGTGAGTGGACGCCGTGTTTTTATTGCCCACAGACTAGGAAATTCCCGGGCAGAGGAGCTCCACGGTCACCAGCGCGGCTGTTTCGGCCAGTGCCGCGGCTTTGCCCCGCGCGGCTGCTTTGTCGGCGCCCCGGAGCCGCGGTTCTCCGTACAAAATACACTGGTCCG
>NW_016107322.1:8536554-8540854 GCF_001604975.1 Cebus imitator
TGGGGAGGAAGGCAGCAAATCACACTGCCAGGTGTGTTCCTATGCAACAATTTTGCATGTTCTTCACATGTACCCCAAAACCTAAAATACAATAAAATAAATAAATGGGAAAAAAAAAATTAAGCGAATAAATGTTTCATAAGTAAAAGTTGTCCTTTTTTCACTGGATAAAAGGGTCATTTTTTAACTACTCTGCTTGAAAACACAGAGCAAGAAAAATTGCAAGCATAAACACAATGGAAAAATAACACTGAGAGGAAGGTGTGAATAAATATACTCAGGGCATTTTTCATATTTCATTTAATTCATAAAAGGGGTAAAAGCATATTTCAACTACTGAACCCAATAGTGTTATCTTGGTTTTAGTGTTATTCTATTTTTTATTTTTTGGCTAAATAAGAACTTAACACCAGCATTTTTTATTTGCTTTGGTTCACAAATTAGGATTAGGAACAGACACACACACACATACACACACACACACCCAAGTCCTCATTCATTGCATAATAAATTTATATTAACTCCTTAATTTAACCCTGTGAAGGGATCCAGGGGATAGATACTGATTAAATAAAATCAGCTCTATGTCCAAAAGTGTTACGATGAAATGTTAGCAAATTACTATGTACATTCAATTAGCACAGTCTTTTAGAAAAATCCTTCTATTTTAAGTAAGTATCTCAAACAGGCTTTCTGACATCACAATATGGCAGCCTGCAGCAACTGAGGCACCATATCTCCAGGTTATGAACAAGGCCAAAAATATACTTTCCCTCAACCTTAGAATACAAGTCTTGGGCTTCACTGTGATTGGATAACTTAAGACTCCAGTCTCTCAACCATTCATTTTGAGTAAGGCTAGGGATTTTGCTAATTGCTTTAGACCCAAATGGAGACTTGAGCCCTTCTAAACCCAATGCTGTAACATAAAGACTCCCTAAAGTAATGGAGTCCCAGAGAAAATAATAGAATAAAAATTTAATGGAATCGAGACCTAGGCATCTATGTTCACTGTTTTGGTGATGGGTTCACTATAAGCCCAAACTTGAGCATTGCTCAATATTCCCGTTTACAAACCTGTACAGGTACATCCTGAATCTGACATTTTTCTAGAAAGTGTTTTGTTACTCATAGATGGGAGAATCAACTGAATCGCTAAAATCTGAACAATTATAGACATATTTTTAAAGTTATCCAGTGACAAAAGAAATTATATTTCCACTTTCTGCAGAGAATCATGTAAACACAAAATCAATAATTTAATGAAAAAAAGGTATGAGGTAGTAAATAGAGAAGAACCGAGTTATATATTTAAATAAATATTACTTTCATTTCTCAGACTTTCATTCCTTTTCATTCTTCTGTTTTTTGTCTTATGAAAATTTAGCATTTATATTGCATGGAACATAACAAAAGCACAATAAATTAAAAAATATTTAACGAAATAAAATAAAATGAGGCAAAAAAAAAAAAAAAAAAACAGGAGGCAAACCTGAGAAGGCAAAGAAAGAATGTTAAGAGAAAGCACAGCCAATGTTGTCAAAACTCTCAAGAGTTTTAATGAAATGGAGACCGAAGAAAGATTATTGCCTTTTGCATTTAGGAAAATACTAATGACTCAAATAAGGGAAAAGAAAAGGAAATTTATTCAATAACTAATGTGTGTACATTTACAGATGCCTTCACATACAACAATATGAAAACAACCTCAGCAGATCAGGGAGGGAGAGCTCATACCAGAATACCACTAGTTAAGGAGTAAATGAAGTTAGAAGATGAGAGTTCATTAGTTTTCTAGTGCTGCCATAAGAAAATATTACAGACTGGATGGCTTAAAAAAGAGGATTTTATTTCTTCATAGCTTTGGATGCTAGAAGTTCAAGATCAAGGTATCAACAGAGTAGGTTTCTTCTTCTCCTGTTTCTTCTTCCCTGCTTCATTTCCCTTCTTTTTCTCCTTCACTCCTTCTCTGCTTTTTTTTCTTCTTTTTCTTCTACTCCTTCATTTTCTTTCTGAGATAGCGTCTCCTTCTATCACCTAGGCTGTAGCGCAGTGGCGCAGTCATAGCTCACTACATTCTCCATCTCCTGGCCCCCATGATCCTCCCACCTCAGCCTCCTGAGTAGCTGGGACTACAGGCATGCACCACCATGACGGGCTATTTTTTTTTTTTTTTTTTTTTTTTTTTTTTTTTTTTTTTTTTTTTTTTTTTTTTTTTTTTTTTTTTTTTTTTTTTTTTTTTTTTTAATTTTTAGTAGCAATGAGGTCTCACTCTGTTGCTCAGGCTGGTCCCAAATTCCTGGCCTCAAGCAATCCTCCTACTTCAGCAGCCCAAGCTGCTGGGATTACAGGCTTTAGCCACCACTCCTGGAAAGAACTGACCTCTTCTGAACCCTCCTTGGCTTGTAGATAGTGGTCTTCTCCCAGTATCTTCACAGGATCTTGAGTTTTAACAGAAACCTTTAAAAATTCTGCTAAAAACTCAAATTTAAATAAGCATTTTAAAAGGAAATAATTGGCAGTCCTCTTTTAAAAGAAGTATAATATTTTAGCTTGAAACGAATTTGTGCTATGAACAAAATGCATATGTTCACTCTGTCCTAATCAAAGGGTGCTATTTTCTCCCCTGAAAGTATTCAACTTTAAATATGATATATTATATACTTACTTTTAGCTTTTCCTGCCAGAAGACAAAGGATTCAGATCAATTACCTTTTCTAATTCTATAAATGTTCTGTAAAATAGTCCCTTGCCCTTCAAATTCATTAAAAATAAAAAGTGCACATGACTTTGAAAAGATTTATTTTTCCTTAAGTATATTTGAGGATTAATCTTTTTGCTATAAATTTTATTTGGATTTTAACAAGTTAAAGAAAAGCTGCATTTTGAGGAGAAATAGGTATCTGCCATTCCAATACACCTCTATATCTATTTATCTCTATCAATTGATTGATGGATTGATAGATCAATGTAGATATTTAAAAAGTATAAAATAGTCACTGAAAACTTGAGTTACCACATTTACGTCTCTATCTCCAGTTTCAGTGACTAATTTTACTCCAGGTTCTCTGATTGCAACAGCAGGGGTGGTTTTCAGTTCTATACCTCTTTAGCTATTATAGCTGAGCTGTAAAAGGCACAATGCAATAATATGAAAGACTAGAATTTTATTCTAGATATTCCCAGAATGATTTGATTTTGAATCATTTCAGTTTTTTCTTCCTAGGTTGAAGGTGATAGAACCATTTGTCTGTGTGTTTTTCCTTCTGAGCTGTTAGAAAATTATTTCACAATAAAAATCCAAGTGGTTCCAGTTCCACTTAGAACCTTATCTCTGTTCCTGATTGTGACTTTTTTTGTATATGCTGGAGCAACTTGATCAAGTGTATCACTTTACATCTCTATGACAATTCTTTATGTGTCTGAGGACAGCTATCAAATTTTCTTTGTATGTCCTCTGTATTTTCTGCAGACTTCCTCACTATCTCTGAGTAACTCTCTTCTAAAAATATTCAAATACTTCTTAAAAACAGTTTTATTTTTATTTTAAGTTCCGGGTTACATGTGCAGGATGTGCAGGTTTGTTACATAGGTAAATGTATGACATGGTGGTTTGCTGCACAGAACAATCCATCACCTAAGTATTAAGCCCGGCATGTTTTTCCTAATGCTCTCCCTTTCACCACTCCTCCTCTGACAGGCCCCAGTGTGTGTTATTTTCCTCCCTGTGTCCATGTGATCTTATTCTTCAGCTCCCACTTACAAGTAAGAACATGCGGTATTAGATTTTCTGTTCCTGCATTAATTTGCTGAGGATTATGGCTTCCAGCTCCATCCATGTCCCTGCAAAGAACATGAACTGGTTCCTTTTTATGGCTACATAATATTCCATGGTGTGTATGTACCACATTTTCTTTATCCAGTCTATCGTTGTTGGGCATTTGGGTTGATTCCATGTTTTTGTTACTGTGAATAGTGCCGAATTGAACATATGCATGCATGTATCTTTGTAATAGAAAATTATCAAAAACCACAGAAAAAGGAGAAAATTAGTATTAATATTATGACTTAGAGAAACCAACTTTTACACGTTGTTGTGAATATGTGAATGAAACTGTATTTGAATGGCAGTTGAATCTATTCAAAAATTAAAATATAGTTAAGAATTTTAAATTTGGCCGGGTGTGGTGGCTCATGCCTGTAATCTAAGCACTTTGGAGGCCAAGGTGGGCGGATCACCTGAGGTCGGGAGTTCAAGACCAACATGGTGAAACACCATCTTTAAAAAAAAAAAAATTAA